>NW_011494765.1:4085668-4113239 GCF_000754665.1 Bison bison bison | reverse complement strand
CCTTCTCCTCAGCGCCCCCTGCTGGCTGGAGGAGGGCTGCTCCGCGGGGCGCGCCCCGGGGCTCCCGGAGCGGAATGGGTGAGACAGCCAGGACCCTCGACCCACAACCGTCACCGGGGACTTGCGCCCAGCCTCCGCTTCCGGAACCCCGGCTCCCACAGCCCTTATGATGCCCTCCACTCAACCGGGCCGCGCATGGGTCGTCCGTGCGGTGGTTACTACTCCCTGCCAGACCGGGTTACTTAACTTGGGACCTTGGGCAGATGTCTCCCTCAAAGAGGAGATGAAAATTCCGAACTTTCGGGAATATGAAACTCCTGTCCTAGACCAAGTCTCCAAAAAACGTGCATTTCCAGATCTTTGGAGGGCGCCCAATCTTGATACTCCGGTGGGAGTGGGAGCCTCGCTCAGCATTTTTCTGTTTCAGGTGAATTTAACACCTTTGAAGACCTTTGCATTTTGGTGGACGCCTGCAAAGTTGTGGCAGAGGTTTATTTTCCTTTTTCTGACTTTGTAATTAAAAAAAGCTAGGAGTCAAAGAAACCAGCTCCTCTTCAAGTTAGAAAGCTTAGACGCCTTGATCCTGCCTCTGGGCGAGAACTCTCCAGGCCCGGTCCAGTAGTCACCTTCCAATGGAGACGGCCACCCCTTGTTGAACACCCGGCTAGGCGCTATGTAGACACTTCGAGACGTGACCTCCTTTAATACACAACCCAGGGAGGTAGTGACCTGTTGATATCCCCAGTTTATTAAGGAGGGACGTTAAATGAAGTTCAGAGAAGTTAAGTGTCAAATCTAAAGTCACACAGCCAAATGTCTACTTGGGATGATCTCCCTTGTCCCTCTGACCACAAACTGGAACTTTTTGTAGCAATGGACTATTCTGAACAGAATTTTAGGTAACCGGTTCCTAACTGCAGGCACCTGGGTAGAGAATCTTGCTCTCTAGTTGCTGTTTCTTCTTGAGCTATTTTCCTTGAGATTTGCCCCCCAAAGTGAGGTCTGTGAGCCCAGAGGCATAGGAAGGTATCATCCTGTCAGCCCACGTTTCGTCAGGAACACTGGGCGGATTCACACACCACATAAGTGAGTTCCTGTTTCCCCAGAGACCAGCTGTGGGCTTATCACTTTAACTGCTTTTTGTTAAATTGGGGTCTTCTCACCTGTAATATAGAAAGGATTATACAGACTGACATGTTCCTTAGTATTTAACCTCTGTGCCAAGTGTCAAAGTTATTAGCCATCTGTCCATTGGACACTATTTCCCTCATAGATTTATGTTTATTCCCTCATCTCATTGATTCACTCAACTCATACTTTTTTCCAGTGCCCTGCTTTTTTCCTTGTCATTTGCCTGATTATGTGTCATAGTCTGTATTAACTTATTTTAGTTCAAAAATCATCATTTCACAATTAGGGTACATGTTTTCTGTTTTCCTATAATCTTTGTGGCATTTTTTAATGACTTAACTTTGCCTATTTGAAATCCGAAATGAGCCTAGAGGGTGATGTATGGGCCTTCTTTCACAGTTGCCCAGGCTCCCTAGCAATATTTATGAAATGATAAAACTCACATTTCATCCAGTCAAGGAAGGTTTTGCCGTAATGAAGGTATGCAACAGTGGCACCTGGTGTCAGGCAATATCGGTGTTTTGCCTTCCCTTCTTCCAAGGCACACAGTTAAAACATATCTTTCATATCATGTGTTAATTGAGATCAGGTAAAAATGTTTGTAAAAGTTCATTTTGCTCCCCCTCTTTTTTCCTCTTCCTCCTTTGGACAAATAGGGCCCAAATCTCCACTCTTCATCTGTGCCGTTCCTGAGCACTTGGACAAGTTAGCCAGGTTCTCTGATCCCAGCCTCTCCTCCTTCCAGCTCCACAACGGGACCCTTTCTGCCAAAGCTCAGGTCCACTTTGAAATCCCCAGAGTTTGGCAAAGCTTATTGTCTGTTTTTACCTGTCAGAGTCTTTCCAGGACACACATAAGTCATGCTGCTGCTGCTAGGTCGCTTCAGTCGTGTCTGACTCTGTGCAACCCCATAGACGGCAGCCCACCAGGCTCCGCAGTCCCTGGGATTCTCCAGGCAAGAACACTGGAGTGGGTTGCCATTTCCTTCTCCAAGGTATGAAAGTGAAAAGTGAAATTGCTTAGTCGTGTCCGACTCTTCGCGACCCCATGGACTGCAACCTACCAGGCTCTTCTGCCCATGGGATTTTCCAAGAAAGAGTACTGGAGTGGATTGCCATTGCCTTCTACGACATAAGTCATGAATATCCTTTAAGCAACAACAAAATTAGATGAATTCTTTAGAATTTTCTCACTCTTGCTTCCATCACCAGGACCCACTGGTGTGCCCCTTCCACCTGTCTCACCACCTGAATCGTTCTGGGCCAGCAGGGGGCGTCCACATCTCCAAACAGTCCCAAGGTGTCCACTGACTTCTAGAGCATTCTGGAGGGTCAGGGTTGCACGCAGCAGACCTTCCAGGGTAGAGTGGGTGTTCCACCCAATCCGGGAAGGCCACTCCTGGGAGACTCCTCTGGTCCTCACTGCCTGTGTGACAGGAGCCTCTCTCCTTCATCTGTTAAATGGTGATTCAGCTGTAGTCTCCCCTCCCACAGCCAAGAGCGGGCAGCAGAGCGCTGTGGCTGAGCAGTGAGGCGGATCCGGTCCTGGTCCTCACTCAGCCACATAGGGCACCGTGATCTGAGGGGGTGCCAGGCACTCACCCTGCTGAGCTCTGGCCTCTTCATCTGTATAGAGAGTGATGACAGTGACCTCAGTGGTAAATGTGATCATAGAGTGCTTCCAACATGGCACCCTCAATTATTATTCTTGGTGAGCAAGAAAGCAAGGGAGAAAGGTTGACTTCAAGACTCCACCCATTTCCATGAGCCTTTTCTCACTTCCTAGAGAGAGGGCTTGCTCTCTCCCCTCCTCCTGTCTCCCCTCCTCCTGTCTCCCCTGTCCAGTCTCTGGGTGGGCCCAACCTGAGCTGTGCGTCATGATGCCCACTGGGTCCGGGCGATGCCTCTGGAGTCCTTCCTTCCTGTCTCTTTCTTCCTCATCTGCTCTCTCCTTGTCCTGCTGACTCTCCCAACACCACCTCTTGTAACGTACTCCCCTGGCACTCTCTACTTCTCCTGTGTAGTAGCCATGATGACAATTAATTAATGATGTGTACAATGATGAGTAATATCTGTGTCCCTCACCACAAGCCTGTAAACTCCATGAGGATGAGACTGTGTTTGACTTCTTTCCTGCTCTTTCCCCAGTGCTTGGTACTCAATAATTATTTGTTGAATTAATAGATAACAAGCAGTTACCAGTTTTTGCTCCTGTTTTCTGAGGGTATGAGCTGTTTTTAGTTGATCCATTTCCTCTGCTCCCTGCAGAGAAGCTGGCACTAAATGAGCAGCAGTGAAGACTTACTGAGGGGAACAAAGCATGAGTAAGTGAGAGGAGGAACTGAGAGAATGAACCTGTTTCTCTTCCCCTTTTCCCTGTATCATGGCCAAGTCCCCCTGTTGCAGGGAGAAGTCAATTCTGACTCTGTGTTGGAATTGTTTTTTTAATTTGCTCTTCATTGCTTTTATTAGTGTAATCATAATGGCCTACCTCAGAGAATCCTGCCCCTCTACCTGACTGTTAAAAATGCCTTTGTTCAGAACCCTGTACATCTGTAGATGGCAGGAAGGAAGACATTAACATATCCCCTGCCTGAGGCTTGCCATTTTAGAAGCTATTTGCAAGATTAACATCCTTTTGACTTTGTTTCTTCACATTACCCCATCTCTGACCCATAAAAGAACCTGGCAGCCAGACCCCCGATAAGATGGTAGTGGAACCCTATACCAAGGCCACAGAACAAGAAACTCTGGAACTGACCAAGCCCCACAGCAACTGTTGCCATGAGCCTCCAGATCTAAACCAGCCAGTTCCCTGATGCCATATTGTTCAGTTGCTCAATCGTGTCCAACTCTTTGCAACCCCATGTCCTGCAGCCTGCCAGGCTTCCCTGTCCTTCACTATCTCCTGGAGTTTGCTCAAACTCATGTTCATTGAATCCATATTAGGTAAAATACCCACCCTATTACCCACCTTGTATCATCCTAACCAATCACCTAATGCCACCATTCCACTAGGAATTTTCTCCGTCTTGAGGCTATAAAAATTGGCAGTTAGCCCACTAAAGGGGTCATCTCTCCCTTGAGTGGGCCCATTGTTCTAATAGCATCTCCCCCTCTAATAAATTTTATTCTCCTCTCATTCTGCCTCTTGTCTGGAAATTCTTTTCCAACCCAAGCACAGACCACAACAATGGTTATTTTAAGACATTAGTCTGTCGTCTTGATCAGTCAGCTCTCTGAATAAAGTCGAATTCCTTGCTTCAATACCTCTTCTTTGATCCCTCTGATCCATTGACCTGTCATGTGGTGAGCAGAGCGAGCTTGGACTGGGTTAACACCCTGTCAGTGTGAATGGTGCTGAACAGCTCATCTTGTACCATCCCTTGATCCACAGGGAGAACAGGTGAGAAGAGAAAGGTCTTCCACATTTGTAGGGAGTTCTCATTTGAAAAATAAGGTTTTCAGGAAACCCACCCCAGTTCCTGCAGAGAACACATCTACCTCATCAAAAAGGGTGGCTACCCTCCAGGAGAAGTTACACAGATCCACACCACTTGTTGGCCCTGTGCATTTATCTCCCAGTTTTCATCAAAGCCATTAATAGCAAAGTTTCATACTTTGCTATTAATGGCTCATGCACACTCACACTCATGCAAACTGTGGTTGGCAGTGTTGACTTCTGATCAAGAGAATGGAGGAGACTTTGGTCAAGAGCAGGAAAGAAGTCAAGAAGTTGCTTTGGGTGAATTACTTAACCTTTTTCTTTTTTTACTTTTTCATAGGACAATGGGGCCTAACATTCCTGAATTTCCTCTTTTAATAAACACTCTTGTTTACATTTAGACATTCCTGCAATCAGAAGATACCTTACAATCAATAAGTATATTTAATCTGGTTGGGTTTCTTGCCTCAAACTCAGTCAGTAGATCCAGAGTATATTTCAGAATCAGTGGCATTTCTTGAAAGCTATGTCTTGAGGTGGACTGAGGCAACTCACATCACATTTTCTCACAGGCAGATGTCTGATTAAACTTGGTAAAATGAAGACATCTGTAAAGATGTATGCTGGTTTCAAAAGGTGACTGAGCTCTAAGTGCTCTAAACCAGGCTCAAACCCACCAGGCATGCCTTGGATTTCAATGAAGTGAGCAAGCTGCATGTGAAGAGCATTCTTGCGGCCACATGTGTTTAATGTAAAGCCCACATCCTGTCCATCAAACTCTAGACCAGAAGCTTTGCTCCCCTTCCCTCAGAAGTCAGAGGGCTTTGCAGGATGACTTTGATGACCAAGACTCTTTAAAAAAGGATGCACGGGGAGATGGAACCTTTTCCCCTCAGTAAAATTCCCCAGAAAAAATAGTTCCCCTGACCTTAGACATGAGTTTGGCACTTTCTAGAGTTGAAAGCTGTTTAAAAATAAAAGCCAGGGCATCTGATTGTTTGATGGCTTCACTAAAGATTTCAAATATGAGGATTTGGAGACACGGTGTCTCTTTAATCTCTCTTTTTCCCTTCTTACAACAGAGTCAGAATGGAGGGGAGCCCTTTGGGAATCAACTCCCTGGGATGGTTCTAGGCACTGCAGAGCAAAGAAGAGAGTCCATGTTAATGAGATAAATTGAGTTTTGGTCAATGTATACATCTGTTAAGAGGCTTCCCTGGTGGCTCAGTGGTAAAGAATCCTCCTGCCAGTACAGGACATCTGGGTTTGATCCCTGGGTCAGGAAGATCCCCTGGTGAAGGAAATGGCAACCCACTCCAATATTCTTGCCTGGGAAATCCCATGGACAGAGGAGCCTGGTGGACTACAGTCCAGGGGGTCACAAAGAATCGGACATAACTTAGCAACTAAACAACAACAAATACATCTGTTAACTGCCACCAAATGGCAACCCACTCCAGTGTTCTTGCCTGGAGAATCCCAGGGACGGGGGAGCCTGTGGGCTGCCGTCTATGGGGTTGCACAGAGTCAGACATGACTGAAGTGACTTAGCAGTAGCAGTAGCAGCACAAACAAGGGACTCAGCATCTGGGTGTTAATCCTGCTTCCTAGAGTCCCATGCATTCTTGCCCTGCTTGTTCACACTGCAGAAATCAGTGACTGGGATGGAACCCTAATAGGAAGAGGGGAATTATTAGGAGGAGGTGAATTCACCATACTCAGGCCAGATCAGCGGGGCTGTGGAGGTTCACAGTGCCTGGGAGATATACAACAATAACTGTTGTATATCTATTTATTCATTCAACAAGTACTTTTTGAGTGCTAATTAAGTGCCAGCATTGCTCTAGGCCCTGGGGATGTAGCAGTGGACAGGGGGGAAAAAAAATCCCTGCCCTTCAGGAACATACGTGCTTTCAGGAAAAGAGAAAGTTATATATAGCATGTTAGGTGGTAAAAAGGGCTCGATGACAGAGCTTCATACAAGTTCGAAATTCTTGCCTGACTTCTGTATCAAACCAGAGGATCCTCACAGCTGTTGGGTGAGCAGGGGCTAATGGCATCTCTACCTGCCTTCCTGACCTGAATCTTTTCCCCCTGCTGACCCTGAGCTGGGGTTTGCCTGTTGTACCTGCCCTGCTCTGGTCAATTTTCTTTTGCTGCGCTCCTTGAGGATCTGCTCCTCAGCAGCTCCTGTGTCTACTCTGTCCCCTGGTCTCATCTCTGTAGCCCTGCCCACTGTCCCTGGCCTGGCTTTGCTTTCAGATTCAGAGCATCCACTATTACTAGACACTTGCCCCTTTTCACCATCTAAGAGTGGATCCCGTAGTAAAGACCATGAGACCTGGGCCAGTTAATCACTCTCTGAACCTCAGTTTTCTCATCTGTAAGATGGGCATGGTCATAGTGCACCTGTCCCAGATGGTTGTTAGGGGAATCTCATGAGACAGTAGATGCAAAGTGGTTTTCAGAGGCTTGCATTTAGTGGGTGCCGAATCAGCCGGAGTTGTTCATGCAGGAGGGACTGAGCTAATGGCAGCAAGGCAGGGGGCAGCGCAGAGTGGGGGTGCGCCCTGGCTTCATTTTCTGCACCCCTTCCCGGCCTCCTCTGCATCTCCCCTGTCCTCCCCCAACCCCTGACATTCTGTCATTCTCGGCTCCCCTTTCATCACCGAGTTTAGCTCCACGGAATCTTTGCCTCTGGCCATTTAATGAGAAAGACTTTCCCACTGATCAGCTCCCTCCCTCCCACTGTCATCGCCAGAAGAACAGTCTCTGTTCAAAGGGGATGATGCCTTCCTTGTCAGTCAAGACTCAAGAAGATGGGGGTTATCTTAGACCTTTCTTTATTTTGAATGCACTCGCGGCCAAACTAGTCAGTGGGTTAGTTTGTCCGGGGTCCTCCTCTGGGGAGAGGATCTCTGCCGGATGAGAATCAAAGCCCCTTTGTTATCTCCCAGCATGGAAGCCTGGCCCAGCTGACAGTTACAGTTTACACTGTAACAATGCCTATTTTTTAACCCGCTCCCCATGCTCACAAGACGTGCAGATAAGCGAGTAACCTCTACCCATTCTCCTCTTCCTTTAATGAGCTTCTCATTTCTTTTTCCTTGAGCTGCCTGAGTTTGACCAAATTGGACATGCTCATCTGTTTGGATTCCTTGGCAGAAATTTGGGGCCTGAAGGCTTGTTAGGGGTGGCTCAACTTCTGGTCAAGTGATAAATTAAGAACACAGTTTCTATGGTCAAAACTCACTGAACAAAGACTTCCCTGGTGGTCTCGTGATTAAGACTCAAGCTGATCTCTAGTTGGGGAACTAAGATTTCACATGCCTCAAGGCCAAAAAAAAGAAAGCTCACTGCAGAAACCAGGGACATAGAAAGTTAAAAATAAAGACAAATTTATTGGGTGATGAGTAGCTCATTAAAAAAAAAAGGCTCACTGAACAAAGTTAAGATGCTTAACCTCTCTGAACTTGTTTCCCCATCTGTGAAATGGAGATAAGTGTTCTGATCCGAAAGGGTGGTGGGGAGCAGTACAGTGAGATAAAGATTGTAATGTACTTCGCAAAGTGCCTCATGAGTGATAAACAAGCAAGAGCCAGAAGCTCCTATGTCCACGGTGAAGTCTGTAAGGAAAAAGTCTTATTTTCCTGCTGAGGCTTCTCTATCGTGTCTGGCTACCTGGAAGCTATCACACACTGAACCCTGGCTATCTGCTGATTCGCCAGTCATAAGCAGCTTAACGACAAGGACCTTGTCTGGCTCTCACAGTTCTTAGAAGTTACCAGCATTTCCTGTTGTCAGGGACTTCCTGTGACTTGAGAGCAAGGACACTGTCTTGTTTCCCACTGTGATCCCTGCGCCTAGCACCAAGCTCAATAAATGTTTTAAAACCAAGGAACAAAGGAAGGATCAAGAGGTCAGGCTCTAGCTAGCTCCCACGAGGATGAGATGGTTCAGGATGAGGAATACAGATTAGCAGCGCCCAGCGATCATCCCCTACCATGCCAGCCCTCTTTGGTCCTCACTTCAGCCTCCTCTCAAAAGTGCTGCTCACCCTGCCTGTCCACAGAGCTGAGAGACAGGCAGAGCTTACCTCTAAGAAGTGAGCAACAGCAAGCTCCAGGTGCTAGGTGAAGTGTGTAGCTGATGCAGCTCCCTCTCCCAGTGGGAGAATCCATAGTCTCAGAAAACCTTTTTCCTTCAATACATCGACCATCTTGTACCAACAATGTGTTCCAAAAACCCACCCATTAGACAGCCATTCCTTTCAATGAATTGTGCAGAGCGCTTCTTTTTTAAGGGTTACTGATAACTTCAGCCTCTAGATCCTCTCCCAGTTAAATGCCCTCAGCAGAAAGGCCCTCTTGAATTCTAAAGCACATTCCAAAGACAGCCTGACTTTAGCCCTCTCTCAGGAGACCCAAGAACTGAGAACTGGAGGAAAAAATGTAAACATGGCCCTTTCTTTGCTCAGTCAAATTGAAACTATACTGTTGGCCCAGGAGTCCCTCCATATATCCATCATTTGCTTGTTTCTAGGAGGAGAGGATTCTGTATGACAATCTAGCTCACAGCTGAAATGGTGTGCTGGAGGGAATGGCACTTTGATGCAGTTTGAGTTGCAGTTTTGGAGACCATCCCATTTACAGAACAGATGAATAAAGAAATGAATATGGGGAACTACGATCATACACAAGTGGATAAAGCTCAGAAACATAATGTTGACCCAAAGAAGCTAGTCACAAGAGTGTGACCGATATACGACCCATTCATATAAAGTTCAAAGACAGGCAAAATTAATCTACAGTGCTACTAGTCAGGAAGTGGGAAGAGGAATGAGGGAGCTTTTTTTTTTTTTAAACCACATTTATTTATCTATGTATTTATTTTGGCTGTGCCGGGTCTTAGCTGTGGCACGTGGGACTCTCAGTCTTCACTGTAGCATGCGATCTTTAGTTGCAGCACGTGGGATCTAGCTTCCTGACCAGGAATTGAACCCAGACCCCCTGTATTGGGAGCTTGGAGTGACCCACTGGGCCACCAGGGAAGGGAAGGAGGGGAGTTTTCAGCCTCATGTTTTCTGATGACATGGGTACATTCATTTTGTGAAAATTCACTGAGTTGTATATTTATGATTTGTGTTTTTATTTTATGCTTGACCATACTTTAGTTACCAATAAAAAATAAAAAATGCACATGGCCAGCAGGAAATCCTGAGGTCCAGGACTGAACCGCACAATGATAATGCAAAGCCTTGGGGTAAATTTAAGTTTAAACTCACTCACAGAGCAGTGAAAAGACTAGCACACCCCGACCAGCTTTCTTGTGAACACTGGGGTCATTAAACTCTACCAAGAGGAAATTCTCCTTTCCTAGTGAACAGGAGAGAACCCCTCACCCAGGCTGTCTTCCTCCATCACTCTCTGTTAAGTTCTGTGTCATCATGAGTTCTGATGGAGGCCAGGGGTCAGCAGCTGCTAGAAAGTATAGCTGTTGTCTGGAAAAGATCTTTAAGACATGTAACACTTTCCCCTGGAGCAGATAAGGATCTTTTGTGGGGAGGGGCTTCCAACCACAGAGTCTGAGGCTGCCCTGCCATCTTGAAGAATTTCCCCCAAGTGCCACTCTGATCACCGGACAAGCTGCCTCCCAGGCATTCTGCAGAACAATAAGCTGACTTTCATGTTGCCCAAGGCAGGATGATTCTTTGGGGTCTGGACTTTTGAAAGGAGCAGTTGGTGACTCATACAACAAGGAAGAGACTGTGCTTAAAGTCAGATAAGCTAGTCATTTACCTAAATTCAAAAAGAGAATACAACTGAATTACCATCGGCCTCCATTTGTAAAGAGGGTTGAGAGACCCCCCAAGGAGCAGAAGCAGCTCGGCTGCAGGTGTGACCATGGTTCCTGGGCTGCTCAGTTCCTGTCCTGGGCACTAAGCTGTGATAGCTGCTCATGGGTGCTGGAGGTCAGCAGGGTCCCCTCAGTGAATCGGCACATCACAGGCACCAAGAAGGGAGCAACTTGAATGTGGCCAAGCCAACCTTCAATTGCCAGTGACTTCTGAGGCAGTTCCTGGCTTGGGGTGGCTGATTGTATAATAAAAAAAATCTGCCTTGTAAGATGACTGATTGTAAGTTTCCCTAGTGGCTCATACGGTAAAGCGTCTGTCTGCAATGCAGGTAGACCCGGGTTCGATCCCTGGGTTGGGAAGATCCCCTGGAGAAGGAAATGGCAGCCCACTCCAGTATTCTTGCCTGGAAAATCCCATGGATGGAGGAGCCTGGTAGGCTACCATCCATGGGATCGCAAAGAGTTGGACACGACTGAGCGACTTCCCTTTCACTTTCACTTTCAAGATGACTGAATTTACAAGAGGAAATTCAACCAGTATTTACAGTTTCATACATTCTCATTTGGTATTTGGTATCTACCTCAAGTGAATATTCCAGAGTCTCCAGTCTCTCATCTTGCTACTGACACTCAAGACTTGCTAAAGACTGTAGGAGGCGGCTCTGACTTCAACTGAACGAACTGGTTGGGTGCCAGGCCCTCTGCTGTCACACAGACATGTAATGAACAAACACAAGCAGGTCTCTACAACCTTCTGGGCCTCACAGAGCTTAGCAATGTGCATACAAATGATGTCTGCAGGGGTGACACCTTGTAAGTTTTTTGGGGGCAAATCCCATGGACAGAGGAGCCTGGTGGGCTGCAGTCCATGGGGTCGCTAAGAGCCGGACACAACTGAGCGACTTCACGTTCACTCTTCACTTTCATGCATTGGAGAAGGAAATGGCAACTCACTCCAGTGTTCTTGCCTGGAGAATCCCAGGAATGGGGGAGCCTGGTGGGCTGCCATCTATGGGGTCACACAGAGTCGGACATGACTGAAGCAACTTAGCAGCAGCAAGGAAGAACAGATGATACTGAGATGGAAAAAATGAAAGCTTCTTGGAGGAGGTGGCATTATATTTGCATTTTGTTTTTTACTTGTTTGTGCCTGGTCTTAATTAGTTGCAGCCTGCGGGATCTTTAACTGCAGCATGTAAACTCTCAGTCGTGTCATGTGGGATCTAGTTCCCTGACCAGGGATCTAACCCAGACCCCCTGCATTGGGAGCGCAGGGTCTTAGTCACTGGACCACCAAGGAAGTCCAGGAGGGTGGCATCAGAAGTGGGCTTTGTTTGGGGCAGGAGTAATGGGCAGGATTCTGTCAAAAGGAGAGGACATAATGGAATTGGTGGCAGAGGGAGTCTCAGTAATCCTCATGGTCATAGGGAAGCTGAGAGCAATTTCAAGGGAATGTGGGATTTGGCCTGAGAGTAAAATAGGCAGGAGAAACAGTGAAAACAAACCAGAAACGGAGACGAAGCCTACGGTCTGGAGAGGATGCACCAACTGTGGTAGGAATCGGGGACCCCTGGGGGTGTTTCAGAGCAGTGTGGTCACCTGAGGGAACAGTGAGGTTGATGGGTGTGTGTAGGGAGTGGAGTGGGGACAGCGGGCTGGCGCAGTCATCGAGGTGAGAGACGAGGAGGACGATGGTGGGGACAGTCACCTTCCAAACCTTAAACAAATGGGACTTTTTTTTTTTTTTGGTGCTGTACTGCTTGGCTTATAGGATCTTCGTTCCCTGACCAGCCACTGAACCTAGGGCCACGCCAATGAAAGCACCAAGTCCCAATCACTGGACTGCCACAGAAGTCCTTTCAAAGAATTGAACTTAATTGAGTATATGTGTGGGTGGAGTTCTTGAGACTCCCTGCCAACTATCCTTCCCCTCGTGACCTTCATGTAAGGAAGAAGGTGTTGCCCATTCATGAGGATGTTGGTGGAGCAATTGTTGAATTACATTGAAGGAATTGCTAATTGGAATTTCACTGGCACACAAGGCAGGAGGGTGCATGCTCAGTGCCAAGGGCCAAAATCCCATGGAAGAAAAGCAAGTGTAGAGGGAGCCTCTGCAATTCTCATTCTCAGATGACCCTACCTTGGTTAACAACAGCCCCTCAGTAGGCTGCTAGGAGTCCAGCCTACCCCATTGTATCACTGACTTTGAACCTGACCTACCTGGGCTCATGTTGGCTCCTCCCACCAGATACCTGCTATACACCCAGGAGGCCACACTGGCAAACCTATTATTTGTCACTCAACCCACATAGGGAATGCAGCACAAATACCACGTCCTGGGTCATATCATTCCATTGGGTTCATTTTCCTAACAGCTCTGATCATTGTCTATGAAATCAGATCCTCAGCCTAGGATCCGTGGTCCTTCATGACCTTGAGTACCAATATGGTGTAACTGCTGCGAGCTTGGGTTCCAGAGTCAGAGGACCTAGTTCAGAGTTCTGGCTCTGCCACTTATTTAACCTCTCTGAGCCTTGGTTTCCCCTTACCTTTGAAGCCAGGTTGTAGTAAAGATCTAAAGAGGTATCGCACGTAAAGAATGTAGCGCAGAGCCTGGCATACAGTAAATGCTGGATGGTTGACATCCATCACCATAGTAACAACTTGGCCCCCCAAACCTACCTTTCCTACTGTATTGCCACAGCTCCTTTCTCACTTCCCCCCTCTGCCTTTCTTTATATTTTCACTCTGGGTAAGTTGGCCTCTTCTTCACTCTTATTCATGGATCTGCATGCCAGAATTCCACCCATCCTTTCAGGCCCTGCTCAGATGCTGATGGCACTAGGAAGGCTTCATGCATGTCACTTGGCATCCTGTTCCTGTGTGGAGTTTGTGGTACTTCGAGAGGTACTAGTCTTACCTGCCTCTAGAATGTGAACTCCAGGAGGGCCGCAATAATTTTGTTTTGTTTATTGCTATATCCCCAGCATCCAGAACAACACATAGTGTTGGTTTATTTTTTAAGCATGACTCTTCTCACTAGAGTGTGCTTTTTGGGAACCTGTGATATGATTTATTCTATAGTGTCCATGTTATCCTTGTGAATTCAGTGTCCTGAACGGTGGCAGACAAACTAGGAGAAAAGGACTCTGTTCAAAAGTGGGGAATGGGAAAATCCTGGGAGGCAGAAATAGGAATCACTGATGAGGAAGGTTTGCCCTCTTTACCCTCAGGATGAGAGAGATGAGTTAAAACCCAGAAAACCCAGAGAAGCAACTGATTTTGAGGGTAGCTATTACAGGAAATGGCTGTAACTTGGGTCTTGTCTTACAGATGAATTAAGGTCAGTGGCTTTGACCACATCCACAGCTAGGTTTGTTTGAGAAGTATTCTCTTGAAATTGATGGTAAAATCTTATTTACTGGCCTGGATTCATTAAGATTTAACCAATTCTAATGACACAGACAGCAAAGGACCTATCCTGAAATGTCCATTTCCTCATCTCCCGGAGTGTTTTTCACAATCTCTGAAGGCAGGGAAATCAGTCCTGAATATTCACTGGAAGGACTGATGCTGAAGCTGAAACTCCAATACTTTGGCCACCTGATGCAAAGAACTGACTCATTTGAAAAGACCCTGATGCTGGGAAAGATTGAAGGTGGGAGAGGGGACGACAGAGGATAGGATGGTTGGATGGCATCACTGACTGAATGGACATGAGTTTGGATAAACTCTGAGAGTTGGTGATGGACAGGGAGGCCTGGCATGCTGCAGTCCATGGGTTTGCAAAGAGTTGGACATGACTGAGTGACTGAACTGAACTGAACTGAAGGCAAGGAATCACCATCTGGAGGCTCAGTCTAGGGCCAGAGCTGGTGGTTGATAAATACTTGGTAAATAAATGAGCAAATGAATAAACCAAAGAATAGACCCAGGAAGGATATAAAGCTACTTTTGAGATATCCCACGTTTGCATTAATACTTTTCAATTACACACACTTTACAAAGAATAAATGTAAATACATTTACATACAATAAAATGCATAATAGTGTTTTGCAATTTTGAATTTTTCTTGATAAACAATTGTCATGGTGGGAGGGGGCTCTGCAAATCTTTCTAATATTAAAAGAAAGATCTTGGGAATTCCCTGGTGGTCTGGTGGTTAGGATTCTGCACTTCCACTGGAAGGGTCACAGATTCCATCCCTGGTTGGGGAACTAGGATCTAGTATGCCATATGGCACAGCCGAAAAAAGGAATAAAGTTAAAAAAAAATCCTTCTACTTGAAAAGATTGAGAAGATTTGCCCTGAGATGCTTCTGAAACAGTTTCTAGCAGAACTGCTTAGCACCTTTTAGACAGAACTCCTGTATGAGTCACAAGCTCACTGCTGCCCTTTCTACTTTCAGATGGTCAGAAGAGCCTCATGCCATGCTCTCTCAGAGTTGATTCACACAAAACAAACTGCCTTTATTGCCTATAACCTGCCCAGGTGTGTAGTCCAGATCCTGTGTTTCCCAACTGCAACATCCTACTGCTATTATTAAGAATACTTAAAGCTCAGAATGCTACAATCATGTTTTGAGTGTTGTAGAAAAGCAACTTTTGGTCCTTAATCAATTGCCGCAAGTTTTAGTATTAGATGAAGCACCAAATAACATGTAACCATCTGTTTTAGACTGCGCCAAAATTCACTGAAAATATGCCCTCTTCTAGAACAAGCTTCTTAGCAGAAGTTAACAACAAAAAAATATTCATCACTTTCCTTCACTACAGGGCTGGTGTATTTAATAAGGAGTCTGGCAATTCAGTTTATTCTGCTTCCAAAGCAAGTTGTCAACTGTTTTAAGTTACTCTACTGACATTCTGGTGTGAGCCAGACACTGACTTTTCTCTACCAGAAATCATTTTTTTGATAAATCTCATTGCCCCCTTCTGCCTGACTCTACTTAAATAAACAGCATCAAATATTACAGCTCAGTACTTTCTCAGATACAAAACCTTTCACTTGGGTTAGGAAAGAGGATCTATACTTACCTTAAAATTCTTAGCTAACAGGCAATTTCAGCATCACTTAGATGACATTCAGTGGGAAGAGGGCCTTTCTATGATCGTTGGGTATGCATACTTCCTGAGAAAGGTGTCTGACAAAGCAAAAAGTTCATGGCCATATCTGGTGGCTAAAGATTCAACAGTAGATCAGCAATCATTATAAAATTTTTAAAATTCAGCCGTATTTACTGACTGTGGATCAGGACTGTGTCAGCAACGGTCACTCAGAGGCAATTAAGGTATAGTTTCTATTTCTGAGGACCTCACTGTCTAGCAGGGAACATGGGTTTGTGTGAAGAATGGATGGTATACGTAACATTCTAAGATAGTAACAAAGGCTATAGCAGAGTTACCTTTAAAATGAAAATGGAATCACTAAGACTTGGTGTGAATAATTTTCAGGGGCACTCAGGGAAGGCATCACAGGAGTTATTTTTGCAGAGCCTGGAATAAAGTGCTCCAGGAGGAGGAAAGTTAGGAAGTGGGGACGGAAAAGAGAAGGATGAGTGTTCAAGGCAGGGAAAAGCGGCCGTCGAAGGACAGAGAAAAGTCCGAGGAGAGGAGCCAGGGCCCAAGTGGAGATGGGCAGTTAAGACCAGACCAACCAGCTACTGTGACAGCAGGAACCTGGATGGCAAGCTAAGGGTTTAAGATCCTCTGAGGGGGATCATGGGAGGTAACAGGACTAGATCTGCTTGGGAGGGGGTAGGGCTTGGAGCAGTTAAGTGAGGAGTTGGGGATGCTGGGAGGGAGTACCTTGCCCCAGAGGCTGATGGGAACAGGGTGAGCTTGCTTGGGGCCCACCAACCTAGAGATAAGCAGGTGCTGCTGGTGCCAAGACCCGGTCTCCTGAAGATAAGACACTAGAGCAGTGGTCAGGGGGCTGAGATAAGCCTGTGGCCTTTGGAACCCCTCTCTAGACGATTTACATTCAAAATTTCACATCCAGGGCACCAGCAGCCAGGGCGGGGTTTCCTCCAGACATGCTGAGCCCGACAGAACACGTGTAGCTTAGTGGAGCCCAGGACTCAGGCTGGCTGGGTTGGAATGCTGGCTCTGTTGTCAGCGTCCTCCTGCTAGATGGTGACGGCATGAGCACCTGCCTTGCACAGTGGGTGTGAGGGTGAAGGGTCAGGCCAAGAAAAGTGCTTAGAATGGTGCAGAACACAGTAGGCCCACGTAAATGTGAACTCTATCAAGGAGCAAGCAATTGGTTGATTGTGCTATGTGAAAATAAAGCTGCTCTGATGGCGAGGGTGGTGGTGGGCGGGTCATGCTCCTTTTCCCTGCCCTTTTCTTGGAGTAGGCCCTGATGCGCCTTTCCTACCAGTTTGAAAATCACTGGACTTTCCACCCCTGGGGTTAATTTCTTCATATATTTCCTGAACCTAAGGCATTCAAGCAGGGACCTACTGGTGCCAGGCCTGAAATTGTCCCCAGACGGAGTCTCTATTTCTCCAAAGAGAGCAAAGTGTGTGAACCCAAGCGACATCCAGTGAGTCACCCAGCACCTAAAGGCACTGGAAGGTTAATCTACCCCAGGTCCTTGCCACCCCACACTAGAAGCCTTGCTCAGTGCCCTACAGGTGGTGAGGGTAACTGTGCAAATCTCAGAAGCAGACATCCTTCCTAGCCCATGAACAAGGGCTCAGAGAGGGGTTTCCCTGAGGGAAAAAAAAAATCTCCCCTGCAGACTAGGAAGCTGTCATCCTTTCTTGCTACCCAAGGTGGCCTGGGAGAAAATTCTGCCTCACCAGACTCTTATGAGGAATAAGTGAGCTAATGCAAGTTAGACACTTAGCACACGCTTAAGCCTGTGATAAACCTTCTCCTAGGGCTGTTATTTATAGTCTGCAATCCCAATTCTTCTTACACCTATTAAAGTAGGTATGGTGTTCAGTGGATTGAGTGGGTGTTCAGAGTCCTAAAGATATAGAACTGCATTAAAAAAAAAAAAAACTTTCCAAGAAAGATTCTCTGTATCACCACATTGGGAGTAGACAAAAGATACCTCACACATTATGACACACTCTATAAATGAGGTTAAAAATTAATCCTTTCCAGTCTGGTTCAAAGTCACTGCTGTCATTTTAAAGCCTACAATCTCCACTCGGCCAGACCCTGCAGGAATTCCAGCAACCGGTTCAGATTTGGCATCCGTCCACCATGAGTGGAGCACTGTGCAGCTCAGGAGCTTTCTGAGAACCCTAACAAGTGAGATTTTATCACAGTGTGGCTGACCCCAAATTAACAAGACAGGGGCAGTTCTAGAGGCAGTCTTTCGCTTCTATCCATAAAAGTTAGCTATTACATTAGACAGACCATTATACTCTGGGGAGTAACAAGTATCTTATTAAGTTATAAATACATTTAATGGCTTTAGTCCTGTTTTCTTATTTTGGAATATGAGGAAGAAAAAAAATAGAACTCACAATTTCTAGACTTTAAAAGCCACAATTTTTTAAAAACATCTACTTACCTACAATATTGCTTATTTTTATAGTGCCCACATACTCCCTTGAAAGACAGCTGTGTCTCTCCTGTGATGGCATCAAGCTACTTGCAGTGGGACAAGAAAGTGACAGAAGATTATAAAATCAAATGGTTTGGTTTTGATTCAAACTAGTCAAACCAGTTCAGAAAGACCATGAGACTTTTCTCTCCACCGCTGCTCCTGTTCTGGCTTCTCATTAAGCGGGGAAAAAAATATACCATTTGTGCCTATCTTCATTTACCATTCATTCATTCTTTTCTTAAAGAGAACCCAAGACAGAGATGGGAGGGTATAGAGCCCTTATCTTTCATGTTCTGTGCTGAGAAAGAACAAATTTAAGATCACTTGCCAAACAGTAAATGACTGTTAAATCCAATTCAACAAGCTTACCTCATTTCCTGTCGCTGACCTGCGAACTGGTCCATTGACCGTGGGCAAATCCTAGAGCTGTACACCCTCCAGGACGCCTAGGCGTGGAGACTGTTCTCAAGAAGTGTTCCGGTGGTTTGGTGGGAAGCAGTCCCTGAACTGACTATAAGGAAACCTAAATAAACTGCACAGGTGTTACACGCTCCGTCTGGATAACACCCCTCACATCCCACCCCGCTTCTGTTCACAAATACAAATGAGCCACTTCATCCTTTTCTTTTCCCCTGATAAGAAAAGGGGCCTGCCTCTTCACCCTATGGTCTCTGCCCCCGAAATCTACTTTCTAGGTGGGCTGGACTGGGGGTAACCAGGGGCCTCTGCAGGGTACCCAGTAAGGGCAAGAGTAGGGGTCGGCGGGGTCACCATGCTGCAGGGCCTTAACCGTTTGCCCTTGGTCAGAATGGACAGCCTCGCCTCAAAGAAAAAAAAAAGGGCTAGAAATAGTTCTTTTGGAGTTCTTCCCATACAGAGAATGGCTAAGCTAGCTGAGGCAATCTGTAGCTGGCTTCAAAATCAGCAGTGGGGAGGGCGGGGGGAAACCTCACAACAAACAGTGGTAACAGAAGGTTTGTGTGGGAAGATGGTTAAGTTTGGTCTAAAACAAGCAGTGTCTCTGGTAATGAGCTGTTGTTAGGAAATACGTGTGGCCCTCAGTGCCTGCGGCACTTTTAAAGAGCACTGTTGCTGCTTCTTGCGGGTTTTCTTGGGGGTGGGGGTTGGGGAGCAGGGGAGGGGAAAGTGAGGTGAAGCAGAGACCTGACTAAAGAGCAAGGCGGCATTAAAGAGACTGGAAAAAACCACCTTTCGAGTGCTGCAGCCACAAGTCGTGCTTCTGAATCTCAGTTCTGCCGGGGAAGTTGCGGTGCCACCTTTGGTAACAGACTCCCCTCCTGTGAATCACAGCTGGCTCACATGTTGAGGCGAGTGCACCTAAGGCATCACCTGGGGTTCGGGCACGGAACACAGGCATAACTCAGCTGGGAGACGGGCGTTTCATAAGCGACTATTTACAAAGGGTGTGGGCAGGCTCCAGGAACTCCTACGGGGACACTTCAGTCTCTGAGGGCCGGCGAAACCGGAGTCAGGACCGAGCCTCGGCTTGATAGCCCAAGAGGAGGGTGTAGTCCCCAGACGCTGAAGTTGCCTGACAGGAGCTGCGGAGGGAGCCCGCCTGTGGAGCCACGCCTGGCCTGGCGGAAAGGAGCCGTGGATGCCCGGACTTCTCTCCTCCCACCCGCCAGGCTCCTCCCAGCGTGTCTCCTGTAGACCCTGACCAGAAGCCGGGACAGGTCCACAGAGGTGAGCGGCCAAAGCGAAGCCCAGGGTAAGGAGGGGATCTGGAGGAGCCAAGAGAGAATAACCAGGACACCCAAACACCTGACGGGGCTAGCGGGGCGGGGGGCTAAGCGAGATAATCGTCATAAATGCCTCACAGGGCAAATGGTCAACTCACTACCCATCTGAGCAGGCTAGTTGGCATTTACTTATCAAAAGGCCACAATATAACTTTTATTCTCAGGTGGCAAAGGTCAGAATGAAAACAAAGACTTGTGGTCAAATATCCAGAGTGAAAAACAAAACTTTTACAAAGTTGACAGATAACATTTATTAAAACATGTCATACAAAAGGGCATGGTCTCTTCTATAAGAAGAAAATATTAAACAGTAACATTCAATTAAGTAAAACCATGCTGTACACTGAAGACAGCAGTATATAAAGACAAAACTATTCAACTTTTGCAACACAGGCATAACATTTCACAAAATATCAATAAGATATGCACCTAATGATACTCTGTTTATTGTCAAATGGTTTTGTGGTCTAAGAGTCACCTGACTTGCATAAATAATTTTCTAGAAGAAACACTGGGAACCTCATAAAAGGAAAGAAGGCAGCAGCAATTGACATTATGACACAGGCTTCAAGCAAAACTAAAAAAAAAAAATCACATTTGCAAAATGTGTTCCAGCATCTTCCCATTGGGCACTATCAGTAGAAATCTGAAATAAGAAACATGTACCTTCGAATACATAAGTTAGCAAAGACAAAAACCCAAACAAACACCCTGGTTTCACTGAACAAAGTGAGTCACAGAAAAGCAACCTAAATCACAAAATTAGTGTGGCACAGAAGGGCTGGAGGGGTGGGGGTCTATGTTGCTTGGTGTTCAGCATTCCTAAATTATCCAGAGACCTTATGAAAGCAAACTCCTGAAGTTGGTGTGATGGCATCCTCTCTACCCTCCCCTGCCCTCCCGCCCCGGGGCGGGGGGCGCAGCAAACCCCCCTCCCCAGGGAAAGCCAGCATTGCTGCTTCTGCTCAGCCCCAACTTCATGTCCACAGCAGCCTCAGGAGGAGGTGTGTGCCTCCGTAGGAAGATGCCACTGAGACTAAGCAGCTTTCCCAGTCAGTCAGAAGTCAGCTTAGGGTCAGTTCAGTTCAGCAAATGCCCACTACAGCGGAGGAGACCCTTTCGGGCAGACTCTGAGACCAGCGGCCAAAAGAAGGGACTGGGGGGTAACCTTCAACAGCTGAGAAAAGATTATGGCAGTCTGTTCTCAACTGGTCAGACCTACTTTACCAGGTGGATTATTGTAATGTGTGGATCTAAAATGAAAGGCATAGCATCAGTACGAATATTAAAGACCACTGGTGGTGCCTTCAAGCCCTTTCCCATTGGGACTGGAGAGAAACCACAGTAAAGACTCAAAGTAAAGGACAAACACCTTGGCTGCGGGCCACTGACAAGATCCCTGAAAGACTGTTTGGAAACGTTACCCACTGCTCTCCAAACTCAACGGGAAGGAGAAAGATTTTCTAAAGCTGTACTGAGGGTAAAGACAGAGACTATCTGTCCAACCCAGGGTGGGCAGGAGGAAAAAAAAAAAAAAAAGTAGTAATACAGTATGATCTCTTAAGCCTAAAAGCAAAGTTTATAAAGATTCACTTTCAATATCCAAACTAAGGCAACCCCCTTGCCCCGCCTCTCTGGACATGGCCAGCATTTCAGATGCCCAATCATCTCACAGGGTCTGGTTGACTGATCAGCAACTCTAACTTTTATAAAAACCCCACTACCATAAAAAGCTTCAAACAGCAGGTGTGAGGAACTTACATTTATATTCTACATTTAGTAGCAGGTGTACACATAAGGATTTCAATAGAAGATCTGCTTCTCTTCATAACACATGAAGTCCCAGCACAACTGAGAGCTTCTAAAACTACCACCAGAGAGCTGCCCCTTAGTCCTGTCCTCCTCCTCCTCATTACTCACGACGACTGCCGTGCTGATCTCAACATAACTGAAGGACCATGAGATTGTTCCAGAATATTTTTATTTTACCTCTCAAGATTCTTCTTCCCAAGTGTTCCAACACTCATTTGAGTACAATCTTTAATAGAAACCAGCACATCAAACCTTCCAAACAGGCAGAAATGGTCTGCTGATACTATGAGAGAGGGTGACTGGCTTTTGGACGAACAAAATGGCTTCACTGCCTTAGTACTGAAATCAGTAGAAGGAATACAACAATTTTTCCTCACATACAATGGCTGGGATCATACCTAAAACCCAATGCTTCTAACATGAGAAAGAGAAGCAGCAACTGAGCTTGGCTATAAGTCACCTCTACATTCTCTGTCCGGTACACAGAGAAATGACTGTTAACTGGTGAAGTTTCAACACTAAGAGAAGAGAGTATTAACATGGCAAACAACCAAGAGGTAATATCTAGTTTCTAGGTTAAAAAAATCAATATATATTTATAATAAAGTTTTAAATACAAAGTGCTTTTTATATATTGAGAATGATACAGTGTTAATGAATAGATCCCTGTTTTGTAACCTCGATTACAAGCGTTAACTGGTAAGTAAATCTTTCCCCTTTCCATACAACTAAATGCCTTGATGGTAGGAGTTTGAGGATCAGAGGCCATTGCCAGGAAAGTCATCACTCATTTCAGAGCAAAGCCCAACTTTTAAAACAAAAACTTCATTCCAAATCCAAGAAAAGTTATTTTTGTTTTCAGGAAAAAAAAAGTTTCCACTAAGAAATAATAAACTATTAAGTTTATGGAAAAGTTAACATAACAGTAGCACCCTGTCCCAACCCTGGTGACAGCTTCAGGTATGTTACAGTTTAAAACATCCTGAACAAGCTTCTTTTTTAATCCCAAACTTCTGACTGATCCTCAGAAAAGGTCTCAGAATAGTTAATTTTCTTGGGTTTTTTTTTTTTGGTAGGTATAGCTATACGGACTTGTAAATTTATGCAGCTTTATCTATTAAATGAGAACAGGAATTTGCAGACAACCTCCTAAAATTAGGACTCTTTCTTTCCCTCTTTTAAAACACATTCCAGCACTCCTAAAGAGCTGGGAGGACCAGCTCAACGTACCCCTCTGTGAGTATCTCTACCAGTGTATTTTCAAAACTCCCCTTTTCTTGAGCAATTGGTTCCCCTCGTCCCCATAACCTGACACTCAAAATTCTGCTACTTGGCGGCTCTCATTCTGACAGTTGGAGTGTCACTGTAGCACTCTATAGGCTCCTGAAGTTCACAGGTAACTCTCAGCTGTGGCTTCCAGCTCCTTCCCAGTAACTGGTCATTGACTGACCACTTCAGGAAGCACCATAATCTAAGACAGAGTGAATGGGCTGGAGCAGCCAATGGTACCGTGGTCAGAGTCAAGGCAGGCTAGAAGTCTACTAGCCACAACAGATTCCACCGTGTGGATGCTACAATTAAACAAACAGGATTTGGGACAGCAAACCAGTTAGAAATACCTATCTCTGGCACCCTAGAGAATTACAATTAGAAACAACTGTTCAAACTAAATGTTAGTACTAAAATATAAAACTCTGACTTATCAAGAGTCTGAAAATCGTTGTGACAGTGGCATCTTACAGAAATTGGAGCTGGTACCATGAGTTACTTTTTTTTTTTTACTTAGAATGTCACCCTCTTAATAATCTCCATAGTTTTGGTTAGAATACTCTTTAGAAAGAACAAAACCAGATAAAAGAGCTCTGTTAATCAACTTAGTATCCTAGAAATCACATTGTTTGTAGCTATTACATAAGGAGCATTTCATTCAGTGAAGCAGCTACCAAAACAAACCCACATTACCTAAGTATCTATAGTAAGAGCAAAATAAAATTCCAATATGACCTTGTAATAATGACTGATCAAACACCGCTGCCACCTGAAACGGAACTGGGGGGTTGGAGTCCAATTCCAAGTGCAGGTGTCTCTACCCTCTAGTCCACCAGCTTCATTCAAGAGGCCTGAAGGTTCACCTTGCCAGGTGTGAGGTGGGTGCACTTATCCCCTTTAGCCACTCCAGGCCAGGAACATACAAATTTGAAGAATTAGATTTTTTAATTGGCCTACTTAGAACTGGTCTTGCAGAAATATCTTCCTTTTTTTTAAGCTTCTCTCATAATAGCAAGTAGCACGCATCATCTGTGCCCAGATTTGCATAATTACCACAGTTTATTTTTGTGCCTGCCACTCAAGTCGTATTCTGCTCAGCCTTTGCAGCTTCGTAGGACTTGGTACAAGCCTCAGTCATATTCTGCTCAGCCTTTGCAGCTTCGTAGGACTTGGTACAAGCCTCAGTCATATTCTGCTCAGCCTTTGCAGCTTCGTAGGACTTGGTACAAGAAGTCACATGCCTGTGGAAACTGTCCCTCCACATGAATCTCTTTGCACAGATATTACACTCATATGGCTTTATGCCTGTGTGAATTTTCATGTGACCCACGAGATGATGCTTCATTTTGAATTTCTTACCGCAGACCCCACAGCCGTAAGGCCGGAGCCCGAGGTGCATGCTCATGTGTCGATCTCTCTGACTCTTGTGAGTGAAACTCTTGCCGCACTGACAAAGATACAGCTTGTCAGTGGCTGAGAATCCTAGGTGGGAAGCTTCCTCTTTAATCCCTGTTACCATCTCAATATTCTCACTGTAGCCTGATGCTAGGGCAGCCTCCTGTTTGTGCCAAATGAGATTCCCATCTGACCGCTCTCCAGAAAACTCTTCCATGGAGGAGCCATAGAAATCCACCTGCTCGTCATAATTGCTTTCATCAGCCTGTTCGTCAAACTCGGCTTCCACTTTTTTTTCCCCAATGTGAAAGTCTTCCTCCACCCCCGAGGGCTGGACTGAGTACTCTGTCTGCACGGTGTTGATGGACTCTGTGACCTGGTGCTCATCATAGGGTGCGTGCACATCCATGCCCTCGCACGCCTGCTCAAAGCGCTCGGGCTTCACATGGATCCAGCGTTTGTGAGCCATTATGCTGGGCTTGCTGTACATGGGCCGGGTGTAGTGGAACTCGGCACTGTCGCTGGCCCCCTCCTCCCCGTCCTGGCTCGCCATCTCCGTGCTCAGCCGGTCATGCTCTGTGGATGAGTTACTGGGAAGGTATTCGTGCTCAGTGAGCTGAGATGACAGCTCGTCTTTGGTGCTCTCTTCTTCGTTCTCTCCATCCCTCAGTTCCTGGGCTTTGGGGAAATCCGTGTGGCCTCCGGAGCCCAGCTCAAAGCTCTCTACCAGGCCATTGTAATTGCTGCTGCTTGGAGACTGGTGGTCACTGCCATGATTTAGCTTCTGACAAAGGACTGTAGGGTTTCCTTCTAAAACCTCAGTGCATTTGTCGACCACATGCCACATCTGGAGGAAGCTTGCTGCTGTTAAGTAACTGACAATTTCTGGAGCAGGCATTACTAGACGCCCTGTATAACTCGACAGGAGAATGTTCTCAAACACTCTGGGATTCATCACATCAGGCAAAACAATCCTCCTGCTGTTTTTCAGGAGTACCTGGTCACAAAAGTAGGGGGAACTGGCAGCAAGAACAGCTTTGTGTGCTCGGAAAATGTGGCCTTGGACAACAATGGACACATCACATAATTGTCCCTGCTGGCGCTGCTGGTTCAGTTTTTGCAGAATGGTGCTGGAAAAATCAGGAAATTCTACTCGAAAAGAGTTTGTTCCAGGCTCCATTTCATCACAAATCTTGTTGGTGCTAAAAGAGAAAGAAAAATTAGTACTAATTCCAGCCCAAAGAGAAACTTACAGATCACTAAGAAAACCAAGGTTCCATAGTTTCAAAAAACGTCCTGGCCTGTGGGGACAGTGGGTGGGGCCTTCATCCCCCAGAGCAAGGCTTGCAGGTGTTGAGTGTGCCAAAAGCAAGAACCTCCCACCATTATTTATGGTATTAACTCTTGACACTGCCTGTGTCTGTGAGAAAACAGAATCCAGAGATATTTGTAAATCATATAAATCCCAAGTAAAACAAAATAAATATTTCTAGTCAGAACAAATACAATACCTTTTCCTGACAGAATTTTTAAGAGGCCTCAAATTCAATCCACACGAGGAAGAACTGTGGAAAGAAGGGGAGTTAGTTGCTTAGTCGTCTCCGACTCTGCAATCCCATGGACTGTAGCCCACCAGGCTCCTCTGTCCATGGGATTTCCCAGGCAAGAATACTGGAGTGGGTTGCCATTTCCTTCTCCAGGGTATCTTCCCAACCCAGGGATCAAACCCGGGTCTCCTGCATTGCTGGCAGATTCTTAAAGCAGAGGTAAAGTCCCTTAGGCAGACGTGATCTTGGTAACTGCAAGGAACTGAAAGAAGACCATTGTGCTAGAATCCAGGGAGGGGATAAGGGGCCAAAGAGCTGTGATCAGTTCAGTCAGGTCTTTGGTTCTTTAGCACCACAGGGGCTAACTCACTGAGGTCCCAAACAACATGGGTTGCTCTAGCTGCTGTCAGAATTCTAGTCCTTTAAGAGCTTCTGATAATGTGAAACAGAACAAAATGGCAAGGCAAGGTATTCTTTCTCACTGGTAATCTCCAAATTGTTTTAAAAGCTATCAAACAAAGAGTACAGTAAACACTGTCCCTGTCACTGAGTGAACTCAATCTGAAAATAGTTATAACAAAGAAGGGATTGCTTGTCGCATTACCATAAATATATTTTGTGGGGTGAGTCAAGCATTACAGACAATTCACAAGAGTGATCAATGAGATGAACTCTGCTAGAGATGCTGCTCAGCCTCTGCAATTCCAGAGAAAATTAAAACAAACCAGAAAACCCAACAGATTTATCCGTTTAATTAGTATTTATTTAGCTGCACCAGGTCTCAGTTGCAGCAGGCAGGCTCTCCAGATGCAGGCTGCACACTCTCAGCTGCAGCATGTGGGATCTAGTTCCCTCACCAGGGATCAAATTCAGGCCCTCCTCACTGGAAGCCTGGAGTCTTAGCCACTGGACCACCAGGGAAGTCCCTCAACAGATTTATTGATGCTATTTGTCACTTGAGTCTGATACCATATCTAAACATTGCTAAATAGCAGATTTTCTAAGTACCAGAAAAAGGAAGCAGATAACCCAACAAAGGTTGAAAGTTACATTTCAGAGACAGGGAGAGATACCAAGAGAAGAAACTTCCAAAGTTTTTTGAGTAGTTACTATATACCAGGGACTATACAGCTGGAACTCCAATACTTCGGCCCCCTGATGAGAAGAACTGACTCACTGGAAAAGACCCTGATGCTGTGAAAGATTTAAGATGAGAGGAAAAGGGGACGACAGAAGATGAGATGGTTGGATGGCATCACCAACTCGATGGACATGAGTTTGAGCATGTCTGGGAGTTGGTGATGGACAGGGAGGCCTGGCATGCTGCAGTCCATGGGGCTGCAGAGTCGGACACGACTGAGTGACTGAACTGAACTGAGGGACTATACACCTTCTCACCTAATCTACAAATGTTCAGTTCAGTTCAGTTCAGTCGCTCAGTCGTGTCCGACTCTTTGCGACCCCATGAATCGCAGCACGCCAGGCAAATGTAGAGGGCTGTTATCTTAAGTTCACTATTTCAAGTAAATTTCCTAAGGCTAAAATTAAAGCTAATTTTTATTATGTTGGGATTTGAAATCTAGGTTTCTACGACTCCAAAGCCCATGCTGTTTTTCCTATCACATCACTGCATCTTCTAAGGAGATGTGAAAATACCAGATTAGTCATGACTAATTTTAAGAGGTAAGGCAGTGTTTTTAGAATTGAGCATTAATTTATTATTTAGAGCTCTCAGAACATTTCATAGTGGCTTCCCAGGTGGCACAGCGGTAAAAAAAAAAAAAAAA
>NW_011494765.1:4083275-4085568 GCF_000754665.1 Bison bison bison | reverse complement strand
CACAGTGGTAAAAAAAAAAAAATCCACCTGCCAATGCAGGAGACATGTGTTTGATCCCTGGGTCAGGAAGACCCCCTGGAGAGGGAAACGGCAATCCACTCCACTATTTTTGCCTGAGAAGTCCCACGGACAGAGGACCCTGGTGTGCTACCGTCTGTGGGGTCGTAAAGAGCCACGACTGAGCAACTGAGCACACACAGAACATTTCATAATGATAAAAAAACAACAAAAAGACCAGAAAATTAACTATTTAGCTATTTATAATTTCAAAAGGAACAGTTAACTACATAAATGCACACAGACTACAGGTATGTAAACTCTCATCACCACAGAATTTTGGTTTTAGCTATTTGGAAAAAAATCGGGAGGGCATAAAACACAAAAAGCTGTTAAAGAAAAAAATCTCTCCACCATTTATTCCTAGTTCCCCTCCCCCACAAAAGAAACCAAGATTTACAAACTCCTGTATATATTTCTAGAAACTTCTCTGTGCATGTATCAGAATAAATGATCTATATTCTTTAAAAATTCCAACCCAAATGGGCTCATTATCTACATTCTACTCTGTCCTAGCTCTGTCACTCAACGTATCTGGCAGAGTATCTGACACCCTAAAAACTGATTATGTCCTCCAAATGCACGCTGACGCCCTCCCCCAGTGTGATTGTGTTTGCTCTGGGGGATGATTAGGCCGAGCCCTCCTGAATGGGATTAGTGCCCTTATGAAAAGACAACAGAGAATTCCCTTGTCCCTTCTGGCTATATGAAGAGACAGTGAAAAGTTGGCTGTCTACGAATTAGTGAGTAGGCCCTCACCAGAAGCCAAACCTGCTGGCACCTTGAGCCTGGTCTTCTCAGCCTCCAGAACTCCTAGTCTATGGCACTTTGTTATAGTAGGCTGAATGGACTAAGACACCATAATAGCATAAGAAGAGGGAATTCATTATGTCTGGGTTTCCCTGATAGCACAGGCGGTAAATAATCTGCCTGTAATGCAGGAGACCCAGTTCAATCCCTGAGCTGGGAAGATCCCTTGGAGAAGGGAATGACTACCCACTCCAGTATTCTTGCCTGGAGAATTCCATGGACAGAGGAGCCTGGCTGGCTACAGTCTGTGGGGTCACAGAGAGTGGGACATAGCTAAGCGACTAACACTTTCATTCTATTTAATGGCTATATAGTTTTCTCCTATATGGACTTAACGATAATTTAATTGGCTCTCTTCTTATGGAATTTCAATTGTTGGGGTTTTTGAAATTATGACTATCTTGGTTTATCTTTGTAAATATCTATAGGGTAATCTCTACCAGTAGAATTCCCGGGTCAATAAAACTAATTTCCAGAAAGGTTGCACCAAGTCATATTCTTACCAACAATAAATGACAGTGTCTATTTCTCAACTTGATCAAACAACACAAAAAGTTTGCAAATTTCTCAAGTGAATAATCCATGAGTCATTGTTCTGATCAACATTCAATTAATTATGAACGAGACTGATATTCTACTTACATTTACTGGTCATTTGTTTTTCCTATATATTATCAGTCATACTCTGTGTTCAAATAAATTAAGCAATTCATCTCATTGATTTGTAATTTTTGTAAATTCAGGACATTAACTTTTCAAATTTGTGCAAATTATCCAATCTTGTTTTTATAGCTCCAGGGTTTTGTGTTAGACACACAAAGGCATTCCTGACTGCAAGGTTATTTTTAAAAAGTAAAAAGAAGTATTTAGACTTTATTCCTGGCACCATTTTTCTTTTAAAGGCATTTAAGTCTTTAATACATAAAGAATTTATTTTGGCATAAGGAGAGGATTAGGATCCAGTTTTTCCTTTTCCCTCCAAAATGGCAAGCCTATTTTTCCTACACTACTTACTGAATAACTCATCTTTTCCTCAAGATTTAAAATATTTGCTGTGAAATTTTATGTGACTGAGATAAGACTTAAAAACAGTTCTACAAAAAAGATGCCATAAGTGATGTTAGAGAAAATGGAGTAGGAAGCTCTAGGTGTCAGTCCCTCCACCAAAACAATCAGTAAACTGTTAAGATGATCAAAATCAACCATTTCAGAACTCTGGAATCTGATCAGACACTTAACAGCAACCACAGCAATGCCTGATCAAAGAAGAGGCTGTTAAACCTTGTTAAGAGAGTGAGTGTCCATGCTTTGTCGCTTCAGCTGTGTCCAACTTTGCGGTCCCATGTATATAGTCCACCAGGCTCCTCTGTCCATGGAATTTTCCAGGCAAGAATACTGGAGCAAGTTGCCATTTCCTCCTGCAAGG
>NW_011494765.1:4063362-4083175 GCF_000754665.1 Bison bison bison | reverse complement strand
TGCCATTTCCTCCTGCCACAATCTGTAAGACAGTGGCCCAGTTTCCAAGAGTGCCTAGCTGATGCTAGGGTAGAAGAACGGTGTTCTTCAAAAATTGGGGTTTTTGCCTCTTGGCCAGTCTGGCGGATCCATGCAGCTTTGTCTCGGGCTGCGTGGTTTCCCCAGTAGCATCCATCATAAGATTTTAAAATACACACACCTTTCCCGCTATTTCCTGGGCCCAAACACTTAAGGAAATCTCTGTCAGGACACAGCCTACCACATAGCTAAAGCAACAAAAACTTCAGGGACTATATGCAACAAGGAGTACAGACTTTGCAAAACAGTTTGGAAAAAACCACCATATAGACCCCAGCAGCCATCAACAAGAAATGAACAAAAAATCCCCTAGGAAGGGAAGAATCTGATTTCAAGAGCTATCCCATTAGAATACTAAAAATATCCAGTTCTGAACCAAAAATTACACAGAAATACACAAAATACACACAAAAAAAGGAAAAAAAGGTACATTCACAGGGGAAAAAAAATTAGAAACTATCCTTGAGGAATACCAGACATTGTTAAGAGCTAGTTAGATCTGTTAAAGTCAACTGCTGTGGACCTGCTCAAACTGTTAAAGAAAACTATGGACAAAGAGTTCAAGAAAATCAGGAGAACAATGTCAATAAAGAGATCGAAATTGTAAAAAGCAATCAAATAGAAATTCTGGAGCTGGAAATTTTAATAGCTGCATTATGGGCTAAATTGCATCCTTCCAATTCCCCGATGTTAAAGCCCTAGCCCTCAGTACTCCAGAATGTGACTATATTTGGATTTAGGGCCTTTAAAAAGGTAAAGTTAAAAGGAGGCTGTTTGGGTGGGACCTAATCCAAGATGACTAGTGTTCTTAAAAGAAATGAAATTTGGACAGAGACATCAGGCATGTGTGCAATGTGAACACACAATGAAAAGGGGGCACTTGCAAGCCAAAGAGAAGGGCCTCAGGAGAAACCAAATCTGCCAGCATTTTGCTCTCAGACTTCAAGCCTCTGACACTGTGAAAAAAATAACTTCTCATTGCTTAAGCCACCTGGCCTGTGGTATTTTATTATGGCAGACCAAGGAAACAGATACAAGTTAAAATTAAAAATTCATAAGAGGAGTTCAATGGCAGATTTAAGCAGGCAAAAGGAAAAAACTTCATCAAACTCAAATGTAAAGCAATTGAAATATCCAGTCTGAGGAGTATTAGGAACAAAGAAAAAGAAACACAATCTGCGGTACTATGGAAAACCAAATATACCAACATGCAAATCAGTCTCAGAAGCAGAAAAAAGAATAGAAATGATATATTTTCCTGAATTTGATAAGACATAAACGGTACACATCCAAGAAGTTTAACAAACTCCAAGTAGATAAAGAGATCCACATAAGATACATTGTAAGTCAAATAGTGGGGTTGGAAAAAAAACTTTGTGCACAATGTGAGAGCTGCAAGTTAAGTTTTATTTGGGGCAAAATGAGGACTGCAGCCCTGGAAACAGTGTTTCAGATAGCTCTGAGAAACTGCTCTGAGGAGGCAAGAGAGGGAGGACATATAGGAAGGTTTCCAACAAAGGAAAGGTATTTGGGAAAGTCAAAAGAGTATTTATAATTAAAGAAAACCAAATATGTCAGGCTAAGGAATTTCACATTTTTCTATGTGTGGGAAGACAAAAGAGTCTGGGCTCACTGAAATCATTCCTCTGATATGCGTGCCATCTATCTGGGGCCAGTATCCTGCATTTTCACATCCTGAGTTCCCTCACTGCTCACCAGTTCACCATCCTGGTGGCTGAAACTGCTATTAACTATGACGTCCTTGTTTACTGATATGGCGGGAAATATTCCATTTCTCAGTGGAAAGTAAGAGACAATGGAGAATCGTGAAAGCAGCAAGAAACAAGCCACTCATCACCTAAAAGGGATCCTCGGTAAGACTTGGACTTCCCTGGTATCTCAGACAGTAAAGAATATGCATGCAACGCAGGAGACCCGGGTTCCAACCCCTGGGTCAGGAAGATCCCCTGGAGAAGGGAATGGCAATACTACAGTATTCTTGCCTTGGAGAAGTGAATGGACAGAGGAGCCTGGCAGGCTACACCCTATGGGGTCACAGAGTCAGACACACAACTGAGTGACTAACACTTTTACTTTCAGTAAGACTAACAGCTAACTGCTAATCAAAAACCATGGTGCTCAGAAGGCAGCACACGACATATTTAAAGTGCTACAAGAAAGATCTGTCAACCAGGAATTTCATATCTGCAAAACTATCCTTTCAAGAATGAAGGAGACCCAACGGCTAAAACTGCACTCTCAACACAGGCAGCCTGGGTTTGATCCTTAGTCAGGAAACTAGATTTTACAGGCTACAACTAAGAGTTCACATACTGCAACTACGAGTTTGCACACCGCACCTAAGACCCGACACAGCCAAATAAGTAAATATTTTTTTAAAAAGAGAGAGAAATTAAGACACTCCCAGATAAACAAAAGCGAAGGGTGTTTGCTACTAGTAAGCTTCCTCTATAAATGACAAAGGTGTCCTTCAGGCTGAGATAAAAGAACACTTGATAGTAATTCAAAGCATATGAACGAATAGGCTACCAGTAAAAGTAATAGCATAGGTAAATGTAAGAGCCGATATTATTACACTTTTGGTTTACAACTCCTCTGTTTTCCTGAATGATTTAAAAGGCAAATGAATAAAACAATAAGTCTATGTTATTGGGCACACAATGTATTAAGACAGGGGTCCCCAACCTCCAGGCTGCAGACCAGTACCTCCTGTTAGTTCAGAAGTGGCACTGGATTAGAAATAAAGTGTACAATAAATGTAATGCACTTGAATCATCCTGAAACCACCCCTCCAGCCCTGCTCTGTGGAAAAACTGTCTTCCATGAAAAAGGTCCCTGGTGCCAAAAAGGTTGGGGACTGCTGTATTAAGATGTAATCAGTGGCAACAACAATATGAAGAGGGAGGGATGAAGATGTATAGGAGTAGAGTTTTCACATATTACCGATCAGTCAGTCCGTTCAGCTGCTCAGTCGTGTCCGACTCTTTGCAAACCCATGGACTGCAGCACGCCAAGCCTCCCTGTCCATCACCAACTCCCGGAGTTTGCTCAAACTCATGTCCATCAAGTTGGTGATGCCATCCAATCAACTTATTCTCTGTCATCCCCTTCTCCTGTCTTCAATCTTTTCCAGCATCAAGGTCTTTTCCAATGAGTCAGTTCTTCACATCAGGTGGCCCAAGTACTGGTGCTTCAGCATCAGTCCTTCCAGTGAATATTCAGGACAGATTTCCTTTAGGATTGACTGGTTTGCAGTCCAAGTCCCTTGGAGTCCAAGGGACTCTTAAGAGTCTTCTCCAATACCACAGTTCAAAAGAATCAATTCTTCGGCGCTCAGCTTTCTTTATGGTCCAACTCTCACATCCATACATGACTACTGGAAAAACCATAGCTTTAACTAGACAGACCTTTGTCGGCAAAGTAATATCTCTGTTTTTTAATATACTACTGATAATAGCTTGTTATAACTTTTAAGATGTTAATTGTAAACCTCAAGATAACTACTAATAACTAAAAATATACATAAAAAGGAAAGAAGGGAATCTAAACAATATATAAAACAAAAATCTCAATTAAAAGGCAATAAGGGGGGGTTCAAGATGGTGGAGTAGAAGGAGTGCACTCATCTCCTCCTGCGAGAGCACCAAAATCACAACTAGCTGTTGAACAACCATTGACAGGAGGACGCTGGGGCCCACTAAAAAAGATACTCCACGTCCAAAGAGAAAGAAGCGAAACCGTAGGAGGGGCACAATTACAATAACATCTAATCCCATACCTGCTGGGTGGGTGATCCACAAACTGGAGAACAATAATACCAAAGAAGTTCTTCCACTGTTGTGAAGGTTCTAAACCCCACTGTCAGGCTTCCCAGCCTGGGGACTCGACAAAGGGACTGGGTATCCCCAGGGAATCTGACCTTGACGGCCAGCAGGATTTGATGACAAGACTTCCACAGGACTGGGGGAAACAGACTCCAGTCTTGGAGGGCACAAACAAAACCTTGCATACACCAAGCCTCAGAGGAAAGGAGCAGTGACTCCACAGGAAACTGATCTGAAACGATCTGCTAGTGTTGGAGGGTCTCCAGGGGAGGTGTGGGTCAGCAGGGGCTCACCACAGGGATGGGGGGACGGCAGCAGCTGTCTGGGAAGGTCTTCTTTGGCGTAAACTCTTTTGGAAGTTTGCCATTACCCTGACCATACAGCCCAGAGCCCAGAGGGCTGGGTCGCCTTAGGCCCAAAAACTACCAGGGAGAGAGCACAACCCCACCCATCAGCAGATAACTGGATTAAAGCTTTACTGAGCAAGGTCCTGCCCACTGGAGGGAGACCCAGTTTTTCCCACCACCAGTCCCTCCAATCAGGAAGCTTACACAAACCTCTTACCCTGCTGCATCAGAGGACAGACAGAAGAAGCAAGAACCACAATCCCACAACTAGAACAAAACCACTTTACAGAAAGTTAATCAGTATGAAAAAGCAGAAAGTTATGTCCCAGATGTAGGGGCAAGACAAAATCCCAGAAAAACAAGTAAAAGAAGTGGAGATAGGCAACCTTCCAGAAAAAGAATGCAGAACAATGACAGTGAATATGATTTAGGATCTCGGAAAAAGAAAGGAGGCAAAGGTTGAGAAGATGCAAGAAATGTTTACCAAAAACCTAAAAGGCAATAAGGGGAACAAAAAACACATAAGATACACAGAAAATAGCTAGAAATAAACAGTAGAAATAAATCCATCTTTATCAGTAATTTTTTTCAAATGAAGTAGATTAAGCTCTCCAGTTAAAAGGCAAGAGACTTGGAGAATAGGTTAAAAAACACAGTCTATACCCTGTTTATAAGAGACTCACTTCAGTTACAGAGGCACAAAGATGTTCAAAGTAAAATAATGGAAAAGGTGACTAACGCAAAGAGAAACCGAAAGAGAGGGGGGTGACTACATTATTAACACTATCAGACAAAATAGATTTTAAGTCAAAAAGGTTACAAGAAGATGGATATTATACACTGATAAAAGTTTCACTTTCAAGAATGTATGACAAAAACATATACGCACCTAACAAAAGAAATCTATATGAAGCAGAAATGAACAGAACTCAAGAGAGAAACATACAGATGTACACTAACAGGGGGAGACTTCAACGCATCTAGAAAAACAGGACAAAAGCTCTATAAGGAAACAGAGGACTTCAACATTATAAGTCAATTATATTGAAAAGACACACAGAACACAAACAGAAAGGAATGAAGTTGATATATGCTACAACATGGATGAACACTGAAAACATTACACTAAAACATACTAAACGTTAGGGTAAGCCAGAAACAAAGTACAAATGTTGTATAATTCTACTTTTGTCAAGTATCTAGAAGAGACAAATACAGAGAAAGTAGATTAGAGGTTGTCACGGGTTTGGGTGAATAAGGAATGGGGGGTTATTGCTTAATGGATAGAGTTTCTATTTGGGGTGATGAAAATATTTTGGAACTAGAAAGTGGTGCTGACTATATAATACTAGAATATAAGTCACGTCAGGCACAATACTGGAATATAAGTAACCTGAAAATGGTTAAAGTAGCAAATTGAATAACATGTATGTTTTACCACATACTAAAAAACAATTGGAAAAACGTCATGTAACTTTATTTTTTAACTCTGTCGAGATGGTAATAATCTTTGTAATTTAATAAGTATTTGACCTCTACCCTTAAATTTGAATGATTCTGGCACTTCTACATATTCTCTTATCTTGTAACATGCAAAGTCTAAATCTCTCCTACAGGTTTCCCTGTTATATAAGCAATACTGGACTTTCCAGGTAGCGCAGTGGTAAAGAACCCACCTACTAATGAAGGATATGCCAAAGACATGGGTTTGATCCTCAGGTAAGGAAGATCCCTTGGAGTACAAGACAGCAACCTGCTCCAGGATTCTTGCTAGAAAATTTCACGGACAGAGGAGCCTCGCAGGCTACAGTCCATGGGGTCGCAAAGAGTTGGACATGACAGCACAGAAGCAAATAATATTTACAAACTCACAGGCAACTGAGGTCTATATAATAGTAGTTGCCATTTCAATTGTTAAGAGTTTCACAGAAGTAATTAACTCACCACAAAAGAACATTTTCAAGCGCCCCACAACATAAAACACTATGTGCAAAGTACGAGGGGGATTTCTAAGACGATGAAGGAATGTCACTGTCCAGAGTTTATGATCTGGTAGGGGGATTAAAAAAAACATGCAAAAAACCCCATGCATATAATCCTGTTACTCAATGCAAAGCCTGATATAAGCACCGTAAGAGGATTACAAATCATGAGGAATTCAGAGGAGGGAACCTGGTGTATTCTAAAGTTATATATCGTCACTATAAATTTTGGTGGTCACCAGGCTAAAAGGAAGACTTGCAAGCAGCATATAATTCTTTCCATCTACTACATCCAAACCAAAAAATATAAGAAACAAAAAGATTAGCCTGAAAAGCAGGGATCAGAGCTGTCTTTATGCAACAAATTTTAATTAAGGATCTAGTGGAGATGGGGCCAGGCTAAAGGGAGACCCTGCCCTGGCAACTCCCCTTGCTACACCAGGCAATTCTGGCAGCAGTAATCCTGACAGAGGACCAGCAGGTACCTGTTCATCAGGAAGGCCCACAGTTAAAGAGGGCAGACCACAGGAAAGGTCCTGCATTCTGGCAACATTCAGAGATGGCTGCACTGGGTACCAAAGGTTGCACACTGCCTCAGCAGAAAATTTTTAAAGACTTGATATGAAAGGGTGGGCCTCATTAGTAGCCCCAGGAAGGAAGCAAAGACATAGCCCATCCTTTGTCAGCTAGACCAAAGAAACACAAGTTGGCCCCTGGTAAAACAATTTCACCAACACAGAACAAATTGCATGGAGCTCAAGTTTGCCTAACAATGTCTCAACCTAGTTTTTTTTTTTAACTCGTTATAACACTGATGTCAATATCATCAACCCATCCTCCAGCAAAAGAGCTAACAGTTGACTATAACAGCATTCAGGTATAAAGTGATCTATCCAAAATGATCTATCCAAAAGGGGGGAAACTTTCAGACCTGAACAAAATGTTTCCCAACACTGTTTTATTCTGTAAATAGATTCTACAATAACCAAAAAGAAGAAAATAGTAAAGTGTAAACAAAGAGTACAGTTTAGAATACCTTTTTAAACTGATGTTTTCCACAAGCATGAAAATGTGATTTCTGTGAATGAAAATTTAGGGAAGATAAAACAGTAGAATGATGCAAAAAGAACAAGATATAAGGAAACTAAAAGAGAGCAGAAATTTAAATAGGCGGTAAGGAGTAGAAAAATGGAATCAATAATGTGGAAGCACTCTGAGGAATGTTTATGCAGGAGGAGGATAAAAATAGGATAACAGCAAGGTAGAAGATAACAGAACAGGAGAACAGAGAATATAGTTCCAAAATATGGCTAGTTAAAAGTCCTTGAAAGAAAGAACAAAATGAATGGAGCAGAAGGAATAATCAAAGTATCTAATAGAAGAAAACTTCCGAGTGTAAAACCTTGAGTATTTAGGAGAATCTTGCCTCAACAGTGGGAACAAATTAGCTTCAGACAAAATGCAATTCTGGTTCCATTAAATAAAGTCTAAAAACAAGCCTCAAAAGGATCAAAATATTTCCTAGTAACTTAAATGTGTTTCAGAACAAAGCTTAAGGATATTTATACAACACAAAAAATCCAGAACCCACTAAGGTAAAATTTGTGTATGGCATCCAATTAAAAAAAAAAAAATCACCTGGCATGCAAAGAAGGAAAATATAATTCATAATAAGGAGAGAGAGAAAAAAAATTGATCAACAGAAACAGACCCAGAAATGACAGACTTCTACAACTGGTAGAAAATTCTACATTTCATATGTTCATAAAAATTAAGCATGGTAGGTACACAGGAAAACTAACAAACACACAGGAACTCCAAAATTGAACTATAAATTAAAAGACAAACAAACACTGGCTGGGTATAACAACAGAATTAACAATGCAGAAGAAAAGCTTAGCGACTGAGCAATAACAACAAATAATGTAAAACCAGCAATGTCAAATTCAGAAAATTAGGAATAAGAAATGAAACAAAATATAATCACACGACAGAAACTTTTTAAAACAGAAGACAATTTTCCCCTAATAAATTTCAATGTCACATTGATTTAAAAAAAAAAAAAAAAACTTCATAGAAGAATAGACACACCTAAAGAGATAAGTAACTGTGGAGAAATGACAAAGCATATTCAAATGACTGCCCAAAGCTCACCAGGCCAGTATATTTTATGGGAAAATTCTTTAAAACGAATTCCTATGTTATATAAACTGTTTCAGAGGAGGAAGAAAGGGGAAAGGGAACAAAGATATAAGAAAACTTGGTATTTTTTATAAAACCACAGTATCAAAAATGGACAAAGAAAAAACATAACTCTCTCACTTATTAACACAGAAAAGAAAAATTATAAACCAGACAGCATTTTGCTTTAATTTCTTGTAGGTTGAGTGTATTATGAGTGTGACACACTGAAGAAACTGAGTTACTGGTACCATCACACTGAGGGCAAGAACTTATTTTATGGTAAAATTACCACCAGAAGACCCTCTTAAAAGCTTTCTTCCATTCAAGACCACCTCTGGCGGCATGGGCATCACTGCCTGTGCTTCCTTCTACAAGTGACAGGGGTAGTGAGAGATAAATCTGAAAAGAATGACTGGCACTACCCTGCTAAAGGCTGAGTCTGAGCTTTAAATGGGGCACTGGGGGCAGCACTGAAAACTTTTGTGTGACATGCTGTGAAAAATGTTCAGAAAGGATAATTTACAGATGGACTTAAAGCAGGAGCAAGCCTAAAGTAAAGGCCAATTCTAAGATTTCAGTAAATATGGTCTAGGTTTGAGGCAATGAAAGTAACAATGAATATGGAAAACAGAATCAATGGGACCTACTGAGTCAGTAGGCAGGAAGATACAAGAGTGGGCCAAAGTACACATAATACTATCAAGAAAACATAACTTACAACATGGGAGAAAACATACTCAAATCAGGTAACTTACAAGCAACTTGTATACAGAATACATACGGTGGTGGTAGTGGTATGGTATCTGACTCTTCGCAATCCCATGGACTGTAGCCCACCAGGCTTCTCTGTCCATAAAAATTTCCAGGCAAGAATACTGGAGTGGGTTGCCACTTCATACTCCAGAATACATAAAGAACTCTTAAAATTCAATAATAAAAAGACTACCCACTGAAAAATGGGTCAAGGATTTGAACAGACATTTCCCCAAGTAGGACACACAAAAGAAGTCCAGTATCATTATTCATTAGGGAAATGCAAATTGAAACTATAATGAGCTATCACTTCTCACCCACTTGGATGGCTGTGATAAGACAGACACTAACAAGTGTTAGAGAGGATACGGAAGGATTAGGACCCTTATACACTGCAGTACAGCTGTCTGCTGTCACCCTGTTTGTTTAACCTATATGCTGAGTCCATCATGAGAAATGCCCCACTGGACGAGTTACAAGCCAGAATCAAGATAGGCGGGAGAAACATCAACAACCTCAGATATGTGGATGACACCACTCTAATGGCAGAAAGCAAAGAGGAACTAAAGAGCCTCTTGATGAGGGTGAAGGAGGAGAGTGAAAGAGCTAAGACTAAATATTAAAAAAACTAAGACCATGGCACTCAGCCCCATTCAGTTCAGTTCAGTCGCTCAGTCGTGTCCGACTCTTTGTGACACCATGAATCGCAGCACGCCAGGCCTCCCTGTCCATCACCATCTCCCGGAGCCCCATTACTGCATGGCAAATAGAAGGGGAAAAAGTGAAAGGAGTGACAGATTTCCTCTTCTTGGGCTCCAAGATCACTGCAGACGGTGACTGCAGCCATGAAATCAGAAGATGACTGCTTCTTGGCAGGAAAGCCATGACAAACCTAGGCAGTGCATTGCAAAGCAGAGACATTACTCTGTCAACAAAGGTCTGTATAGTCAAGGCTATGGTCTTCCCAGTGGTCAGATATGGTTGTAAGAGCTGGACCATAAAGGCAGAACACCAAAGAATTGATGCCTTCGAACTGTGGTGCTGGAGAAAACTCCTGAAAGTCCCTTGGAAAGCAAGGAGATCAAACGAGTCAATCTAAAGGGAGATCAACTTTGAATATTCATTGGAAGGACTGATGCTGAAGCTGAAGCTGCAGTATTTTGGTCATCTGATGCAAACAGATGACTCATTGGAAAAGCCCCTAATACTGGGAAAGATTGACGGCAGAAGTAAAAGAGGGTGTCAGAGGATGAGATGGCTGGATGGCATTACCAGTGCAATGAACACAAACTTGAGCCAACTCTGGGAGATGGTGCAGGACAGGGAGGACTGATGTGCTGCAGTCCACGGGGTCGCCGAGTCAGACACAACTGGGCGGCTGAACAGCAACATTGATAGTGGGAATGTAAAATGGTGCATCCAATTTAGAAAACAGTTCCGTAGCTCCTCAAAAAGTTAAACAGGGTTATCATATAACTCAACAATTCTACTCTTTGGTATCTACCCAAAACGAAAACATGATGTCCACAGAAAACATACATGAATGTCTCTAACAGCATTATTCATAATGGCCAAAAATTGGAAATAACCCAAATGTCCTCAACTGATGACTGAATAGAACATGGTATAACTATACAATGGAATATTATTCCATTTTATTACATACTACATGCATCATAACATCCTTTTGGCAATAAAAATGAAGTATTGATATATATCAGAAGTCCAAACCTTGAAACATCATGCCAAGTGAAAGAAGTCAGACACAAAAGGCTAAATCTTGTATGACCCCACTGACATGAAATGTCCAGAATAGCAAATTTCAGAGGCAAAAATAAGTCAGCAGTTGCAAGAAACTACAGGGCAAGGAAATAAGGAGTGACTGCTAATTGGTTTGTTTAAAAGGGGAGACAAAAATTCTAAAATTAAATTGTGGTGGTGGTGTTGAGTCACTAAGTTACATCTGACTCTTTGAGACCCCATGGACTACAGCAAGCCAGGCTTCCCTGTCCTTCACTATCTCCCTGAGTTTGCTCAAACTCATGTCCATTGAGTCGGTGACACCATCCAACCATCTCATCCTTTGTTGCCCTCTTCTCCTCCTGCCCTCAATCTTTGATGGGTATTTGACTCATTGAATATACTAAAAAAAACTCTAAACTGCATATGAATTATGTCATGATAAAGCAGTTTTTAAAAACAGAGTAATGCAAGATAAACTAGTTGGGCTTCCCAGGTGGTGCTAGTGGTAAAGAACCCACCTGCCAATGCAGGAGACATAGAGATAAGGGCTCAGTCTCTTTGTTGGGAAGATCCCCTGGAGGAGGGCATGGCAACCCACTTCATTCAGTCTTCTTGCCTGGGGAATCCCATGGACAGAGGGGCCTGGTGGGCTACACTTCATACGGTTGAAAAGAGTCGGACACGACTGAAGTGACTTAGCATGCATGCAAGGTAAACTAGTTACCAATCCCACTGGGTAAGCAGGACAATGTCATAATTAGTAGGACAGGTAATCGCATGGACCATTTATTTAATGAATGTATTGTAACAGATCTATGTAAAGCACTTTATATATTCTCATAAATTAATCCTCATAAAAAAAATCACTTGATATTTTTTACCCCTATTGTAAAGAATAAAAAATAGACGAGAGGCTAAACTATGTACCTAAGGTCATACAACCAGTAAGTGATGAAGCTGGAACTTAAATTCAAAACACCGGCTCAGACCCAATAGTCTGAGAGATGAGGCAGTATGAAAGGTAAAGATTATTTTCACAAATAACCAAAACAGTCTACAGTGTGCAATGCAATCAGAGCAAATTACTCGCCATCTTCAGACTTAATGAAGTACTAGCAATTTTATGTCACCTTGTATACATTTTTTTTTTAATCCAATAGTAGCAGTTCTAAAACAAACACACCAATCCTAGCTAACTCCCTCCATTGTTCCCTAAAATAATCTGGCTTTTCTTTTTTTTTTTAATTTTTTTGACCATATCCCGTGGCATGTGAGGTTTGACCAGGGATCAAACCTGAAGCCTCTGCAGTGGAGGCTCACAGTCTTAACCGCTAGACCACTAGGGAAGTTCTAATCTGGCTTTTTAAGAGCAGAGGACAAAGGGTAAATATGAACTAGATGACCTACAAGACCCTTTCCAACTCTGATGAGTTTAATTGTAGCCTACATCTATTATTTAGCTGAAGAATTGTATGTCAAGCTTTATATACTGTTTAAACACCAATTCCATATCCTAAAAACACACAAGACAACAGTATAATAGGGAAGGTGACCCACCAGTGACTCTTCTTGAAGCCCTCCAGAGATTTCTTAATCAGAGTGCATGGTAATTTGCATGCTTACTGTAGAGAGCACATTTAAACACAATAAATGTTACTTTAGTAAATCTCTAGTCTGGCACAAATGTACAAAAATACCAACACCCCATGCCTACTCAAATACTTTAGCCAAATGCTTTACAGTTCACTAAGCAGACTATGTAAACTCAGGGGTGGCAATAGCCTTTATACTATCACACTCATGAGTTAAACTGAAGCTCAGAAAGGTTAAAAGATCTGTCCCAGGTCACATATCTCAGAAGTGGTATGTTAGGATTCAAATAGAAATGTAATTCCAAATCTAATATTTTTCTAAGTGAAAAAAAAATGTCACTTAGAGAAGTTTCTTGGAAGTTAAATTCTCTAACAAAGAATGGCAATGATTGGCCTTAAAATGCGCAGTATCTACTCCTCAGAAGTAAAAGAACCTTCTGGTCTAATGTAAATACAATTACATTATTATTTCAGTAAAAAATTACTGAAAAAGAAACCATTTTAGTAGATAATTTTAAAAACTGTATTTTTAGCAAGTTTATAGCTTACCTAAAGAAAAGATGCATTCCTGGGCTAAAATTCTTTATGCCATGACCATCAAAAGACAGTAAGAATAAATGACAAAGAGGAACCCATTTCTTAGTTTTGTTTCAAACTAAAATCACAGTGCTTTCTGAAAAGAAAAATCACATTAAAAATGTGAGAGATGCTGGTGCCATTCACTGTGTACCAGTGTCTTGCTAATAAAATTGTATCTGTGGGTGAGTGGCAAAGAAAAGTAATCATGACTGATATTTTCTGTTATATCAGCTTTTCTACCTTCTGAGCTACTGCCTTTGCATTTTTTAAATAAAGTTTTAATTTTTGAATAAGTTTAGATTTATAGAAAAGTTACAAAAAGTGTTGAGTTCCTCCATGACTGTCACTCAGCTTTCTTTAAATGTTAACATCTTGTATCACCATGGTTCAGTGCAGCTCAGTCGCTCAGTCATGTCCGACTCTTTGCAACCCCATGGTCTGCAGCATGCCAGGCCTCCCTCTCCATCACCAACTCCCGCAGTCTACCCAAACCCATGTCCATTGACTCAGTGATGACATCCAACCATCTCATCCTCTTTCATCTCCTTCTCCTCCCGCCTTCAACCTTTCCCAGCATCAGGGTCTCTTCAAATGAGTCAGCTTTGCACATCAGGTGGCCAAAGTATTGGAGTTTCAGCTCAGCATCAGTCCTTCCAATGAATCTTCAGGACTGATTTCCTTTAGGATGGACTGGTTTGATCTCCTTGCAGTCCAATGGACTCAAGAATCTTCTCCAACACCACAGTTCAAAAGCATCAATTCTTCAGCACTCAGCTTTATAATCCAAATCTCACATCCATACATAACTACTGGAAAAACCATAGCTTTGACTAGACAGACTTTTGTTGGCAAAGTAGTATCTCTACTTTTTAATAAGCCATCTAGGTTGGTCATAACTTTTCTTCCAAGGAGCAAGTGTCTTTTAATTTCAGGGCTGCAGTCACCATCTGCAGTGATTTTAGAGCCCCCCCAAAATAAAGTCTGTCACTGTTTCTACTGTTTCCCATCTATTTGCCATGAAGTGATGGGACCAGATGCCATGATCTTAGTTTTCTGAATGCTGAGCTTTAAGTCAACTTTTTCACTCTCCTCTTTCATCAACAGACTTTCATCAAGAGGCTCTTTAGTTCTTCTTCACTTTCTGCCGTAAGGGTGTCATCTGTACATCTGAGGTGATTAATATTTCTTCCAGCAATCTTGATTCCAGCTTGTGCTTCCTCCAGCCCAGTATTTCATATGATGTACTCTGCATATAAGTTAAATAAGCAGGGTGACAATATACAGCCTTGACATACTCCTTTCCCGATTTGGAACCAGTCTGTTGTTCCATGTCCACTTCTAACTGTTGCTTCTTGACCTGCATACAGATTTCTCAGGAGGCAGCTCAGGTGATTTGGTATTCCCATCTCTTGAAGAATTTTCCAGTTTGCTGTGATCCACACAGTCAAAGGATTTGGCATAGTCAATAAAGCAGAAGTAGATGTTTTTCTGGAACTCTCACTAGATACCTCTCTCAAAATACCTATGTGATTTTACAGAATTAAACTACTCTGTGCAAAAGTATTTTTTGTTCTCTAGACCATTATCAATCAAATATACCTATATTTTCTAACTGGAACACACTGCTCATCCGCGCCCCCGCAACCCCCTGCAACCTGATGGCTCAGTAGGTAAAGAATCTGCCTGCAATGCAGGAGACCCAGGTTCAGTCCTCCGGTCAGGAAGATCCCCGGAGAAGGAAATGGCAACCCATTTCCAGTATTCTTGCCTAAAAAATCCCACAGACAGAGGAGTCTGGCAGACTCCAGTCCAAAGGGTTATAGTCAGACACAACTGAGCAACTGAGCACACACAGCCAGAGCACTTGGTAAAACCTATTCTAGGATTTTTAAAAAACAAGCTACCTACTTTATGAAGTTTGATTCCTGCCACAGCTGAATGTTTTACTTGAAACTTCAGGGCAAATGATCCAGTGTGGAAAATTCTTTGTGATTCAAAAGAGAAGTTATTGTTCTAACCACTAACTCTCCACTTATCAGTCATCCTGCTATTGCTGTTGTTGTTGTTCAGTCGTTCAGCTCAGTTGTGTCTCTTTTCGAACCCATGGCCTGCAGCACACCAGGATTCCTGGTCCTTCACCATCTCCTGGAGTTTGCTCAAACTCATGTCCATTGAGTTGATGATGCCATCCACCATCTCATCCTGCCATTAACATTACAGTAAAGCCAAGGACATGTTTTTTAACTGCACTCTCATATTCATTAGAATTCAGGATAAGAAGCTGAACCAAGAAAGCAGAAGGAAGAAATAGCACTTGCTGTTTTGTATGTTCTACAACATACACAACAAAAGTTTTTTTTCCCCTCAATATGTTACAAATGAGACAAAAATCTCTTTGTATTTTAACTGCAAACATAAAAAGGTAAAACGGAAAAGTTCCTGAAACTAATATAGAGCTATAGTCAATTGATTATAAGAGGCACATTTTCAAATTTCTGAAATCAGGATGTGATGGCCAGGTGGAAGTTATAACAGTTGTCTCTGCTTAAACAGTACTAGAGCTTTCCTGAGAGCCTCACCAATGCTTCTGACGACACACAGGACAAACTGTGGAAAAGCACAGGTGTAACTCTGAACTGAAAAGTATTCAGAAGAGTAGGAATAGTAAGGAGGTTAATGAACATTTTAATCAGTTTGTTTCACTTTTCTTCTTTTTACAAATGTACTAGAATATAACTTTAAAATATCTAAATAAGTTTAAACATGTAAAAAAGCATATGTAACAGCTTAATTGGGCTTCCCAGGTGGTGTAGTTGGTAAAGAATCTGCCTGCCAACGCAGAAGACTCAGGAATCGGAGGTTTGATCCCTGGGTGGGGAAGATCCCCTGGAGGAGGAAAAGGCTACCTACTCCAGTATTCTTGTCTGGGAAATCCCAAGGACTGAGGAGCCTGGCAGGTTACAGTCCATGGGGTCAGTGAGACACTACTGAAGTGACTTAGCATGCACAAAGCAGAAGTTTAATTGCCAAAGCTTTCTCTTCCTTTGGTGGTACATAAAATAACCAATGATATCAAGGGATTCAATATGGCAGTAATTTGGCTGCTACATCTTATAAGAAAGCTTGATAAACTAGCTTACAAACTGACAGCTTAGATAAGAAAACATAAAACAAAGGCCTCTCCCACCAGAAAACACATAACACATAATTTTTCATTATTATAATAAAAGGACTATTTTTCTTCAAGTGAAAAGTAAAACCATCCTCTAGTTTCCTGCTTATGCAGCAGATTTCTGCACTGAACCCAATGAATACAGAGGGAGAGTCAGGGTGCTAAAAGTAGAAAATTTTAACTACATTCTTTTAACCAAACTCCTTTTCTAAGGACCTTGGCTGTGGAGAGCAGGCATCAAGAAACGTCAGTTCAACTAAATGTTTCTAAAAGCTACAGAATGGAATTTTTAAAATCACATTTTCAAAGAGCTTGTTAGTTTCAGGAATCTACATTCAACAACTTTCTTTTTGGTACTGTGGTAAAATACACTTAACATAAAATTTACCATTGTAACCATTTAAAGTTTACAATTAGTGGCATTAAGTACATTTATGCAGTTGCGCAACCACCACCATTATCTGTTTGAAGAATTTTTTATCATCCCAAACTAAAACCCTGTATCCATTAAATAATAATTTTCCATCCTCTCCTCTCCCTTGATGTTGAGCAGGGCCCTGTGGGGCTCCAGGACACTGAGGTTTTTTTGTCCTCCATTTCCCATACGCAAGACTCCAGCCTCCACAACGTTCTCTTAGTTCCAAAGGGCAGAAAAGTTGCTAATCAAGGGAGGAGCAGCCAAGAAATCACCTGAGGTAAGATTAAAGGGACCAGAGAGGCTCATCAAGATTAGGAGAATGAACCCAAGACCCTGTGTTCGTGCTCAGTGACCCTGCAGAATAGAGCCCACTAGGCTCCTCTGTCCATTGGATTTTCCAGGCAAGAATACTTGAGAAGCTTGCTATTTATACCCCAGGGGAATCTTCCCAACCTGGGGACTGAACCCAAGTCTCTTGAGTCTCCTGCATTGGCAGGTGGATTCTTTACCACTGTGCCACCTGGGAAGCCCACCTAAGACCCTGCACACGCATCTTGTCAGCAATCCCACCCTTTTGAAACTTTGCAGAAGAATGCAAGACTGTGACTGCCTTAATCCTATCACACATTCCAGTCTGACTATATAACCTCTCTCTATTCAGCTGGGAGTGGGGCACAGCTCTTGAGGCGCTAGCCTACTCTGTTCCCCGTTTGCCTGGCAAAGCAGTAAAGCCACTCTTTTCCTTCTCTTCCATGACTCTCTGTATTTCTGTTGGGCACTGGTGCGCAGAGAACCAAGATTTTGCCAACACCCTCAGCCCCTGGCAAAGCTATACTCCACTTTCTGTCTCCATGAATCTGCCTATTCTAGATACCTCATATAAGTGGACTCATTCAATATTTGTTCTTTTGGGTCCAGCTTACTTCTCCACTGAATACTTTTGTAGAGCAAAGAATGAACGCCAAGCGACTAGGTTTCTCACAATTTAACTGTACATAGTGACACGATTTTCAAACTAAGCATACAGCTCTCCCAGAAATCCTGCTACTGCCCCACGAGCCCCAGCGGGCAGAGGATCTCTGACAGACCCTTCCTCAGCCTGTACACAGGCCTGGTTAAGCAGTGGTAACTCAGAGAGCAGGCTCCTTAGAACCCTGGAAGCCACGTGAATGGAGCAAAGGGAAGTAGAGTCGGCAGTTCTGAAAAACCATGGGTAAGAAAAAGCAAGGATTCATCAAGCTACTTTGGCCTGCAGATGGCCTTCTGTCCTCCAGGAGCGCCTACACCCTGACCGTTTGGGCGACACCTGTCAGAGCTGAGGTCAGACTGCAGTCTAGTCGCTGATCATGTCACCAGTGTAGGAAGCTTCACAGGGTCATGAGTCACCTGCCATGGCTCAGAGGTCCGGGCAGGCCGCCCCGCCCAGAGAAAGCCAGTGAGGAGAGGCAGAAACGAGAGAGAAAGACATACGACTGGCAGAGAAGCACAGAATGAGTAAAGAGCTGGACCGACAGGAAGGCCGTGAATCAGAGTAGACTAAGAGGGAACACAGGGTCAAGGGACACAGAAGGTGGAAACAGAAACGAAGACAGGATCCAGATACTAGGAGATGGGTTCGAGAGAAACACAAAGCTGACCGAGGCCGAGTTAATAGGCATAAAGGGCAGGTGATGACAGGTGACACAGACAGCAAGAGACGTGAAACGCAGAGGTAAACAGAGACCATATCAGCCAAGTCCCAAGCGCAGTTTTTCTCCTGGCTTTGACTCAACCGAGAGGTCGCCAAGCCGCGCCCACTCCGCGCCCCCGAAAGGCCGGAGGGGCGGTCTGACGGGGGGAAGAAGGGGTGGCGGGATCTCTAAGCGCTCTGGCCCGCCGAGGTCCGTCACCGGAGGGTGACCTTGGACGAGAGGCCGCCTCGGGGGCCTCGGTGTCGCTGCACGAGCTCCGGGCTGGCCAGAGACCGCAGGAGTCGGACCCAGGGCGCCGGGACTCCAACGGTCCCGCGCGCGGCTTCAGCATCCCGGTCGGCGCAATGGGCCTGGCGGTGTCAGCGGTGAGCGCGCCGGAACCTGCAGAGAACCCTTCAAACCTCTCCGGTTTCCATTCCTGCCCCCTTGCTACGCGTTGTCCTGACTCTGCCATACCTGCCAAGGGCTCGGCGCTCACATAGCCCGCCGGTGGGATACTTTCCGCCGCGGCCGGCGCCGGGCCCGCTCAAGCCGTAGCTGCCGCGACCGCCTCAGCCTGCGCCTCCCGCCTCCGGAAACGCTTACCGGTCCCGCCCCCTAAAACTGCCAGTGTTTCCGGGGGTGCGTCTGAGAGAAAGCGATGTGCGCTTGCGGGACTCGCATTCGGGGCGGGGCGTCAGGAGCGTGCTCCGAGAGAACCCGCGGCTGCGCAGTACAGCCCGGAGCAGGTCAGTCTCCTGTAGGTACTCTAGGGCCAACGCTGACGTTTGCGGAGAGGAGTGCTAAATAAACACTTTGACCTATCTCAGCTTGTCTGATAGAGATTATGTCAAATCCTTTACTGGCTCCACAGCGCCTTTAGCTTGTAGCAGATGTTCAGTAAGAGTTTAGTGAAGGGACCAATGCCCTCTCAAGCATTGTGCCGGGTTCCCCTAGGAAAAGCCTCACGCCAATTGAATGACTCATAACTGGTCCAGACTATTCGTGATAAACTCATTCTTATTGGCCAGTAGTTGGACTAGGCATAAGCATGTGACCAATTTCTGGCCCATAATACTTAGAGAAGCCATCAACTGGGGCTTCTGAAAAAGCTTTTGTTTATTCTGTTCTTGTTTTCAAAGTTCACCAAGACTTCTAGTTGAATATGCTCAAGTGTTTTGCAGCCTTTATTTTCTTCCTGTCTCTAAGGTTGAAAATTCAGTTACTGGCATGTGCCTGTGATATGACAAATGCTAAGGCCAACAAAGCAGAAAGATTGAGAGAGACTAGTTCTCAGATGAGGTTAAGCTATAGTCTCAGGTTTGGACGGTGTATCCCTGGATGTTTGTTGTATGAGTAGTTTTACGACTAGTAAGTGGCACAACTTCTGTTAAGCCCTGCAGTCTGGCTCCAGACCCAAGATCTCAGCTCTGTAGGACTGCTTTGGTCT
>NW_011494765.1:4045139-4063258 GCF_000754665.1 Bison bison bison | reverse complement strand
ACTAAGTCACGTCAGTTGGTCCGACTCTGTGCAACCCCATAGACGGCAGCCCACCAGGCCCCCCCGTCCCTGGGACTCTCCAGGCAAGAACACTGGAGTGGGTTGCCATTTCCTTCTCCAATGCATGAAAGTGAAAAGTGAAAGGGAAGTCGCTCAGTCGTGTCTGACTCTTAGCGACCCCATGGACTGCAGCCTACCAGGCTCCTCTATCCATGGGATTTTCCAGGCAAGAGTACTGGAGTGGGATGCCATTGCCTTCTCCGGTTAATAGACTACATATATCCAAGTATAACCGCAACAAAATAGATAAAATTGCTAGGAGAAATATCGAAAATACGAATTCACAATCAAGAAACAAAACCCATGGGCAGAGAAGACAATCAGCAGCATCAGATACATTTTAAATGTCTAGCTCATTGGAAGGTTTAAATAACTAATGAGGTACAGCTGAAGAGAAATTCATGAGCTAAAAAATAAATTTGAAGAAAATAATCCAAAAGCCATCCCAGTGAGATAAAGAAATGAAAAAGAGTGAGGTCTGCTGCTGCTGCTAAGTCTCATCAGTCGTGTCTGACTCTCTTTTATGTTAGAAGATAATAAAGTGAATATGAACAAAGTAGTTGTCAAATATTGATGGCTGGGAATTTTCCAGAATTGATGAAAGAGAAGCAGCCTCAGGAAACACAAGGAATCCCAACTAGGATTGGGGAAAAGAAAATCTAGATCTGGTTAAACTGCAGAACACCAAAGCATGAGATGATTTTAAAAGCAGATAGAGAAGAAAGTCAGGTTATCTACCATAGAATGATAGTGATACCAACTCCTGGCTACTCAACAGCAATAATGGGAGCAATGATAATAATAATAGCATGAAATAATATCATTAATGGGATAATAGCCTTAACAAGACGAGAGAAAATAATCTTATACCTAGAATTGTATACTTAGCAAATAATCTTTCAAAAAATGAAAACATAATACTTTTAAGATCAACAAAAGCTAAGAGTTACTACCAACAGAACTTAACTGAAGCATCTCTTAGAAGATTTATTTCAGGAAGAAATAAAATGATCCCAAGAGGAAAAACTGAGGAACAGTAAGGATTAGTGAGCAGATAAAATGGCAAACATAGGTAAATATAAACAAACATTAGGGACAAACAAAGAACAACTTATAATTTGTAGGATCAAAAAATGTAAAACCAAAATAATGGAATGATAGTATAAAAGGATTACTGAACTGAATACATTATAAAACTGTGTGTTGGTTAACTATTGCATAACATAGAGCCTCAAAACCTCAGAGGCATACAGCTTTATTTGTTTCTGGCTCATATGTCTAGTGTCTGCTTGGGGTTGGTTAGAAAGCTTTGCTCAGCTTGGCTGGGCTTGCCTACATGTCTAGGGTCAGCTGATCTAGGGTGGTTTCGGCTGGGAGTCCTGACTCTGTTCCATGTGTCTCTTACTCACCAGCCAGGCAATGGGGATAAATTCTCATGGCAATGGTAGGTGCACAAAAGAGAGCAATGGAAAAGTATAAGCACATTTTCTAAGACTTTAAAAAATATTTTATTGGCTAAAGAAGGTCACATGACTGAGTCCAAGGCTATAGTAGTAGTAGTAGTAGTAGTAATAGTGAAAGTCGCTTAGTTGTGTCCAACTCTTTGGGACCCCATGGACTATACAGTCCATGTAATTCTCCAGGCCAGAATACTGGAGTGGGTAGCCTTTCCCTTCTCCAGGGGATCTTCCCAACCCAGGGATTGAACCCAAGTCTCCAGCATTGCAGGCATATTTTTTACCAGCTGAGCCACCAGGGAAGCCCAAGAATACTGGAGTGGGTAGCCTATCCCTTCTCCAGTGGATCTTCCAAACCCAGGAATAGAACTGGGGTCTTCTGCATTGCAGGTGGATTCTTTACCAACTGAGCTATTCAGTTCAGTTCAGTTCAGTCACTCAGTCGTGTCCGACTCTTTGTGACCCCATGAACCGCAGCACGCCAGGCCTCCCTGTCCATCACCAACTGCCAGAGTCTACCCAAACCCATGTCCATTGAGTCGGTGATGCCATCCAACCATCTCATCCTCTGTTGTCCCCCTTTCCTCCTGCCCTCAATCTTTCCAAGCATCAGGGTCTTTTCAAATGAGTCAGCTCTTCACATCAGGTGGCCAAAGTCTTGGAGTTTCAGCTTCAATATCAGTCCTTCCAACGAACACTCAGGACTGATCTCCTTTAGGATGGACTGGTTGGATCTCCTTGCAGTCCAAGGAACTCTCAAGAGTCTTCTCCAACACCACAGTTCAAAAGCATCAGTTCTTCAGAGCTCAGCTTTCTTTATAGTCCAACTCTCACATCCATACATGACCACTGGAAAAACCATAGCCTTGACTAGACAGACCTTTGTTGGCAAAGTAATGTCTTTACTTTTTAATACACTGTCTAGGTTGGTCATAACTTTCCTTCCAAGGAGTAAGCATCTTTTAATTTCATGGCTGCAATCACCATGGCTGCAGTGATTTTGGAGCCCCCAAAAATAAAGTCAGCCACTGTTTCCCCATCTATTTGCTATGAAGTGATGGGACTGGATGCCATAATCTTAGTTTTCTGAATACTGAGCTATTAGGGAAGCCCAAGGCTATAGTAAGAGGGAGCTATAAAGGATTATGGCAAAGAGTGTGCATAAGAAAGCAAAGAATTGGAGTCTTTAGGTGTATCAGTCAGTTAGAGTGAACCGATTCCACTGTCTATAAAAGTATTGGTTAGCGTTAGACTTCTAATGAAATACGAATGTTAAAATTTCAAGGCTTACTATTTAAAGAAAAAAGACCAAACCAGAGGAAGAAGAAGAAGATTTGTAAAAAGAAGGAAAGCACTTTCCTGGTGGTCCAGTGGTTAGGAATCCACATGCCAATGCAGGAGACACAGGTGCGATCCCTGATATGGGGAAGATTCCACATGCAACTAAATCCGTGCACCGCAACCACTGAAACCCGCATGCTCTAGAGCCTGTGCTCTGCAACAAGAGAGGCCACTGCAAGGGGAAGCCCTGGCTCACTGCAATGGGAGAAAGTCAGCACACAGCAGTGAAGACTCAGTGCAGCCAAAAGTAAATCAACAAAACTTTAAAAGGAGAAGGGGCCTTCCCTAGTATCCCAGTGGCTGTCAATGCAGGGGGTCTGGGTTTGATCCCTGAGCAGGTAACTAGATCCCACATGCCCTGTGTGCTGCAACGGAAGACCCTGCATGCCTCAACGGAGACCTGGCACAGCCAAATAAACAATACTTTAAAAAATTCTGTTGAAAAAGAAAAAAAAAAAAGAAAGAAGGAAAGGGGGAGAAAGGAAGGAAATAACGGCAGGAATGAAAGAACATAAACAGTGGAAAAATACAAAGCACAAAATAAAGTGGAAAAACAAATTTAAATATTTCAGTAATCACAATAAGGCTTCCCTGGTGGCTTAGTGGGTAAAGAATCCATTTGTAATGCAACAGACACAGGAGATGCTAGTTTGATCCCTGAGTTGGGAAGATCCCCTGGAGGAGGAAATGACAACCCACTCCAGTATTGCCTGGAAAATCCTATGGACAGAGAAATCTAGCAGGCAACAGTCCAAAGAATCGGCTGTAACTAAGTGACTAAGCACAGCACAGCATATATATTTAAAAACTTGAACTGTCTAGTTAAAAGATAGATTGTAACACCAACTTTTGAAAGCATTTAGCTATGCACAAAGACAAATTTTAAAGTCAAAGAATGGTAAGAGATTCCATGCTGGGTCTGTTTTAGCTGTATCAACATTGGACAAGGTAGACTTTGAGGCAAAAGCATTGCTAGAAGTAGTGTAGTGAATTTTATCATCGTTCTCGATAATTTGCTACTCCTGTAAGAGGCCTGTACTTCCCAACCCGTGGACTTCAGGCTTGGTCACTGACACATGAATAGAAATGATGAACCATCTATTCTTTCCCTCTGCCACAGGCAGGTCACATCCAAGATGGGGCTGCTCCTTCCACGGGGTCCTTGAATGAAAATAAGCCAGAATGAAGAGTGGGTAGTGCCACAATGACCCCTGTGTGCATGCTCAGTCATGTCCAACTTTTGCCACCCCATGGATTGCAGCCCACCAGGCTCCTCTGTCTGTGGAATTTTCCAGGCAAGAATACTGGAGTGGATTGCCATTTCCTTCTCCAGGGGATCTTCCTGACCCAGGGATTGAACCCACATCTCTTGCGCCTCCTGCATTGGCAGGCAGATTCTTTACCATGGTACCACCTGGGAAACCCTACCAATGACCCAAAGGATGTATAACATGAGAAATTAACCATCATCTTTATAAGCCACTGAGATTTTGAAGTTAGGTGTGGTCATGTGGCTTTCTTTGACTAATGTAACATGAAATATGTCAGTTCCAAGTGGATACTTTATGAATGAGTGCATGATTCATGCCTAACTTAGCAAAAGATGACTAATAAATATAGGCTATTTTATGAGAAAGGTTCAACTCACCAGAAGTACATGATAATTCTAAATTGTAACCATATGATATCATAGCCTCAAATGATGATATAGAGTAAAAATTGGTCGAAATCCACAGATTCACCATCAGAGTGGAGACTGTGGAATTCACGACTGTTGCCACTAAATGTTTTCTTTCTTTCTCCTGGAGAGGCTAGGCCTGCCCCTGAACACAGATGTGGCCTTGTGGCTTTCTTTGACCCATGAAAAAGGATTGAAATGGCCTGTGTCACTTTCAGGTGAAAGTTTTGAGAGTCAGTGTGTAGTTCCCCTCCTCACTTTCTCTCTGCCATGAAGACCAGCAATGTTCTAGAAAGTGCCTGCTCCATCAACAAGAGTCCTAGAGTGAAAATAGCAGGTGGGAGATCCCTAAGCTGACCAGAGATAAAAACACAAGGTTGGGACTGTATGTTTTGGTTTTTTGGTGGCCAGGGCATGTGGAATCTTAGCTCCCTGACCAGGCATGGAACCTGCACCCCTTGCAGTGGAAGGCAAAGTCTTAACTACGGGACTTGCAGGGAAGTCCCCCAGTCTGCCATTACTACAAAACAATTCACCCCAAAATTCAGTGGCTTAAAACAACACTGATTTATTTTTTCACTTATGTGTCTACAGATCAGTGAAGCTGGACTCAGCTGAGCAGCTGTGCTTCAGGCTGTGGGTACACGTGAGCCTGGCTCCTCACGGCAGGTTAGGCTCAGGTCTGTCCATGTGTTTCCATTTGGGGATCCAGCTGAAGGGATGGTAGCTACCCAGCGGAAACTCTTCTCATGGAATGCAGAGATGTTAAGAGATGAATCCTCACTGTGCAAGCATATTTTTGTCATTTCTGTTAACATCACACTGGCCATAACAAGTCATACGGCTGAGCCCACAGGCAAGGGGTAAGAAAGTGGACTCCACTTCTAGTGAGGGGGATGTGCAAAGTCCCATGGGAAAAGGACACAGGGAGCAGTGAGGAATTCGGGCCGATATCTCAATATATCATCATTACTCTGATACTGGAATGAGAAGAATTCAGAGGGGCCGTCTATTAATAGGAAAGTGTAGGTAAAGAGAAAGGACAAAAAGAACAGAGAGGTGTGCAAGTTGATGAGACTCCAGGGATCTTTGTGGTGTGGCCAGTGAGAAATCTCTGGTGCAGAAAGCATGAACGTTCATTTACGATAAAAGATATTTCATATGTGAATTTAAGGTGTTTTTTTTTTTAATTTTGGCTTGAGTGCTTGTGATGTTAACCTCCCCTCTGTCATCCTAGACTTTCAGTAAAGGCTGTTAGACCCACAAAAAGCCCTGCAGGAGTGGGGTGTGTGTGTGTGTGTGTGTGTGTACATCAAAGGAAGGGTCAAGTTCCTTTGGAGACAATGACAGAAATAGAACAAATTCAACATAAGCTGGCGCTTAGATCCAGGAGTAACAAGAACAGGTGCACCCAGGGTACCTGCAAACATCTTGGAAACACATTGAAGTCTCCACAGGAGAAGATGTGGTGGTTTTAGCTGATCATTTTTGTCTTTTTTTTTTTTTTTTTGGCCGCACTGCATGTAATGCAGGATCTTAGTTCCCTGACCAGGGATTGAACCCGTGTCTCCTGCAGTGGAAGCATGGAGTCTTAACCACTGGACCACCAGAGAAGTCCCATGATCATCTTTTTCTTTTAGACCCAGGAGTCTTGAAATCTGGGTTATCACTGGGGGAGGATCAATATCTGGCTCAAGGGAAGTTGAAGGGCACCTGCAGTACTCTTCACATTCATCCTTCAGGCATTTACTCTGTAGGAGGTGCTGTGCTGAGCACTTCACATTGTTATCGTATTAAACATTTGCAACTCCATGCAGCAGGTGATGCTATTGTCCTCACTCTATGCGTGAGGAATCTGGAGCGCTGGCAGACGAGCAAGCCAGATGTTCTCATTTGGGAGTGGGAGCCCCCAAAAGTTCCGCCCTTCAGTAAGGGCCTAGAGGTGGGTATGTGGGGGCTGAGAGGGGATCCCTGGCACTGGTCGGTTGGGGGCACATTCTCCTTTGATGACTCCTCGTGAGGCTCAAGCTCTGGTCACTGATGCTTCAGTTGCCTGATGAACAGACTGGCCCCAACCCTCCCTCTGCTCCCTCTAATATCTTTTCATCATATTCTTACCATGTCTGCAGGTGTCCAATAGAAACATTGAAATAGTAGGTACTTTTGGAGAATGTGTTCCCCCAGCTAAGCTGCTAGGCTCAGAGAAGTGAAGTGCCTTGCCCAGGTATACAACTGGTACGAGACAGGGTAGGGTATGGGAACTTGGCCAGATGAACCTCCCCTTTCAAATTCATGAGCTCTGTATTAGTCAGCTTGGGCTGTCATAACAAAGTACCGCAGACTGGTAATTGAAACAACAAAGACTGATCTTCCCACAGATCTGGAGGCTGGAAGTCCAAGATCAAGGTGTCATCAGGTTTGGTTTTACCTGAGGCCGCTCTGCTCGACTTTGCCAAGGGCCACCTTCTGGCTGTGTTCTCATGGGCAAGAGAACTGGTGTTTCTGTATAGCCTAATGTCCTCTTCTTATAAGGATGTTATATGAAAAGCCTACTCTCAGGGTCTCAATTAGCTTTATCACCCCTCTAAAGCCTTGTTCTGCAAATATAGTCACATCCTGAGGTCCTGAGGGCTATGGCTTCAACATGTGAATTTGTCAGGGACACAATTCAGATCATCTAGCCACTGACTCAAGGTAGTGCTACTTTGCCTCCAAGACCCGTAGACTTGTAGAATGTACCCCACTCTCCACCATGGTATAAACCTGGCCACTGAGACATGAAGAGGAAAAGGGGCTGGCCAGGTTCACACTGGTAGGCTGGAGCAGAGCTGAGACTTGACCCAGATATCTGAGTCCCCCAGAGGTCCCCAGCATCCGTGCCCCCACTTCCCACCAACAGGAAGCTGACTTTCCTTGGGGACTTCACCACCCTGCCGCATTCTCATCCGATGGTTTGAGAAAATTCAGTTTCAGATGAGCCTTGATTTGATTAAGCCAATCAGCTTATCCCATTTTCCGGCCACCATGATGTGTGCAAGGACAAGCCTGTGACCTTATTTGGACATCCCTGGACTTGTGGGAGAGCTCCCAGAAGAGACTTTCTTTTGTAGGGTGGTGTGGGAGGAGGTGAGGTCGAGAACTACTGTAGCTGTTTTATTGCAAGGAGAGGAAGCCTTGCAATTGCAGGGGCCCCTGTGTGGGGGCTGAAGATGAACTTGACAGCCAGAAGGACTTACAAGAGAGCCAGAGATGGATCAGTTTCTCAGTGAGAATCTGCTTCTAGCCTTAACCCACAAGGCTCCTGTGAACTTACACTTTCTCTTTATTCTTTGTCAATTTGAGGCTTTGCTTTTATTTTGATTTGCATTGTTAAATAATTGAGGTAGTCTTAATGGACACAGAATCTGGAGGGAGTTGCTGGGGGTGTAGCTAGGGGTGCCATTCATCTTTTCTTCCCTCCAGGATTCTGTGGTCACATGTATCAGTAGGAGTTCCAAGTCACAAAGAGCAGGGACTTCCCTGGTGGTCCAGTGGCTGGGACTCCGAGCTCCCAATGCAGGGGGCTCAGGTTCGATCCCGGGTCAGGGAACTAGATCCCATATGCTGCAACTAAGAGCCTGGATGTTGTAACTAAAGATCCTGTGTGCTACAACGAAGACCCGGCACAGCCAAATTAAAAAAAAAAAAAGACTCAAGGAACAGAAATGGAGTCTGGCTGATTTTGGCAGTAAAGGAATTCACCAGAAAGGTATGGGTGGCTCACACAGTCCCTAGGAGGCTGGAAAAGCAGGCTTGGTGACTACATAGCTTTGCCCACAATCAGGTCACAGAACTGGAGTGGCCAGGACGCTGCTGCCACCCCCAGGGCCACCACCATGACCACTGCTGACCGATGCCCCAAGCTGCGCTGTTGCTGGCCTCACAGCCTTGGAAGCTGGTCTTACTGCAACTGCTGCTGCCACCTCCCTGAGCCATGAGACCAACTCAGAGCCTGGTCCTGTGGCTGCTTCCTAGCTGCAAAGGAGACCGGGAAAATGACACCCAGCCTTAAAGGCTTCTAGAGTGCAGGTAAAGAATCTGCCTGCAATGCAGGAGACACAGGAGATACAGCTTCAAGCCCCGGGTCAGGAAGATCCCCTGGAGGAGGTAATGGCAACCCACTCCAGTATTCTTGCCTGGAAAATCCCATGGACAGAAGAGCCTGTCCAAAGGGTCAAAGGGTGTCAAAAAGTCAGATACGACCGAGCGACCGAGCACACAGAGTGGAAAATGAATTCTGTTTCCTTCTAAGCCTTGTAAAATGAGGAATTCCTCAAAAACAGGATGGGAGTCCTTGCTGGGAAGTCAGAAAAATAGGACAAATGTTCAATACAGGGCAAAAGGAATTGAGATCAAATGGGAATAATAGCTTCAGCAATGTTAGTGGAACTCTGAGTTAGAGAATGTAGCTGGAACCTGGGGCTTCTGACTTCTCCTTCCCTAAAGGGATTGAGTTTCTCTCCCAGTTGTGGGGGCGCCTTTAGACCAGACAGCCCTCTCCTGAGGGCAGTGATGCTTCGTCTTGCTGAGTTACTGCCTGCAACAGGAGCAGAAAGAAGGATGAGCTGTTCTAGAAGGCAGGTCCAGGGGGAGGGCCATGTCTGAACTTGACCTGAGCTCCACCTCACCGCACAGATGAGGGCGTGCAGAGGAGGATGGGAGGGTCTTGTTTCTACTGCTGTTTCCTCTTTGGGGAATGGATGGGAATCTCCTTCCCCAAGAGGAGAAGAAGTCGAAAGAGGGTGTGGTGGGATGGGGGTGGGGGGCAGGGGTGGAGATAACTCTCCCAGGGCCAGTGATGCATAGTCAGATGCTTAGGGGACCACGAAGATGACGCAGACGAGAGAAGTGGACCAAGCATTGGCACATTAAATATATACGAATATATATTCTTTAAAAAAAAATTATTTGATTTGTGGCTGCGCTGGGTCTTAGTTGCTTTACACGGGCTTCCGCTGGTTGTGGTGAGCAGGGCTACTCTTCACTGTGGTACTCGTGCTTCTCGCTGTAGTGGCTTCTCTGGTTGGGGAGCACAGGCTCTAGGTGTGCAGGCTTTAGAAATTGTAGTGCACAGGCTTCTCTGCTCCAAGGCGTGTGAAATCTTCCTGGACCAGAGACTGAACCCTTGTCCCTTGCATTGGCAGGCAGGTTCTTATCCACTGCACCACCAGGGAAGTACAAGAATATTCTTAACTTCCACACAGATATATACACCCTCTTTCTGTTTTGCCACTTTTGACGGACACATGGCATGCTGGCTCTCTTTTATTCGGTCCTTCTCCAGGTCCTTTCTTTGTTCCCCATGCTCCCCAACTCTGTGTCCTGGAATCTGAGCTATATGGGGAGCCTGGGAGGATCCCTTTGTCTTCTCGCTTCCAGTTGGTGTGGCCCATGGGGGTCACCAGAGGAAACTGGAGGCATGAGGAAAGGAACTTGGAGAAGTCTTTTCCAGGCTCTGTCCACAAGGAGTCACCCTGGGCTGACTGCCGCCCTTGACCCAGAGTCAGCTCCATCAGCAGCGCTTTCTCTCCAGGCCCCCTCTCTGCATCCCTTCGGACTCAGGATGGTAACACTCGCCAGTGTTTGTGGCACTGGAGGCTGTATCATTCTTTGTTGCTTTTCCTAAACTCTATCCATACCTTGGTAAATAATCCCACTACTAAACTCTCCTCACCTCCCCAGCTTTGAGCATGTTGTCTATTTCCTGCTGGTACCTCAAAAGACGGAATCAAGGAATGTTTCTCTACCGAAAAACAAAACAGAAGAGCACCTCACATGCAATAGTAAACTGGATTTGAGTTAACTCTCAGACCCCTGACTGTGAGGGAGACGGTAAGGAATGGTAGGGATTGTGACGAACTGGAAAGCACATGGCCTCTCCCGCTCCAGCCTGTCGTTGCCGTGACAGTGACAGTTCAGTGTTGTCAATTCTTCCCATTTTTTAAAAGTAGCAAAATGTCCAGGTTTAGAGTGAGATCTCTTGATGTTTCAAATGTTGGCTTGACTATTTAGAAATCATGCTGTGAGGCAGATGATCAATAGCCGAACTTGGCCCTTGAAGCACCAGTTTTCAGTCTGAACTCTCAGCATATAGCATCCTGCAGAGTCCCAAACCTTACTTGATCAGAAGAGCCTGCAGGGAGGAGCGCTGTGTGCCAACCATCAGGAAACCCTCAGGGTCCCGGGGGTGGGGAGAAAGCCTGGCCATGCCACGTCCTCCAAAAAGGCTTAGAACCCATGAGCTTCTAAGTTCTGCAGCTTACAGCCTTGAGTGCCTCCCTGGCTCATCGTGTCTAATATGGGTGTCAGTGGAAAGTAAATTAAATCCGCTAGGCTGTAATCTGCAAATGAAACATTTTGTGGCAGTAACTAAACAGGGCATTATGTTTTAATCGGGTTTTTAAAATGTTGTTTTAAAAATCATTTTATTGTGCAGAAGCTGGTACCCTAAGAGCTATAATTCCTTAACTAACCATATGATAATGTAATACCCTCTAGTCTAGATGTTCTTACCAGCCAGGGTGTTTGTCTCAATGCTCTTAAACCTATATATTTTCAGAGTAGGAGCATTCCACCACCTTCCAGTCACTCAAATGGGGGACCCTGGCAGCAGCTTCTCCATCGGGATTGCCTTTCACCCTGGCTTTGAGGGAGAAACAAAATGATTCATCCTTCCCTCATTTTATCTATCATCTATCTAATTTTTTTAAACAAATGGTTATATATTGCTGTCTTAGTGCTTTGCAAACATCAGTCTGATGCATTCTCCTACCAATTCCTTGAAGAAAGTGCTGTTCTTATCTTGATTTTTACAGATGAGCAAGTTGAGGCACAGACAGGTGGAGTAACTGAGAGAGGTCACCCAGCTGGTAAGTGATGAAGGTGGAGCCTGGCTCCTGAGTCCATGCTCTGAACCACCCAGCTGTGCTACCTCTTCTTTCCAGCCTGCTCCCAAAGCCCCCAGCTCATTCATCTTTCTGCTTTCTCCTGTTACCCCTCTCTCATCGTCTAGACATTCAGTTATTCTTTTATAATTTATTTATTTTTAATTGGAGGATAATTGCTTTACAATATTGGTTTGGTTTCTGCCATACATCAACATATACTAGCCATAGAGGTACATATGTCCCCTCCCTCCTGAACCTCCCTCCCACCTCCCACTCTCTTCCACCCATCTAGGTTGTCACAGAGCCCCAGTTTGGGGTCCCTGAGTCATCCAACAAATCCCCATTGGCTGTCTGCTTTACATGAGGTTATGTGTATGCTTTCAGGCTACTCTCTCCATTCACCTCACCCTCTCCTTCCCCCCCACCCTTGTCCGTAAGTCTGTTTTCTGTGTCTACATCTCCATTGCTGTCCTGCAGATAGATTCATCAGTGCCATCTTTCTAGATGTATTAATATACAATATTTGTTTTTCTCTTTCAAACTTGCTTCAGTCTGTATGATAGGCTCTAGGTTCATCCACCTCATTAGAACTGACTCAAATGCGTTCCTTCCTATGGCTGAGTAGTATTCCATCGTACATAGGTACCACAGCTTCTTTATCCATCTGTCTGTTGATGGACATCTAGGTTGCTTCCTATTATGTTGTTTTATGGATACGGAGAGTCTGCTGTGTGTCACGTTCTGTGCTAAGTGTTGGGGACCCCGCAGTGAGTTGTCCCATTATGGCCCCTGCCAAGTGGGGCTCACAGTGTAAAAAGGGGCACAGCCTGGCAGCCAAGTATCCCTTGGGATAAAAGAAGTGCACCCAGTCCCGCAACAGTCCATGAACACAGTTGTTAGAATTAGAAAAGGATGCTCCTTACTCTAGTCACTTTACTGCCACCTGTGGGAGGACAGTCATATAAAGATGAGCATCTGGGACTTCCCTGGTGCTCTGGTGGCTATGACTCTGCCAGCTCTCCCAAAGCTGGGGGCCTGGGTTCGACCCCTGGTCTGGGAACTGTATCCCACAGGCTGCAACTAAAGATCCCACATGCTGCAACTAAAGATTCTGCATGCTGCAAGTAAGACCCGGCACCGCCAAACAAACAATGAAATAATGAAGACACCCATCTAGGATGGCTGTGAACGCGATCTGTGCTCTTGGGGTTGTGCACGACCTTCACAGCTGCCCGTGGTGGGCCAGAGGTTGCTGGAAGTGCCCACCTCTGTTCTGGAGGAACTGCCAGAGCGATTTCCTGTTGGAGGCTGAGATTCAAAGGTGGAGTAGGAATAAGTGGGTGAAGAGCGGGGACCATGCTCCAGGCAGAGGGAAGGGCATGTGAGAAGAGCCGTGGGTGGCTTGGTGCTGTGTCCACCTAGTGAGGCTAGAACTACATTTCCCAGAATGCCCTTCCCCGCGTGCTCTGGGATGGGGTGGACTTCAGGGGAACTTTGGGTGAAGTTAGTGTTCTTGCCTGGAGAATCCCAGGGATGGGGGTAACCCCAGTGGGCTGCTGTCTATGGGGTCACACAGAGTCGGTCACGACTGAAGCGAATTAGCAGCAGCAGGAAGACAGAGATGAAGCAGTAGCCTTGGTGAGTCAGGAGCTGTTGCAGCTCACACATGTCGACCAGGGGCAACAGACTTAGAAAGGCTGATTGCCCGGCTCCTATGTGCTGTGCTGTGCTGTGCTTTGTCGCTCAGTCGTGTCTGACTCTGTGCAACCCCATGGACTATAGCCCACCAGGTTCCTCTGTCTATGGGGATTCTCCAGGTAAGAATACTGGAGTGTTTTGCCATGCCCTCCTCCAGGGAATCTTCCCAACCCAGGGATCGAACCCAGGTCTCCCGCGTTGAGGTCGGATTGTTTACCTTCTGAACCACCGAGGAAGCTTGCCCAGCTCCTACAGTCAAGGTCAAATCTCTAAGTTCAATCCCTTAAAATAAAATCATTCCTAGACTCTCTGCTTCTCTGAGCAAAGTGATCAATGGAAGGACTAGTAAGAGATAGGGCTGGAAGGGTAGGCAGGCATTTGTTAGATGGTGAAAAAGTCTTGGGGTCATTGATGTGTTTGCTTTATTAAAAAATTGAGGTAGGTAAATCTCTGGCAGCCCAGTGGTTAGGACTTGGTGCTTTCAAGGCCAGGGAGGGAAGCAAGTTCCCATAAGACTTTTGGTGTAGTCAAAAAATATCTTGACACCCTTTTTTTTTTTGAGAATTAGCTGACCATAAGTATATACATTTATTTCTGGGTTCTGAGTTCTATTCCACTGAACCGTATGTCTGTTTCTGTGCCAGTAACTGAAGGGTTTTAGACAGAGGAATGACACAGCTATTGTGTATTTTAAGACTGAAGAGGGAGAGACCTTTGAGGTCTCTACTTCCTGCAGCTATCCACATGAGAAATGTTTAAGGGATGGCTGTGGAGATTTAGAGGAGGGGGCAGGTTTGAGGGCTGTTTAGGAGGAAGAATGAACAGTGGGCTCTGGAACTGCCCTACTGGGGTCAAATCCCAGTCCTGCCATGTGTGCATCATGTAAACTTGAACAAAGGTCTCAATTCTCCAGCCTCAGTTTCCTTAGCTATAAAATGGGGATATTAACACTGGCCTCAGAGCAATGTTGCAGGGACACAAGAGTGCCCATAAAACCCTCAGTGTCTGATGCTGAAAACATGCTCAAGAAACATCAGGGGAGGAGGGGCGGGGGTTGAAGTAGAGCAACCTCCATGGTTCCCCAAAAGTCTTCCAGTTCCTGGATCCAGCTCCTCCTGAAGCCTGCACACCATTTCTATGGTTGCAGATGGTGGAATTAGAGGTCCTATTTCATTTTTTTTCCCTGTGGAGATCCAATTATCTCAGAACTCACTTACTGAAAACTCTCCTTTCCCCACTGCTCTGCAGGGCTACCTTGTCATTTATCATGTGCCCATGTGTAGAAAGATCTGTTTCTGGGCCTACCTTCTTCTGCACTCGTCTTAATATCTGTCCTTGTGCTAAAACCATGCCGTCCTGATTAATTAATAAAATAATTAAATAAAATTAGTAATGGTATAGTAATAATAATTTAACAAATAATAATAATTATTAATAAAATCGTTCTCTTAAATCCTGACTCCTGATGCCTGCTGTTCTTGAGTGTCCTAGCTATTCTTGGTCAGAGTGGTTTTCAGAAGACCAAGATCAAATCTTATCATTTTGTAGCCTCAACTCCTTCAGTGGCTTCTTAAAAGGAACTGAGGCTGAGGACCGAGCCAGGTGTCAGGAAGGAACGGGAACAGGGCCTGAGGCACTGCTGGAACCCAGACAGCGTTCTTTCTCCGGACCCAAGCAGCTTGACTCTCTCCAGCTTGGGCTCTCTTTCACGTCTTTATTATAGAGATCAACGTCCCCCTCTGGCTACTTTCTGTGAGATTTGCTGATTATCTAGAACCTCCACAAGAAAAGGGCCGCCGGGAGCCAACCCTGCAAGCAGGATTCCCTCCTTGAGAGGGGTGTGTGTGTGGTGGGCAAGGATTGGCTTCCTAAACATCAATTGTTTTATCCCAGGACACTGTCCATTACTTAGAATAAATAAGGCCATGCTTCATTGGCCCTAAGCACGCGCTCCCCCTGTATCCATACCTTTTGCCATGTAACTCATGGTCCTTCCCACTTATTCCCCATCAGTACTTACTCCCCATCCTTTCTTGGTCTTCGCTCTGTGAAACATGGGTGAAAGAGGTCTTGTGGTTTTGCCTGACCCTCTTGTGCTCGGCAGTTGTAGCCTGCTGGCCCAAGGAGAATGAGAGACATGTGGAATGACCACAGAGGCCCCTGAAGCCTCAAGCAGAGCAGTCAAAGGGACCCCAGACTCGCTCAGCCAAACCCAGCCAACCTGTGGAGGTGTGCGTGATTATGAACAACTGTTGTTAAAAGCCACAGGATTTTAGGACGGTCTATTAAGGAGCAGTGACAAACTGGTACAGTATCTTCGATGGACTGGATATGGGAGGATGTCACCAGAGGGGTTACAGGCTCAATCTGCATTGTGGGAAAGTTCATCACCAGCCTGGGGCTGCAAGAGAAGTTAACGTTCCCGGCTCTGTGATGCCTTGATCTCCAAAGAGCCATTCATACAACATTGTTTCCTTTTATCAACCATCAGGGGTTTCCCAGGTGGTGCTATTGGTAAAGAACCTACCTGCCAATGCAGGAGACATAAGAGACATGGGTTCCATCATGGGTTGGGAAGATCCCCTGGAGGAGGGCATGGCAACCCAATTCAGTATTCTTGCTGGAGAATCCTATGGACAGAGGAGCCTGGTAGGCTACACTCCATAGTGTCGCAAAGAGTCGGACACAACTGAAGCGACTTAGCACACACGCACACATCAACTGTCAGAAGCAAAATATTGCACTATGAGTGCAGGTGGGTGAAGGCATACAAACACAGCATTAATTCAAGTATAAAATGAGGTTATAGCCATTGAAAAAGAGGTAAAGTATTAACAGCTAATGATTGTGCTATGTTTACGAAATGTCAAATCATGGGCTAAGGATCTCAGCCCAGAATCCTGTGCCCAACATAACACTTTCCATGGGTACCCATGGCAACTCGGATTCAACATGGGCTGAATGTGGGGGCTTCTTTTTATTCTTCCTTCCAGCCTTCTTTCACTGCATAGATTTGGAGGAGATGGGGTTGACCCCACTCCGAACTCTAGGAATAGGCCCTGATGGATTTTAACCCTGTCTGCACATTACAATCACCTAGGGGAACTCTTCAAGTGCCCTGGCCTAGGCTTTAGCCCAAGGGACTCAAATGTGCAATTGGGTTTGAAAACCTGGTTTAACCCACTCAAGAAGTCATTTCTCCTTGGCCGTAATTAGTTCAAGTAGCCACATCTGAAGTAATAAAGCTTCCCCAGGCCACCGCCATTAGTACAGAAATAGGCATAAAGCCCACTTTAGACCAGTGTGAGACATGAGGGTAAGTTACTGGCACTTTAGGGAAAGAGTATTTCTATTCCCCCAAGGGGGCCACAGCTGGCCCTTTCTCATCTTCTCAGTTGGGTAGGTGCAAATGTGAAGACTGGAGCTCCTGCAGCCATTCTGTCAGCATGAGGGGAGCAGCCGCCAGGAGACACTGACACTGTGGAAGGCAAGACCAGAAGAAAAAAAGAAATAGGGTACTCAATGACATCATTGGTCTCTAAACAAAACAAACCCTGAAGCTCACTTTGTCTCTGGACTCTCCAGCTATTTAAGCCAATTTAAGTTGGGCTTTTATGACCTGCAACACAAAGAATCGCAGCTGATTTATCTCCTCACACATCAACCTGTGCCTTATCTCAGTGAATGCTACTTCCTTATGTCCAGTTTTGTGGAAACATGTAGGTCAGTAAACATTTTTCCTTTTTTACAGCTCCCTATCTGATATGTTCTCAAGGCCTCTGGGCTTATCCACTCATCTCCTCCTGTCTCCTCTGCCCTGGTTTGGGACACACCTTCCCCCATTCCCCATGACACATCTTCCTCCAGCCCCACCTGACTAGAGTGATGGCCTCCCAGTTGATCTTCCTGCTTCCAGCCTCTGCGCTGCATGCATCATAGGACAGCCTGGTTGTTGCTCAGTCACCCACTCATGTCTGACTCTTTGGGACCCACGGACTGTGGCATGCCGGGCTTCTCTGTACTTCACCATCTCCCATAGCTTGCTCAAACTCATATCCATTGTGTCAATGATGCCATCTAACCATTTTGTCCTCTGTCATCCCCTTCTCCTCCTGTCTTCAAATCTTTCCAGCATCAGGGGCTTCTCCAGTGAGTCAGTTCTTCACATCAGGTGGCCAAAGGATTGGAGTTTCAGCTTCAGCGTCAGACTTTCCAGTGAATATTCAGGACTAATTTCCTTTAGGATTGACTGGTTGGATCTCCTTGCAGTCCAAGGGACTCTCAAGAGTCTTCTCCAACACCACAGTTCAAAAGCATCAATTCTTCAGGGCTCAGCCTTCTTATTTAACTTATATGCAGAGTACATGATGAGAAATGCTGGGCTGGAAGAAGCACAAGCTGGAATCAAGATTGCCAGGAGAAATATCAATAACCTCAGATATGCAGATGACACCACCCTTATGGCAGAAAGTGAAGAGGAACTCAAAAGCCTCTTGATGAAAGTGAAACTGGAGAGTGCAAAAGTTGGCTTAAAGCTCAACATTCAGAAAACAAAGATCATGGCATCTGGTCCCATCACTTCATGGGAAATAGATGGGGAAACAGTGGAAACAGTGTCAGACTTTATCTTTTTGGGCTCCAAAATCACTGCAGATGGTGACTGCAGCCATGAAATTAAAAGATGCTTACTCCTTGGAAGAAAAGTTATGACCAACGTAGATAGCATATTGAAAAGTAGAGACATTACTTTGCCAGCAAAGGTCCGTCCATCTAGTCAGGCTATGGTTTTTCCAGTGGTTATGTATGGATGTGAGAGTTGGACTGTGAAGAGAGCTGAGTGCCAAAGAACTGATGCCTTTGAACTGTGGTGTTGGAAAAGACTCTTGAAAGTCCCTTGGACTGCAAGGAGATCCAACCAGTCCATTCTGAAGGAAATCAGCCCTGGGATTTTTTTGGAAG
>NW_011494765.1:4042750-4045039 GCF_000754665.1 Bison bison bison | reverse complement strand
GCTGGGAGGGATTGAGGGCAGGAGGAGAAGGGGACGACAGAGGATGAGATGGCTGGATGGCATCACTGACTCGATGGACATGAGTCTGAGTGAACTCCAGGAGTTGGTGATGGATAAGGAGGCCTGGCGTGCTGTGATTCATGGGGTCGCAAAGAGTCGGACACGACTGAGCGACTGAACTGAACTGAACAGCCTTCTTTATGGTCCAACTCTCACATCCATATATGACTACTGGAAAAAACATAGCTTTGACTCTATGGACCTTTGTAGGCAAAGTAATGTCTCTGCTTTTTAATATGCTATCTAGGTTTGTCATAGCTTTGTAAAAACATGAATCTTCTCACTTCCCCTCTTGCCTCTCATTTCTCAATGGTGTTCCAGGCTCTGAGAAGGAAGACTTATCCTTCTGCTATAACTTACTCTCAGGTTTTCCTTATTCTCACTCCTCTCCAGTGATACCAGCTTTCTTTCCATTTCTTTTCTTCTTGCCTCTCCATGTGGCACGTGGGATCTTAGTTCCCCAACCAGGGATTGAACCTGTGCCCCTGTAGTGGAATCATGGAATCTTAACCACTGGATGCCCAGGGAAATCCCTCTTTCTATTTTTAATCTCTTAAAAGTGCCAAGAATCTTCTTGCCTTATAACACTTTCACCTGTTCTCCCCTCTGCCTGGAGTGCTTGTAAACTTAAAAAATATTCACATCTTAAAAGTTGAGAGGTATGTTTTATTCAGCAGGAATTTTTAGAACTTCAAGCCCAGGAGGCAGCATCTCAAATAACTCTGAGAGAACTGCTGCAATGAGGTTGAGGGCAAGGGAGCCGAGTTATATAGAAGTTTTGCAACAAAGGGCAGGTGGTCTGAACATCAAAAGATTCAGTTCAGTTTGGTTCAGTTCAGTCGCTCAGTTGTGTACAACTCTGTGACTCCATGGACTGCAGCACGCCAGGCTTCCCTGTCCATCACCAACTCCCAGAGCTTGCTCAAACTCATGTCCATCGAGTTGGTGATGCTATCCAACCATCTCATCCTCTGTCTTCCCCTTCTCCTCCCATCTTCAATCTTTCCCAGCATCAGAGTCTTTTCCAATGAGTCAGTTCTTCGCATCAGGTGGCCAAAGTATTGGAGTTTCAGCTTCAGCATCTGTCCTTCCAATGAATATTCAGGATTGATTTCCTTTAGGATTGACTGGTTTGATCTCCTTGCAGTCCAAAGGACTCTCAAGAGTCTTCTCCAACACCACAGTTCAAAAGCATCAATTCTTTGGCGCTCAGCTTTCTTTATAGTTCAACTCTCACATCCATACATGACTACTGGAAAAACCATAGCTTTGACTAGACGGACCTTTGCTGGCAAAGTAATGCCTCTGCTTTTTAATATACTGTCTAGGTTGGTCATAGCTTTTCTTCCAAGGATTAATAATAAAAAGATTATTGTGAATTAAAGGAAACTAGATATCTCAAGTTAAGGAACTTAGTGTTTTTCTATGTATGCAAAGATGCAGGAGTCTGGGCTCTCTGAAATCATTCTTTTGATATGCACCTCAGCTATCTGTGGAAAATTCTAAGAGATGGGAATACCAGACCACCTGATCTGCCTCTTGAGAAATCTGTATGCAGGTCAGGAAGCAACAGTTGGAACTGGACATGGAACAACAGACTGGTTCCAAATAGGAAAAGGAGTACGTCAAGGCTGTATATTGTCACCCTGTTTATTTAACTTATATGCAGAGTACATCATGAGAAACACTGGGCTGGAAGAAGCACAAGCTGGAATCAAGATTGCTGGGAGAAATATCAATAACCTCAGATATGCAGATGACACAACCCTTATGGCAGACAGTGAAGAGGAACTCAAAAGCCTCTTGATGAAAGTGAAACTGGAGAGTGAAAAAGTTGGCTTAAAGCTCAACATTCAGAAAACGAAGATCATGGCATCTGGTCCCATCACTTCATGGGAAATAGATGGGGAAACAGTGGAAACAGTGTCAGACTTTATCTTTTTGGGCTCCAAAATCACTGCAGATGGTGACTGCAGCCATGAAATTAAAAGACGCTTACTCCTTGGAAGGAAAGTTATGACCAACCTAGATAGCATACTCAAAAGCAGAGACATTACTTTGCCAACAAAGGTCTGTCTAGTCAAGGCTATGGTTTTTCCTGTGGTCATGTATGGATGTGAGAGTTGGACTGTGAAGACGGCTGAGCGCCAAAGAATTGATGCTTTTGAACTGTGGTGTTGGAGAAGACTCTTGAAAGTCCCTTGGACTGCAAGGAGATCCAACCAGTCC
>NW_011494765.1:4021748-4042650 GCF_000754665.1 Bison bison bison | reverse complement strand
CGGCTGAGCGCCAAAGAATTGATGCTTTTGAACTGTGGTGTTGGAGAAGACTCTTGAAAGTCCCTTGGACTGCAAGGAGATCCAACCAGTCCATTCTGAAGGAGATCAGCCCTGGGATTTCTTTGGAAGGAATGATGCTGAAGCTGAAACTCCAGTACTTTGGCCACCTCATGCAAAGAGTTGACTCAGTGGAAAAGACTCTGATGCTGGGAGGGATTGGGGGCAGGAGGAGAAGGGGACGACAGAGGATGAGATGGTTGGATGGCATCACTGACTCGATGGACGTGAGTCTGAGTGAACTCCGGGAGTTGGTGATGGATAGGGAGGCCTGGCGTGCTGTGATTCATGGGGTCGCAAAGAGTCGGACACGACTGAGCAACTGATCTGATCTGATCAGCTATCTGAGGCCAGTATCCTGTGTTTTCACATCCGGAATTTCCTCAGGACTCACCATAGGGAGTGGCTGCAGTTGGTGGTTGCTGGATGGGAGGGGTTCTTTCCTTCTGGAGTTCCCTCTGGGCTCACCAGCTCACCACCCTGGTGGCCGCAATTGCTGATGACTGTGACATCTTTGTTTACTGAAGGTGAAAAGTGTTAGTTGCTCAATTGTGTCTAACTCTTTGTGACCCCATGGACTGTAACCCACCATGCTCCTCTGTCCATACGATTTATCAAACAAGAATACTGGAGTGGTTAGCCAGTCCATTCCCTAGGGGATTTTCCTGACCCAGGGATCAAACCAGGGTCTCCTGCATTGCAGGTAGATTCTTAATCATCTGAGTCACCAGGGAAGCCATTGATGTGGCAGGAAATATTCCATTTCTCAGCTCCTCCTTGTCACTCCCCTTTCTGCCTAGATATGTGCGTGGTAAGTTGCTTCAGTCGTGTCTCACTCTTTGTGACCTTATGGAATGTAGCCCTCCAGGCTCCTCTGCCTCTTCTCTTTCTCCTGAGCTACTCCTATCCATTTTTTCAGGTCTCAGTGTAGATGTCCCTTCCTCAAGAAACCTTCTCTGATGCTCTATATCTGCATTTGGTGTCAGGTATTTATTTGGTGCCTACTGTTTGGTAGGCCTTGTGCTATGATGAACAAAGCTCATCTGCTCCCTGCCTGCTCAGAATTTTCATTCCAGCTGGGGGAACAACTTTTAAAAGTTAATGAGCAAATAAAAAAGTTGTTGCAAGTGCTAAGAAGTTCTATAAAGAAAAAACAAAAGACTGGGTTAGAAAATAACTGGGCAATCGGGCAGGTGTTCTTTAGAGAGGGTGGTCAGGAAAGGCCTGGGGTGTTCCATGACATGGAGAACTTTTAATTCGGAGAGAAGTGAAGGGAACAGCATTCCAGGTGGAGTGAACAGCATCTACAAAGGAACTGAGCTTGGGAAGGATCTGGCATGTTTGAGGAAGCCCGCATGAAGGCAGTGGAGTGAGCGGAGGGTGGAGAGAGGGGCATGAAATGAGGCTAGTGAGAACACCACATCAGGGCATTTCTGAATTGGCAAGGAGCTGAGATTTTTTTTAATTAATTGCTTATTTTTGGCCGTGCTGGGTCTCCGTTGCTGCATGCAGGCTTTCTCCAGCTGTGGTGAGTGGGTCTACTCTCTAGCTGCACTGCTTGGGCTTCTCGTTGTGGGGGCTTCTCTTGCGGCTTGTGGGCTCTAGAGCATGTGGGCTTCAGTAGTTGTGGTCCATGGGCTTAGTCCCCCCTCAGCGTGTGGGTCTTCCTGGACCAAGGCTGCACTCATGTCTCCTGCATTGGCAGCAGATTCTTAACCACTGGACCACCAGGGAAGTCCTAGATTTTATATTAAAGGCAATGGGAGCCATCAAAGTTTTTGAGCAAGGGATGGGTGTGATTCAATTCGCGTCCTAAGATCCCACTGGCTGTTTGTGAAGCATAGTTGGTAGAGGGCGAGGCTGGAGCTGCTTAAATCCTCCTGCGAAGGTCCTGGGGAGTTTTTGTCCAGGGAAGAGGTGAGAATGGCTTGGACCAAGGAGGTAAGAATGATGATGGGGGAAAGAAGAAAACTCGTGGTATGTTCTGGAGGTGGAAAGGGTCAGGCCTTGCAGAAAGATTGATGATGGGGGTGGGCGCAGGGGAGTAATCTGGCTTTGGGGTCTTCTGTCAGCTGAGTGTTTTTATCTGTCAAATGGGCATGCAGCATGAGAACAGCCCCCATAGTGAGATAACTAACATAAATCGTGGAGGCCTGTGCTCACCATGTGCTGATTTCCATGGATATCCTGGTTATCAAGCTGGGTTGGGTCCCCAGAGATCCAAGTCTGAGTCTTATTTAGCTCTTGACCTCAGAGAATGACTGATTGAAAAATTCATAAAACTAAATTGTGCTTTAAAATTGTTCCCTGAAGCATCAGCCCTGATTTTCATTGATCCCCTATTCTCAACCCAGCCCAGAGCTCCCGTGAGGTCTCCAGGTGGCATCCAGGGTGATGCAGTTCAGCATATGACCAGCAGATGGCGCTAGAGGCTAAGGGACGGGTCCCCCTCCCTCGGACCCTCCCTGCAGCCCTCCCTTGGCTATTCCTTCTCCTTCCCCGTTTTCAGAGCCAACTCCAGCTCCCTGGGCTGCCCTTGCAGCAGACTTGAGGGGCTTGAGGCTAGACCCTCTGCAGGCTCCTGGGAATGCAGGCCTATTTTGGAGAAGTAGAAAGAAAGCCTGAGACCCAGCTGGGAGCCCTGAACGGGCCCTACCCTCCCCAGAAGACCTCCCGACCTCCACTGCCTGCCCTCCCAGGAAATCACTTTATAAATAGGGCAGTGTGGGTCCCGAATGAGAGCGAGGTTTTCCTCAGAAGAGCCACTTCATCTGTGAACAAGGGAGCTATGAGACCTCTTAGAGCAGCCCCATGACCTCCGCGTCCATCCTGTGTAAAATATGAAATAAGAGTTTTAATTACCAAGTTTGGAAGCCAGCCGACACATTTAATATTTAATGTCTCCAATGTTTCTGCCCCAGGCGTGCCGCCACGGACAGAATTGGGGTTTCCCTCGGGTTGGCTCTGAATGTGCTTGGAGACCAGCCAGGCTGCTGCCTTCCCCAACACCTGGAAGCCTCCTGTTGCCCAGCCAGGGCCCAGGCCTGCCCTGGGCCTCCCACTCCCTGAGGGACTCCTGCCAAGAAGGCCCAGCGGGCCTGTCCCCACTGAATCCAGGACCTGGAGTCCCGTGGAGGCATCTAATGCCGGTCTCAGCCCAAGGTCCTGGCAGAGGACAGGAATCAGCAAAGTTTCCTTTGAAGAGGGAAACAAACAGAGACAGACAGACCTGAGTTTGAATTCTGCTCTCCGAAAAAGTAGCTCAGCCTCTCTGGGTATATAAAATTACAAATTTTATAATTTGTAAAGTGGAGAACGTATTTCTTGTATTGTGGATTGTTCTGGATAACAGATGGCCTTCCGAGGCTTAGCACGTGCCTGGAAGCCCGCTCAGCACTTCGCATGTACTGCGCCTTTGTCATCTGCAGTAGTCCTGTGAGGTCAGTTGGGACTGGAACCCAGGACATTCTGACTCCAGAGGCTGTGACTCTGAAATCCTCTAAGCAAACACACTGCAGAGACTTGGAGGAATTTGAGCTTAAAGGGAATATGGCCACTTGGTCCCAGACCCTAGCTTATCCTGAGTTGCATGGCCCTTTATACCTCAGGGGCAACCAAGAGCATTGCTAATGGGGGCTCAGAACAGCAGTCCTAACAAAATCACCCACGCCACTGTTGTTTGCCCCGAATGTCTACTTCTGAGAAAGAGGAGGTGGGCAGGCAAGCTGCATCTGATGGCTGATTTGACACTCTTGGAATGAATGGAGTTTTCAGGGCCATCTTGGGGCTGGCCACACACCTTGGTACATCTTTAGGCTCGTGTGTCTTTGCTTGTTCGACTGGTTCCTTGTGTGTGGATGATGACAAGTGATGGAGTTTGAGGACACCCAGCAGCTGGAGCCACTTATCTTCAAAGGTAACAAAATACGTGGCATCTAGGAGACCTCATCCCTCCCTTCTCCAGCACATGCAGGAGGGACAGGCTGGTTGGACAAAGAGAGGTGGGTAACAATGAGCTCCAATTTATTTTATTGTTTTGGCCGATCTTCATGGCGTGCAGGATTCTAGTTCCACAATCAGGGATTGAATGTGAGCACTCTGCGGTGGAAGCACAGAGTCCCAGCCACTGGACAGCCGGGGAAGTCCTGAGCTCCACTTTATAACCATCCAATGGGCAGGTGTTGGTAGAGACCTAGGAATCCTTGTCCTAGTGGAAGAGTGAGCTATGGGGCCAGTGTGGAGGGCATATATCCCAGCAATTCCACTTCTGATCACATCCTCCAGAGCATCTCTCACACAGGCAGACAAAGAGACTTCCCCAGTGATATTCCTCCTCTAAGCATTTGCTGGTAATAGCCAAGGGCTGGAAACGCCCAAGATGTCTACTCAAAAAGAAGTAGATAAATCACAGGCAGCATATGCAAATAACGAACACCAGGCAGGATTCAATGGAATGAATTAGAATGATGTGTATTAACATGGGCAGGTTGTAAAAAGGTAATGCCAAACAAGGTGTCTGGCAGGTACTGCTTATATATGCTGCAATATATATTCTCAAGGCTAACACGCTCACAGATCGACAACATAAGAATATTTGCCCGTGGGGAGAGGAGCGAGGGAAGGCAGGGAGTTCAAGAAAGAGGATGGAAGAGACAAAATCAAAGCAAAGACACAAGAGGACCTGTGCATGACTGATAATCACTGAGTTGAACTGACAGTTGTGAGCAGTTGAATCCTGTGCTTTTGTGGTCCAAAGCAAAGAAAGGAAAGAATCAAAGAAAAAGGAGTCAAGGACTTCTATGTTTTTTGTTTTTTTAAAAAAATAAAACCTGGAGCTTGTTAGTTGTTTAGGGATTTTCCAAATGAGGCCAACAAGCACGTCATACGTGCATGCTCAGTCTCTCAGTTGTGGCCAACTTTTTGCAACCCTATGGACTGTAGCCCAGGCTCCTCTGTCCATGGGATTCCCAGGCAAGAATACTGGAGTGGGTTGCCGTTCCCTTCTCCAGGGGATCTTCCAGACCCAGGGATCGAACCTGCATCTTCTCCATTGGCAGGCAGGTTCTTCACCACTGAGCCACCTGGGAAGCTTCAACAAGCTGTTCATCCAACCTTATAACAGAATTGGTCACTGGGCTCTTGCTGGGCACCAGGCTGGTTCTCGGTGTGTTATGTGGTTATCTCGCTCTATCCTCAGAGTCTCCCATTGAGATATTGCCAATGACCATTTTGCAACAGGGCTCCCAGAGGTGCAGGGAGTTGCCCCAATCTGCTTCCCTTGTAAACCCGGCCTCTGCCATCCCACCTCCCAACCGGAAGGACTGTAATCCAGACCCTTCATGGGGTTTGAATACTTCAGGATGACCTGAAGGTGGCGCTGTTGCAGTTGAGGCAAGATAAAAGAGACTGAGATGGGGATGGGAGAACGTGCTGGGAATGATACAGGGCCCTCCTGGGTTTGCAGGAGGTCCTGTTCACCAGCCCTGGAGACAGTACAGAGCAGGGAAGAAGGCAGGGGCACTGATGGCAGAGGAGGGGCAGAGTGTCATCTTGGACTGGAAACCTACCTTCCCTCCTTCATCCCTTCCCATTTGGAGGAGCCAGACTGCACAGCCTCCAGGAGACTGTTTTGCAAAGATCCAGGCTCTGTGGAGAGGATTCAGGGTCAAGGATTCCAGGACTGTGCAGATAATCTTCGTTCAGCCTGTTAAAGGAAGAGTCCTCCTGCTCACCCACCTATGGGACACCTGCCTCCACTGCGGGAGGGTGTCTGCAAGGCTGCTAACTCCCTGCATTTCCCAGGGCTCACTTGAATACAGGATGAACACACAGCCATGGTGCAGAAGACAAGACACGTGGTGTGTGCTTGAGGTAGGACCTTGCCAGCCAGAGAAGTCTGAGCTTGGATGGAACTGTCCACCACAGCTGCAGCTGAAATCACTTGGGAGCTGAAAGCATGGGATGCAGGATGCTGGGGGCTCCCCAAAACACGCCCTCCACACTATAGTGCTCCCTCCATATCAGGATCAGGAACTGTGATTTCAGCTCTTCCCTTCTGAAGCTCAAGCCTCTCTCCTGAGCTTCAGCTCTGCAAACACAACTGATCCTCTAACATCTGACCTCCCGGATGCCTCACGTGTACCTCAAACTCAGAGAAACCAAAACTGAACTCGTCACCTTTATGTCAGACTGTTTTTCCCACTAGTTGTCCATCCCACCATCCACCCAGGGACAACTTAAGACTTATCTCCAACTTCTCCGTGACTTCCCCACTCCACATTTCTTGTGTGAGTACTAAGTCACTTCAGTCATGTCTGACTCTTTGCGACCCTATGGACTGTAGCCTGCCAGGCTCCTCTGTCCATGGGATTCTCCAGGCAAGAATGCTGGAGTTGGTTGCCATGCCCTACTCCAAGGGATATTCCTAACCCAGGGATCGAACCCGCATCTCCTATGGCTCCTGCAGTGAGGGTGGATTCTTTACTGCTGAGCCACTGGGGAAGCTTTCTCTACATCTCATTGGTCACCAAATCTTGAGGACTCCATCACCTGCCTTGTCTCCCACTTCACCCACCAGTTCTCTCCCTTCCTTCCTTTTTCCCTATCAAATTAAGCAGATTAAAAAGAACAAGACTGAAGACTACCCAGTCCATAAGAGCATGCTCTCAAGCTTTGGTGACAAGAAGACATATTGATAACCTTTCATAAGGCAATGTGGCAGAATACATCAATAGTCACAAATGTTCTGATCTTTTAATCTAGTTATTCTTCTTTTAAGCATATATCCTGAGAAAATAGTCCTATACTCAGCAAAAGCTTTCTACACAGATATTCTTGACAGAATTGTTTATATTAGCAAAAAGCAAAGCAATCAGCAACAGTGACCAAAAAAAAAAAAAAAAACACTAGATACTACCTAAATGTTAGTGCTAATGGTTAATTTCACTGTTATGCCTCTTCTTCCAGCTGGGCACCCTTCAGTGTTGCTATTCTCCTGGTGGCTACCCTGCACCGTCTTTTCTTGTCTGGCTACATGCTCTCTGATGAGGTCTTCCACTCATGGCCTGGGCTACCATCTACATTGACCATCCCCAAATCTTTATTTCTAGCCCAGAGAGTTCTTTCAAACTTCTCACCTGTATATCCAACAGCCAAGAAGACACTGCGCTTGAATAAACCAAAGCCAGTTCAACCTCAAGAGTCCATAAAACTTCATGCCACCTTCAGCCCCCTGCAAACAGGTGTCCAATCTCCGTGATGTCACCCACCTTTCCCCCTGACATCCAGGCTAGAAATATGTCCACCCTTCTTCCCTTTTTCTACAACTAACTCATCGCCAAGTTCTGCTGATTCTACTTTCTCAGTTATTCTCTGTCTGCACTGCCCACTTTCATTTCTTGCCACAACTACAATGGCCTCTTATCTGCTCTGCCCTCTTCCATCCTCTTCCCCATTTCCTCTCCCTGTCTGGAGCCAGAGTAGACTTTCAAAAGGATGAACCTGATTAAGTCCTGAGTACATTGGATTCTGGGTTTCCCAGGTGGCTCAGCGGTAAAGAATTTGTCTGCCAATGCAGGATACAAAGATTCCATCTCCAGGTCAGGAAGATCCTGGAGGCGGAAATGGAAACTTGCTCCAGTATTCTTGCCTGGAAAATCCCATGGACAGAGGAGCTCGGTGGGCTATAGTCCATAGGGTCACAAAAAAGTTGGACACGACTTAGCCAGTAAACGACAACAACACATGAATGCTAGGATCTCGCTTCTGAAGCCATTGGCGTGGTGCCTGGCAGTTACTGGTAGGGTTTTCAAGAGAGGAAGTGAGGTGTTTCCACATCTGGGTGGGTGGTCACTCTCAACTCAGCTTGAAACCCAGCAATGTCTTCCAATAAGATGAGCTGGCTCTCTTGGGAGGTCCCACCACATGGCAATGTCTGAACGCATTCTCTTCTGAATCCAGACATTTGTTTGGGCACCTACTATCTGCCGGGCCACGCATGCTCAGTGGGGGTGATTTCCACTCCCACAGATGAAAATTCATTCTTGCAGAGTGAAAAAATATTAAGTTATTTCAGTGTTTTGTGGCTCTGTGAAGCTCAACCTTACTCGGCTATAGCTTATTCTTTAGTATTTAATCTCTCTAATCAGGGAGAATTGAAATTAAATTAAAAATTTCTCTTTAGAGGAGCCACAGTAAACAAAAGGTTGAGAAACACTGGGGTGGACTGTGATGGCACAGTGGGTACTGAATCAGTCATGGTCCCTCACTGTGCAGAGTCTTCCATTCTGGCGGTGAAGACACACGTTAAGTCACATACAAGACTAAGTGTGAGGAGCCAGACTTAAAAGGTTGCGTGCTATAGAGCCCATGGGTGTGGCATTCTGTGGTGGGCACAGCTATAGGTGCAGAAACAGGTCCATAGTTCTGGGGGCTTGGGTTGGGGGTGGGGTATGAGAGACCTTTCTGGGGTGGTTGTTATTGCTCCTTGTTCAGCTGCTAAGTCATATCTGACTCTTTGTGACCCCATGGACTGCAGCATGGCAGGCTTCCCTGAGTTTATCTCCCGGAGTTTGCTCAATCTCATGTCCATTGAGCCGATGATGCCATCCAACCATCTCTTCCTCTGTCGTCCCCTTCTCCTCCTGCCTTCAATCTTTCCCAGCATCAGAGTCTTTTCCAGTGAGTCAGCTCTTCGCATTAGGTGGCCAAAGTGTTGAAGTTTCATCTTCAGCATCAATCCTTCCAGTGGATATTCAGAGTTGATTTCCTTCAGGATGGACTGGTTTGATCTCCTTACAGTCCAAGGGACTCTCAAGAGTCTTCTCCAGCACCACAATTTGAAGGCATCTGCAGTGGTAGATGTGTTATATATCCTGATTGAGGTGGTGGTCTCACGACTGCATGTGTTTATTAAAACTCATAGGTCTGTACCCTGGAAAAGGGTGAATGTTATTATATACAAATTATATTGCAGTAAACTGCCTTAAAACTTCATACAGTATATACAGTGGAATATTAGACATAAAAAGAAACAAAATGGGGTCATTTGTAGAGATGTGGATGGACCTAGAGACTGTCATATACAGTGAAGTAAGTCAGAAAGAGAAAAATATCATGAATTAATGCATATATGTGGAACCTAAAAAGTGGTACAGATGAACATGGAACATGTTTGCAAGGCAGATATAAAAACACAGATGTAGAGAACAAAAGTATGGACACCAAGGGGGGGAGAAAGGGGTGGGATAAAGTGGGAGATTGGGGTTGATATACATACACGAATATGTATAGAATAGGTAGCTAATGAGAACCTGCTGTATAGCACAGGGAAGTAACATAGTGCTCTGAGGTGACCTAAGAGAGGAGGAAATTCAAAAAAGAGAAGAAGATATACGTATACATATAGCTGATTCACTTCTCTGTACAGCAAAAACTAACACAACATTGTAAAGCAGTTATACCCCAACTAGCAAAACCAGCGTACAATAAACGACGTGTTGCGCATTGTGAGTGCTACGCAGAATCGGCAGCGGTGAAACAAGCAGAAGTCGTGGGCCCGGTCCCACCAGGGAGCACTTCTCTGGTCAAGTCATGTTGAGCTGAGCTCTGAAGGATGAGTAAACATTAACCTGGAGAAAGCTGGGTGGGCAGAGCTGCTCCCACGGGACAACCCTAGGGGGCGCCACTACCATAGCCATAATTGCATTCCTGGGTTGTGTAATGTAGTGGCTCTGGCAGAGCAGCCTGGGGAAGATGGTACAATGTGTGCATAGACCACGGGGCAGCACAGCATGTGATGTATTCCAGGGGTGGAGGGAGGCCAGAGGGCCAGGAGTCGGGAAGATAAGGAAAGACGTAGCTAGTGATGGGCTGGTGGGTGGGCAGTGGCCAGACTTTGCAGAGGCTAGTGGTCTCCTGGGAGATGTTGGAAGGGGAATGACTTGATTCACTTTGCATTTGCTAAATGCAGTGTGGTTGGTGAATGTTAGCAAGTGGCAATGTGCCTGCAAAGAGGATATTGAAATCCAGGTGACATGATAATTCTTTAAACTATGGCTAAGACAATAGAGATAGATTACTGTAGAAATATTTAGGAGATAAAATAAGTTGGACTTTGTGGTCAGTTGGACATGTGGGATGGGAGAAAGCAAAGGGGTCTGGGGACGTCTGGCTTCTGATATGCCCGGCTTGGATTATGAGAGTATCTTCCTGAACTAGAGGACACCTGGAGAAAGACCAGGTTAGTAGGGGAAGAGCCCACGTCGTTTTTTTTGAGCAGAGTTGGAAGTACCTATGACAATCATGAGTGATGTCAAGGTAAAGAATCTTTTGGGCATATTTGGGTTTCAGAGAAAACTCTTCCCTCTGCATCCAGGTGTAAGCTCCTTCACCCCAGCCGTTCCTAGTGGGATCAGGGGCAAATATCTGATCTGCAAAGAGCCAAATCAGCAGCTTCAGAACTGAAATGAGGAAGAGATGGAGGGAGAGGACACAGAGGCAGGACAGCACCAGCTTTACCAGGAGGACCACGTGTTCTGTTGTGAACACTCCTGAACACCCCTGGCTCCTGCCCTGCCCAAGCTCTGCCCACCTTTTATTTAGATTCTGCTTTCGAATTGTGGTCCTGGAGAAAACTCTTGAGAGTCCCTTGGACTGCAAGGAGATCAAACCAGTCAATCCTAAAGGAAATCAACTCAATATTCATAGGAAGGACTGATGCTGAAGCTGAAGCTCCAATACTTTGGCCACCTGATAGGAAGAGCCAACTCATTGGAAAAGACCCTGATGCTGGGAAAGAGCAAGGGCAGGAGGAGAGGAGGGCAACAGGAGATGAAATGGTTGGATGGCATCATCGACTCAATCGACATGAGTCTGAGCAAGCTCTGGGAGATGGTGAAGGACAGGGAAGCCTGGCGTGCTGCAATCCATGCAGTCGCAAAGAGTTGGATATAACTTAACAACTAAACAATAATGGCAAGATCATCTAATTTTGCACTCCCAAAGCCTTACAGAAACCACCACAGATACACAGATATTTTATTTCTGTACCCCTTCCCCCCAGGTCTGTTGGTCTATTTGTCGACGTTTTCCATCAGTATTTTCATTAGCTTAGTTTTATGGTATTGAAAGTAACTTTGTAAGGCAAGCCTCCACCCCCATGGCTAGTCTTTTAGTTCCCAACTTTCTTAACTATTCTGTGCAATTACTCTTTTAGATGAACCATAGAGTCAATTTCTCAAGATAAAACTTTCCTGGGGAGATTTTATTGACATCACATCAAATTTATAAATTACCTGAGGGGAGATGGACAATTTTGCAATACAGTTCAAGAATGGGATCCATTTCTCCATTGATCCAAGTCTTTTTTAAATATCGTTCATCCAACTTCAGCATATATCTTTGCACATATTTTGCTAAATGTACTTCTCCCCCACTCATGTTTTCTTTAAAAAGTTTTTTTAAATTTATTTTTGGCTGTGCTGAGTCTTCACTGCTGCTGGGGCTTTTCTCTAGTTGCAGTGTGAGGACTTCTAATTGCAGTGGCTTTTCTTGCTGCAGACCATGGGCTCCGGGGTGCGTGGGCTTCCGTAGTTGCAGCATGTGGGCTCAGCAGTTATGGTGAACCAGCTTAGGTGTTCTGTAGCATGTGGGACCTTCCTGGGCCAGAGATCAAACCTGTGTCTCCTGCATTGGCAGGTCAATTCTTTACCACTGAGTCACCAGGGTAGTACCTGCTGCTCCCCACCCCCAGGCTTTCTAATTTGCTGTTGCTGGTGTAATGGACAGGCATTGATCTTCATATTTATCACCTTGTGCCCTCTCTTTATTCATTGCTCTCATTAGTTCTTGTAGCTTTTTGCATTTGGTTTCTCAGGGTGGTGAGAGACATCATTTGCAGATAATGAAAACATTGTCTCTGCCTTGCTGATAGATACAGGAGACACTCTTGAAATGTTGCTACCTTGAATAGGAAGAGTCTAATGCAGCTTCTAAACCTGACATTTGAAGAATACTTTTCTGCAGGATGCTAAAATTTTTATTGAGAAAAAAGGCTCTGGGGCCCAGATAACTTTTGACTATACTGGGTTAAATAAGACAAACATGCTTCTTTAATTCAGCAATAATCAGAAAATTCTTTGCTAATATGCCTTGTGGGTGTTCTACATTAAGTAACATATCTTCAACTGTGTGTGTGTGTCTGTGCTCAACTGTGTCTAACTCTTTGTGACCCCATGGACTGTAGCCCGCCAGGCTCCTATGGCCATGGGATTTTTCCAGGCAAGAATACTGGTGCGGGCTGCCATTGCCTTCTCTAGGGGATCTTCCCGAACCAGGGATTGAACTGGTGTCTTCTATGTCTTCTGAATTCTTAGGTGGATTCTTTACTACTGTGCACCTGGGAAGCCCTATCTTCAACTGATTGGTCATCAACTCTTTTTTTTCTCATGCCTTACTGTGTAACATCTCTTGGAACAGAGATCAAACAGGTAATGTTGGAGCTGCTTCACCAGTCAGGATGACATTTGCTGTGATTTTTGGAAAAACAATTGTTGGGTGAATGAACAAATAATTTTTATCTTGGTAAGACTATTTTCTTTCATTTCTGGTTTACTAAGGGTTTTCTTAAAAAATAGAAATGGAAGTTGAATTTGATCATGTGATGTTTAGATATCTATGAAGATGGTCATATAATTTTCTGCTTTTGAATTTGTCTAGTGAAACTCCACCACAATGCCTTAAATGTGGTTCAAGATATTCTATGTGGGTAAACTGCTGGACTGCATGATTGTGGAATGAACAGGATGAAACTGAGCAGCCAGCAGGTCAGGCGCTCTCAGGGTTAGGCTGTAGTGTCCAATATGACCCTGATTACCTGAAGAAAAGCTATGACCAACCTAGACAGCATATTAAAAAGCAGAGGCATTACTTTGCTGACAAAGGTCTGTCTAGTCAAAGCTATGGTTTTCCAGTAGTCATGTATGGATGTGAGAGTTGGACCATAAAGAAAGCTGAGTGCCGAAGAATTGATGCTTTTGAACTGTGGTGTTGGAAAAGACTCTTGAGAGCCCCTTGGACTGCAAGGAGATCTAACCAGTCCATCCTAAAGGAAATCAGTCCTGAATATTCATTGGAAGGACTGATGCTGAAGCTGAACCTTCAATACTTTGGCCACCTGATGCAAAGAACTGATTCATTGGAAAAGACCCTGACACTGGGAAAGGTTAAAGGCAGGAAGGGAAATGGACGACAGAGGATGAGGTGGTTGGATGGCATCACTGACTCGATGAACATGAATTTGAGCAAGCTCGGGGAGTTGGTGATGGACAGAGAAGCCTGGTGTGCTGCCGTCCATGGAGTCGCAGAGTCAGACACGATTGAGTGACTGAACTAACCTGCGGTTTGCTGCCTCCTTGTGGTTACTTGTTATGTGTATACTCAGTCATATCAGTCGTGTCCAGCTCTTTGTGACCCCATAGACTGTAGCCTGTCAGGTTCCTCTGTCCATGAGATTCTCCAGGCAAGAGTACTGGAGTGGGTTCCATGCCCTTCTCCAGGGGACCTTCCCAACCCAGGGATCGAACCAGGTCTCCTGCATCTTCTATATCGAAGGTGGATTCTTTACCACTGAGCCATGGGGGAACCCCATAATACTTAAATATCTATGGGGACCGTTCTGAGTTCTGTGGTTGGCTGAGACTTTTAGGATAGGAGCAGTAATTCTAGGAATGCTCCAGGTTTGATATTAAACTTGTCAAACCAATCTAGGGAGATTGGGCCAGGAGAGTACTGGGAACACAGGGACTGCTGCTCGAGTGTCCTGCCCTCTGTCTTCCTCTCCACTCCTTTCACTCAGAAATTAAGACATTTGGTTTGGCCCCTGTTTGAGAACTTGAACTGAGTGGAGAGCTCAAGCCAACTGCCAATTGCATCATCAAGGGTTTTCTTAAAAATCACTTTAAAATTAATACTAGTATCTAGCCATTGTTGAGTGCTTACATTGTACCAAATACTTGGCTAAATTCTGAATTAGATATTGTCATTTACATTTTACAAACCAGAAAAGAATCAGAAAGGTTACATCTCTTACCCAGGTCACCTCGCCAAACCCTGGGAAGTGATGAATTTGGCAGCTTGCCTCCCCAACCCACACTCTTAAATTAAACCAAACTTGCTTTCCAAGAATAAACCTTGGAATGCAATATCACTTTTTACTTGATTCTATTTCTTGATATATTATTTAGAATTTTTATATGTAGGTGAGATTTTTGTGCTTTATTTGCTTTTGGCATCAGGATTATGCAAGCCTCATAAAGCAAACTGAAAATTTTCCATATATTTTAGTGCATTTCAGTGACTTGAAAAATTTTTAAAGAATTTAGGCAGTAGATATTCCTAAAGTGTTTGCTAATTCATCTGTAAGACCATTTGGTTCTAGGGCCTTTGACAATTACCTTAAACTTATTTGCTACAGTATTAGTCTTTTCTTGTTTCTTCCTATAGAGTCAATTTGAACCATGTGTATTTGCCTGAAACAATTGTCACAGTTACCTAGGAGGGGCTTCCCTGGTGGCTCAGATGGTAAAGAATCTGACTGCAATGTGGGAGACCTAGGTTCAATACTTGGGTTGGGAAGATCCCCTGAAAAAGGAATGGCTACCCACTCCAGTATTCTTGCCTGGAGAATCCCATGGACTGGGAACCCCTAGCGAATCTGACTTTGAAGGATAGAGAGATTTGATTACAGCACTTCTGCAGGACTGGGGGAAACAGAGACTCTTGGAGGGCACAAACAAAACTTTGTGCCCACCAGGACCCAGGAGAAAGGATCAGTGACCCCACAAGAGACTGAGCCACACCTGCCTGTGAGTGTTTGAGGGTTTTCCATGGAGGTATGGGTTGGTAGTGGCCTGTCTCAGGGACAGGGCACTGGCAGCAGCAGTTCTGGGAGACGTATATTGGCATAAGTTCTTTTGGAGGTCTCCAATAGCCCTACCATAGAGCCTGCAGACTTCAGGACTGGGTTGCCTCAGGCCAAACAACTAACAGGGAGGTAGCTCAGCCTGTCAAGGCTGTATATTGTCACCCTGCTTATTTAACTTATATGCAGAGTACATCATGAGAAACTCTGGGCTGGATGAAGCACAAGCTGGAATCAAGATTGCCAGGAGAAATATCAATAACCTCAGATATGCAGATGACACCACCCTTATTATGGCAGAAAGTGAACAGAGCTTGATGAAAGTGAAAGAGCAGAGTGAAAAAGCTGGCTTAAAGTTCAACATTCTCAAAACTAAGATCATGGCATCCGGCCCCAACACTTCATGGCAAATAGATGGGGATACAATGGAAACAGTGGCTGACTTTATTTTTTTTGGCTCCAAAATCACTGCAGATGGTGACTGCAGCCATGAAATTAAAAGACACTTACTCCTTGGAAGGAAAGTTATGACCAACCTGTTGCTGCTGCTGCTGCCAAGTCACTTCAATCGTGTCCGACTCTTTGCAACCCCATGGACTGCAGCCTACCAGGCTCCTCCATCCATGGGATTTTCCAGGCAAGAATACTGGAGTGGGATGCCATTGCCTTCTCCATGACCAACCTAGACAGCATATTAAAAAGCAGAGACATTACTTTGCCAACAAAGGTCCATCTAGTCAAGGCTATGGTTTTTCCAGTGGTCATGTATGGACGTGAGAGTTGGACTATGAGTGCCGAAGAATTGATGCTTTTGAACGGTGGTGTTGGAAAAGACTCTTGAGGGTCTCTTAGACTGCAAGGAGATCCAACCAGTCCATCCTAAAGGAGATCAGTCCTGGGTGTTCATTGGAAGGACTGATGTTGAAGCTGAAACTCCAATACTTTGGCCACCTGATGCAAAGAGCTGACTCACTGGAAAAGACCCTGATGCTGGGAAAGATTGAAGGCAGGAGGAGAAGGGGACGACAGAGGATGAGATGGTTGGATGGCATCACCGACTCGATGGACATGGGTTTGGGTAGACTCCAGGAGTTGGTGATGGACAGGGAGGCCTGGCGTGCTGTGGTTCATGGGGTCACAAAGAGTCGGACACGACTGAGAGACTGAACTGAACTGATACATATATACAGCCATAGGCATATACACCATAGTATACATATATCAGGCATATATCATATACATGATACATATATCAGCCATAGGCATATACAGCCATAGGCATATACAGCCATAGTATACATATATCAGCCATAGGCATACATATATTCCCTCCCTTTTGAACCTCCCTGCCACCTCCCTCCCCATTTCACCCCTCTAGGCTGATACAGAGCCCCTGTTTGAGTTTCCTGAGACATACAGCAAATTCCCATTGGCTATCTATTTTACATATGGTAATGTAAGTTTCCATGTTACTCTCAATATACATCTCACCCTCTCGTCCCCTCTCCCATGTCCATAGGGCTATTCTGTATGTCTGTTTCTCAATTGCTGGCCTGCAAGTAAATTCTTCAGTACCATTTTTCTAGATTCCATATATATGCCTTAGTATATGATATTTATCTTTCTCTTTCTGACTTATAGACAGACTTTTGTCAGCAAAGTAATATCTCTGCTTTTTAATACGCTGTCTAGGTTGGTCATAGCTTTTATTCCAAGGAGCAAGTGTCTTTTAATTTCATGGCTGCAGTCACCATCTGCAGTGATTTTGGAGCCTGAGAAAATAAAGTCTGTCACTGTTTCTATTGTTTCCCCATATATTTGCCACAAAGTGATAGGACTGGATGCCATGAATGTTGACTTTTAAGCCAGCTTTTTCACTCTCCTCTTACACTTTCATCAAGAGGCTCTTTAGTTCTTAATGACCCAGATAAACATGATGGTGTGATTACTCACCTAGAGCCAAACATCCTGGAGTGTGAAGTCAAGTGGGCCTTAGGAAGCATCACTGCAAACAAAGCGAGTGGAGGTGATGGAATTCTAGCTGAGCTATTTCAAATCCTAAAAGATGATACTGCTAAACTGCTGCCTCAATACGTCAGCAAATTTGGAAAACTCAGCAGTGGCCACAGGACTGGAAAAGGTCAGTTTTCATTCCAATCCCAAAGAAGGGCAATGCCAAGGAATGTTGAAACTACTGCACAATCACACTCATTTCACATGTTTGCAAAGTAATGCTCAAAATCCTTCAAGCTAGTCTTCAACTGTCCGTGAACCGAGAACTTCCATATGTTCAAGCTGGATTTAGAAAAGGCAGAGGAACCAGAGATCAAATTGCCAACATCCGTTGGATCATAGAAAAAGCAAGAGAATTCCAGAAAAACACCTACTTCTGCTTCATTGACTATACTAAAGCCTTTGACTGTGTGGATCACAACAAACAGTGGAAAATTCTTTAAGAGTTGGAAATACCAGACCACCTTACCTGCCTCCTGAGAAACCTGTATGCAGGTCAAGAAGCAACAGAAGCGGACGTGGAACAACAGACTGGTTCCAAATTGGGAAAGGAGTACATCAAGGCTGTATATTGTCACCCTGCTTATTTAACTTACATGCAGAGTACATCATGTGAAATGCTGGGCTAGATAAAGCACAAGCTGGAATCAAGATTGCTAGGAGAAATATCAATAACCTCAGATATGCAGATCATACCACGCTAATGGCTGAAAGCAAAGAGGAACTAAAAAGCCTCTTGATGAAAGTGAAAGAGGAGAGTGGAAAAGCTGGCTTAGTATTGTTGCACTGCAGAGTTCTAGAATGTTTTTGTGTTCAGCTGAGAACTGAAACTTGATGCCCATTTTCCCAACTCCTCCTTTCCCCTCCCCCTTAACCCCTGGCAGTCACCATTCTCCCACAAATATTTATATGTTATATTTTCATTTTATTAAAATTCAATAAAAATAGTATTCAAAATATTAAATAAAATTTTCCTTCAAAGATATTTCCTCCTTCAGCCATAGGTTATTTAGAACTGTGTTATTTAATTTCAATATATTTGAGGACTTGAAAAAAATTTTTTGTGTTATTTTGAGTTTATGTTATGGTCAGAGACCATTATAGGATCTTGATGCTTAAAGTTTGTTAAGGTTAATTTTATGACCCCAAATGTTTTATCTTTGTGAACGTTCCAAGTGAAATTAAAAGAATGTGTATTATGTTCTTTTTGCACAGAGTTCTGTAAATGTCAAACAGCACTGAGTGATAGTGGTAGATCTTTTATATCCTTGCTAATTTTTTATTTTTTCTATGGTTTATTGAGAAGTAAAAGTATTAGTCGCTCCGTTGTGTCCGACTGTTTGTGACCCCCTGGACTGTAGCCCACCAGGCCCTTCTGTCCATGGAATTCTCCAGGCAAGAATGCTGGAGTGGGTTGCCATGCCCTTCTCCAGGGGATCATCCCGACCCAGGGATCAAACCCCGGTCTCCTGTATTGCAGGCAGATTCTTTACCGTCTGAACTACCTCACCAATAGTAACAGGGAATCGCTCCACTTCTCATTTTAGTTCTATCAGTTTTTACTTCATGCATCTTGAAGCTCTGTTGCTCTGTGTATGCACATTTAGGATTTTTATATCCTTTTGATGGATTAACCTTTTCATTATTATGTAATATCCTTCTTTATTCTGGCAATATTTCTTGTTCTGAAATCTACTTTGTCTGATATTAATATAGCTATGCTAGTTGTCTTTTGATCAGTGTTTGCTGATGATATAACCTTTTCTCTCCTTTTACTTTCAACCTACCCGTGTAATTAAAGTGAGTTTCTTGTTGATGGCATGTAGTTGTGCCTTGCACGAGTATGTGTGTTCAAACCAATCTGACAATGTCTTCTTTTAACTAACATGTTTAGACCTGTCTTCTACTGATGGACTTTCTCTTAACATTTTAGTTACCTGTGCTGTCACACTGCTCCATATGACCTGGGCCACCTTCAGAGCAAGGCAGAGAGAGAAAAGAGGGAGAAAAAATAGTGGGAATTTGCCTAGACTCCTTAAACCGTAAGAGCCCCTTTTGTGGTTCATCTGGCAAGAAAGGTGGATTTTCTGTTGGGATTTTAGGTGGCAATGCCACCAGGTCTGCACCACAGTGCAGGTTTGTGACTGCTTCACTCTTTGGACAGGTTGAAGAGAGGAAATAGAAAAAAAAGATACCCCGCACTCTAGCTCACAGAGGCCTCTTTCTCCAATTCTCTGTCCAGGAAAACAGGTTTCTCTTGCGTTTTTGCTGCCTGCAGCTGCTGCACTGTTTGGTATTGGGGTTACCCTTGGGTGAAAGCTGGATGTAGAAGAGGACGAGAACCCTGGAAACCTACTCTGTAAGAGGCTTCCTATGAGTTTTTGTTCCCCTTGCCAACCTACTTACTATTTTCAGAGTCCTCGGGCTGTTGACTTTGTATTTTGTCCAGACCTTTTGTGCTTCCCCTATGGCTCAGTGGGTAAAGAATCTGCCTGCAGTGAGGAGACACAAGAGATGCAGGTTTGATTCCTGAGTTGGGAAGATCCCCTGAAGGAGGAAATCATAACCCACCCCAGTATTCTTCCTTCAAAAAGCCCATGGATAAGAGGAGCCTGGCGGGCTACATCCAAAGGTTGCAGAGAGTCTGACGTGAGTGAGTACACATATACTAGATCTTGTAGCTGAAGACTGATGGGCTGTGGTAACTTAATTGATCTCCACCAGCACCAGAAGTCCAGTGAAGATTTTACAAATTGAGTTGGTGGGTGAAATAGTCCATTAAATTATTAATTGATACTTCCAAATTGTTCTTTTTTTAAAAGATTTTTTTTTTTTTAATGTGGACCATTTTTAAAGTCTCTATTGAATTTGTTACAATGTTGTTTCTACTTTGTTTTTTATTTTGTGGCCACAAGACATGTGGGATCTTAGCTCCCAGACCAGGGATTGAACCTGCACCCCCTGCATTGGAAGGCAAAGTCTTAACTGCTGGACCACCAGAGAAATCCCTCAAATTGTTCTTTACAATGGCTGTGTCCATTATGGGCTTCCCAGGTGGCTCTTGTGGTAAAGAATCTGCCTGAAAATGCAGGAGATCCAAGAGACAGTGGTTCGATCCCTGACTCCGGAAGATCCCCTGAAGTAGGAAATGGCACCCCACTCCAGTATTCTTGCCTGGAGAATTCCATGGGCAGAGGAGCCTGATGGGATACAGTCCATGGGACTGCAAAGAGTTGGACATGACTGAGTGACTGAGTACACATTCATTTACATTCATCCAAGACCATCCCCAAGAAAAAGAAATGCAAAAAAGCAAAATGGCTATCTGAGGAGGCCTTACAAATAGCTGTGAAAAGAAAGGAAGCAAAAAGCAAAGGAGAAGAGGAAAGATATAAGCATCTGAATGCAGAGTTCCGAAGAATAGCAAGGAGAGCTAAGAAAGCCTTCCTCAGTGATCAGTGCAAAGAAATAGAGGAAAACAATACAATGGGAAAGATTAGAGATCTCTTCAAGAAAATTAGAGATACCAAGGGAACATTTTGTGCAGAGATGGGCTCAATAAAGGACAGAAATGGTATGGACCTAACAGAAGCAGAAGATATTAAGAAGCAGTGGCAAGAATACACAGGAGAACTACACAAAAAAGATCTTCACGACCCAGATAATCACGATGGTGTGATCACTCACCTGGAGCCAGACATCCTGGAATGTGAAGTCAAGTGGGCCTTAGGAAGCATCACTACAAACAAAGCTAGTGGAGGTGATGGAATTCCAGTTGAGCTATTTCAAATCCTGAAAGATGATGCTGTGAAAGTGCTGCACTCAACATGCCAGCAAATTTGGAAAACTCAGCAGTGGCCACAGGACTGGAAAAGGTCAGTTTTCATTCCAGTCCCAAAGAAAGGCAGTGCC
>NW_011494765.1:4021119-4021648 GCF_000754665.1 Bison bison bison | reverse complement strand
GGTCAAATTGCCAACATCCTCTGGATCATAGAAAAAGCAAGAGAGTTCCAGAAAAACATCTATTTCTGCTTTATTGACTATGCCAAAACCTTTGACTGTGTGGATCACAAGAAACTGTGGAAAATTCTTCAAGAGATGGGAATAACAGACCACCTGACCTGCCTCTTGAGAAACCTATATGCAGGTCAGGAAGCAACAGTTAGAACTGGACATGCAACAACAGACTGGTTTCAAATAGGAAAAGGCATTCGTCAGGGCTGTATATTGTCAGCCTGTTTATTTAACTTATATGCAGAAACACAAGCTGGAATCAAGATTGCTGGGAGAAATATCAATAACCTCAGATATGCAAATGACACCACCCTTATGGCAGAAAGTAAAGAAGAACTAAAGAGCCTCTTGATGAAAGTGAAAGAGGAGATTGAAAAAGTTGGCTTAAAGCTCGACATTCAGAAAACTAAGATCATGGCATCTGGTCCCATCACTTCATGGGAAATAGATGGGGAAACAGTGGAAACAGTGGCTGACT
>NW_011494765.1:4018937-4020910 GCF_000754665.1 Bison bison bison | reverse complement strand
TATGGACGTGAGAGTTGAACTATAAAGAAAGCTGAGCACTAAAGAATTGATGCTTTTGAACTGTGGTGTTGGAGAAGACTCTTGAGGGTCCCTTGGACTACAAGGAGATCCAATCAGTTCATCCTAAAGGATATCAGTCCTGGGTGTTCGTTGGAAGGACTGCTGTTGAAGCCGAAACTCCAGTACTTTGGCCACCTGATGCAAAGAGCTGACTCATTGGAAAAGACCCTGATGCTGGGAAAGATTGAGGGCAGGAGGAGAAGGGGAGGACAGAGGATGAGATGGTTGCATGGCATCACCAACTCAATGGGAGTGGACTTGGGTGGACTCCGGGAATTGGTGATGGACAGGGAGGCCTGGCATGCTACAGTTCATGGGGTCGCAAGGAGTCAGACATGACTGAGTGACTGAACTGAACTGAACACTATATAAAATTCTTCCCTGTCATCTTACTGACAACTGATATTCAATTAAAAAAATTTTTCCCATTCCGTTGGGTGAAAGAAATAGTATCTTGTTGCTTTGATTTCAACTTCCATGTTTGCTAGTGAGGTTTGAGCATCTCTATCGGGCCATTTATATATCCTCATTTGTAAATTGTCCCTTCTTATCTCTTGCCCATTTTTCTACTTGGTCATTTGTCTTTTTATTATTGATTTGTAGAGATTGTAGTCTCTACTGTTTGGAATTTATTGAGGTTTACTTTGTGACTCATTACTTAATCAATTTGTCTTTATGCTGTGTGAGCATTTGGGAAAAAAAAGGTATTCCCTGTTCAAATCCTATCTAGATTTATTAAGACAATCTTGTTAATTTTATTACTTAGGTTGTCTGTATGATCTTTAAAATATTTGATCTGTTAAATTCTGAGATGGTTGTTTTAAAACCTCCTAATCTGGTTGCAGATTTGTGAAATCTCCTCATACTTCAGGGTTTGCTCTATATATTCTTTTGAGGTTATTTGTCCAGACGTTAGTTTCAGATTTCTAATCAATCCATCACTCAGTGATTAAGAGCATAAACTCTGGTGTTATATTACCCGGGTTCCAGTCTTGTTTCTGTCTCTTACATAAAATGTAGGTGTGGCTGATTTACTTAATTTTTCTAAGCCTAAGATTTCTCATCTGTGAAGTGAAGCAAAGAATAGCATTTACCTTCCAGAACTGTTGTGAGATTAAATAAAATGATCCATGTGAGTGTTCATAAATAGCCATTATTACATTTTCTTAATGCTTGTACATTTCATCAGTTGAAAAGTATTCCTCAGTTCCATTTAATGCTTTTCCCTCTTGAATTATGCCTTTAAAAATAAGAACATTACCACCCTCTCTTCATTCTATTTGAATTTTCCTGAAATATGTTTATCTATCTTAAATCTTTCATCATTTTTAAACTTTTGATGGCTTTCTTGTAAAGCACAATTGGCCAAAGACATGGCCAAAGATGGCCACCATGAGTTCTTTCCTTCCTTATAGGCAAATGTCCCTCCACCCACCAGATGGTGGGATCTGTTTCTCCTCTTATTGAATACGGATGGCTTGTATCTTGCCTTCACCAGTTGAAAGCAGAGGAAGCAACATCATGTCAGTTCCAAATCTATCCTTTAAGGTGTCAGAAAACTTGCATTTGTGTTTGGGGGAAGCCAGTAGCCATATTGAAAGAAGTTCAGTCTATAATATTAAATGATAAAGCACACTTGAAGACAGAGACAAGCACTGAGCAACCACACACGTAAGCGAAGTCTTCTTGGACTGACCAGTCCAGCCCAGTCATCTGCAGAATACAGCTGAATGAGTGACCCCAGTCCATGCCTCCCTGGAGCAGAAGACCTCAGCCAAGCCCTGTTCCCACTCCTGACCCACAGACCTGTGAGAAAAGTCCCCAAAGTTCCTTTGATGTTTAAGTAAAAATAAAAGACATATTTTTTCATTTTTACCAAGAACTTTATTGAACAATGTATTCACCTTTTGTTC
>NW_011494765.1:4016485-4018837 GCF_000754665.1 Bison bison bison | reverse complement strand
ATCTTCTGCCATTTTTCAGGCTGCTTCATATTTCCATCTTCTTACAATTTTTATTTTTTTGAGCAAAGAATCATTCCAGGTGCCTTTTACACTCTTCCTGGGAATTGCAGTTTTTTTCCATTAAGAGAATTTTGTAAAGATAAATGCAAATCTGCAGATGCAATGTTTGGTGAGTCAGAACTTCCCAGCCAAGCTACAGCAGTTTTTGCCTGGTCATTGAAGAAACGTGCAGTCTTGTGTTATCTTGATGGAAGATAGTGCATTTTCTGTTGACTAATTCCAGATACTTTTTGTGAAATGCTGCTTTCAGTTGGTCTAATTGGGAGTGGTACTTGTTGAAATTAATAGTTTGGTTTTCTGGAAGGAACTCATAATAGAGGACTCCTTTCCAATCCCACCATATACACAACGTCACCTTCTCTGAATGAAGACCAACCTTTGGTGTGGTTGGTGGTGGTTCATTTCACTTGCCCCATGATCTCTTCAGTTCATACTCTACTATATTTCTGCTGGTCTAGGATGTCAGAGGGCTTCCCTGGTGACCCAGCTGTAAAGAATCCACCTACCAATGCAGGAGATGCAGGAGACTCACGTTCAATCCCTGGGTTGGGACGATCCCCTGAAGGAGGGAATGGTAACCCATTCCAGTATTCTTGCCTGGAGAATCTCATGGACAGAGGAGCCTGGTGGGCCATAGTCCATGGGGTCACAAAGAGTTGGACATGACTGAGTTCATGGCAAATAGATGGGGAAACAATGGAAAGAGTGACAGACTTTATTTTCTTGGGCTCCAAAATCACTGTAGATGGTGACTGCAGCCATGAAATTAAAAGACACTTGCTCCTTGGAAGAAAAGTTATGACCAACCTAGACGGCATCTTAAAAGGCAGAGGCATTACTTTGCTGACATAGGTCTGTCTAATCAAAGCTATGGTTTTTCCATGTGTGGATGTGAGAACTGGACCATAAAGAAAGCTGAGTCCTGAAGAATTGATCCTTTTGAACTGTGGCATTGGAGAAGACTCTTGAGAGTCCCTTGGACTGCAAGGAGATCAAACCAGTCAATTCTAAAGGAAATCAATCCTGAATATTCACTGGAAGGACTGATGCTAAAGCTAAAGCTCCAATATTTGGCCACCTGCAAAGAACTGACTCATTGTAAAAGACCCTGATGCTGGGAAAGATTGAAGGCAGGAGGAGAAGGGGACAACAGAGGATGAGATGGTTGGATGGCATTACTGACTAGATGGACATGAGTTAAAGCAAGCTCCCAGAGTTGGTGATGAACAGGGAAGCCTGGTGTACGGCAGTCCATGGGGGTCGCAAAGAGTCAGACATAACTGAGTGACTGAACTGAACTGAACTGAACTGAGGAGACAGCACAAACACTACTAGAGTTATCATAGGGCAAAAAATGGAATGAGCTTTTGGGCCAACCCTATAACAAGTCAGTGTTACTTTAAGCCACTACATTTGGGGGTGGCTTATCACCACCAAGAGATAACTGAGCCAAGAATAGAGCTAGATTTTTCTTTTTAACTCAAATTGAAAATCTTTGTCTTTTCATAGGAGAACGGAATAATTGGAAATAATTGGTCATTTTTTGGGGAGGGGGGTGGCGAGACTTGCATGGTCTAGTTCCCTGACCAGAAGTCTAACTTGGCCCTCTGAAGTGAAAGTAAGAAGTAGGAACTATTATTCTCCCCATATAATGGATGATAAAACTGAGATTGAGAAATTCGACCAAGGATCCATGGCTATACAAGCAACAGGAGCAGATATAAACCAAGCAGTCAGGAGACCACCAGATAAGAGAGACCCCACAACATCAACAACTCCCATTTCTCCTAAGGTGCTGGGAAGTGGGGTTCTCTTATTCACAAATGGGTCTTAATTGAGACCACTGACATGGTGGACCACATGCAGCTTTACCAAAAAGCAGTGCTCAGAACACTCACATCTTGCGTCCCCTTGAGAGGGGTTGGTGGTGGCTTCCCACCCCAGGTACTCAGAGGTCAGGGAAGATGTCCAAAATATTTCACAAATAGGCCAGGTGCAACCAGTTTGCTGCCATGGTATCTCACCCCTGCTGGCTTTGTCCTTTGAGTTCTCGTTCCCTGGGGCCACCCCCTCCTCCCACTTGGCTTTTCTATAGTTCTTTGCCCTGATCAAACCCTCTGCATTGTTCAGAAGGTGAGAGGGGAGATAATTTGAGAGAATAGCATTGAAACATGTACACTACCATATGTAAAATAGATGACCAGTGCAAGTCTGATGCATGAATCAGGGCACTCAAAGCTGGTGCACTGGGACAACCCAGAGGGATGGGGTGGGGAAGGAGGTAGGAGGGGG
>NW_011494765.1:4001142-4016385 GCF_000754665.1 Bison bison bison | reverse complement strand
CATGTACACCCATGACTGACTCATGTCCACGTATGGCAAAAACCACTACAATATTGTAAAGTGATTAGTCTCCAATTAAAATAAATAAGTTAATTTAAGATAAAATTTAAAAAATTTTTTAAAGAAAAAAAAAAAAAAGAAATCTGGTTTCTAATGTGCAAGCTTCTGTAACCAAAATGTGGCAGCTGCTACGTTACTGCTGTTCCCCTTCTCTCTTTTTCATTGAAAATCATTTCAGTTACAGAAGAAATACATGCTTGGTGTGACAAAATCAAATAACAGAAGTCTAAAAAATAAGAAGCCAGACCCCAGTCTCACTCCAAGGTAACCACCGTTAGTAGTTATGTCCTTCAGGAATTTTGTCTACACACATAACACTCACTCGCTTTCTTTTCCTAAACTGAGATCACACCAATTTTCTAGTTGTACACATTCTTTATCAACTTAGCTATACATTGTAGGCATTTTCCCAAATGAATATCCCTCTCTATCTCACTCTTTTAAAAGCTGCATGGTATTCTGTCTACATTTAAAATAGAGCTATCTAGTAGAAATATGAGTCACACATGTAATTTAAATTTTTCTGGTAGTCACACTGAAAAAAAGAAAATTAAGCAAGTAGAATTAATTTTGATAATATATTTTACTTAATCCAGTAGGTCCAAAATAATATCAATTCAACGTGAAAACACTACATAATTATTAACGAGATATTTTATGTTATTTTAAAATACTAAGTCTTTGAAACCCATCCTGTATATTACACTGACATCACATCTCAATTTGGACTAGTCCCATTTCAAATGCTGAGTAACCACACAGGACCGGTGGCGACCATACAGGATGGCACAGACTTTGGTCATAATTTAGCTGAGGGCTTGCTGACGGGACTAGAGATTGCTTCTACTTTTTGCTACTAGAAGCAATGTTATAGCAAACATTCTTATGCTTATCACGTTACCCAAGCATGTGATTATTTCTGTAGGATAGATTTATAGAAATGAGGTTTCTAGGTCAGAGAGTTTATGCATTTTATAGTATAATAGATATAGCTAAATTACCCACTAATAAGGCCAAACCGGTTTATACTTCCACCAACAGTACATTAGAGTGACCATTTCCTCACACTCCTGCCAAATTGGATGGCATTCCCTTAGACATTTTTTTTCATCTCTCTCTGCCCTTCTGCATCTGTAAACGAGTGCACTGCATCTCATCACACAAGGACAGATCTGTTACAAAGCTGCATTTTTTTTTATTGGCTGCCATTTTCAGCCAGATAGAAGATGCATCTGTCTGGCTAGGTAACAGAAAACCCAGCAAATGCTGGCTCCAACAAATAGGAGTTATTTTCTCCTGTACAAAGAAGTCTGGAGAAAGGTGGCTGCTTGTAGAGGTTGGCCCAATGATCACTGATGACTGCAACGTTCTTTCTGATTCAATATTGTTTTTTAAAAATATTTATTTATTTTGGTCTGTGCTGGGTCTTCATTGCTGTGGGTGGGCTTTCTCTATCAGCAAAAAGGGGTTACTCTTTGCTGTGGTGTGCAGGCTTCTCTTTGCAGTGGCTTCTGTTGTTGTGGGGCATGGGCTTAGTTGCCCTGCAGTGTGTGGAATCTTCCTGGATCAGGAATCAGACTGGTGTCCCCAGCAGGTGGATTCTTAACCACTAGACCACCAGGGAAGTCCTAATTCAACATTCTTAGCAGGTGGGTTTTTCTTGCCTTAAGGTTACCATCTAATAGTCAACAAGGTGGCTGCCACTACTCCAGGGAACATGCCTGTACCCCAGGCGGGGAGGAGGGGAAGGTGGATGGCATGAGCTACTTCTTATCCAGATGCTACCCAGAATATTTACATGTCATTGGTCAAAATTCTGAAAGGCTATCCCAGATGCAAAGGAGGCTGGAGAAGAGAATAACAGCTTTTTTGGCTTATTGTGGAAGGTGGCAAGAGAAAATGGGATTGGCAGTGGCTGATGGGTTAGCCAAGAACAGTCCCACTACACCATCCACCCCTATAGGTAGAAGTCAGGCTTTCATGTAAGAAGTCCCACTCTTGAATTCACGGCCTCATGTTTCTGGTCCCAGTTGCAGTTACCTTTGGCTGCTCTCACCCTCTGCTCTCCTCATGCCTGCTTTGTCATTGCAGTATGCTTTGAAACCCCTTCTGAGTCCTAGTTGTGCCTAGGGAAGAGGAGCTTCTGGAAAGAGTGTTTGTGATTGGCAGCTTTTGACCTGGCTGCTGGTGATACCTGCCTTGGGGTCTTCATGCCCTTGTAACCCCTCTCCTTGAGTGAGGCTTGCTCCTAAGGAACAGAATATGGCAGAGTGATGAGATGTCACTCCTGTGACTGGACTACAAGGACTGTGACTTTCATCTTGCTGGTGGTCTCTATTGTCTTCTCAGCTTGTACCCTTTGATGGAGCAAGCTGCCATGCTGGCGAGGCCCATGGGACAAGAAACTAGAGACAGCCTCTGGCTAACAGCCCATGAAAAACTGAATTCTGCCGACAACCACACGAGTGAGCTTGGAAGTAGATTCTTCACCAGTTGAGCCACGAGATGACTGCATCTGCAACCAACATCTTGACTACAGCCCGTGAGAGACCCCGAATCGGAAGACCCGGGATTCCAGACCTACATGAAGCTATGCGATAACAAATGTTCTTATTTCAAGCCCCTAAATTTTGGGGTAATTTGTTATGCAACAATGCATAGCTGAGAGCGTGCTGTTAGAAGACTGCCTATTTGGGAGCAACCAACTCCTACCTCTGTATCAGCTGCCGTTCAAAACCTCTCCCCTCCTCACGCAATTGCAGGGCAAAAGCAGCTGTGATTAACAGGCAAAAGTAATTTCCAGACATTCAGAGAGCCCAGAGCCCCATGCACACCTTTCCCATCTTTTCACATTTTCCTATGAGTTCCTGGGATTTCATCTCAGAAGAGAGGCCAGGAACGGAGGTACTCGTATTGCTCTGTGGACTCACATTTCCACAAGGAGCATCCCTGGCCTCTCTCTGCACCCCTCGCTGATTCCCCCACAAAGGAGGTGAGGCTTGATCCATGCATTTTGAGGCAGGAACTGAGGAGGTGCCACCCAGTCCCTGCTGGGCTCTCTCGACTCCATAGACCTGCAGGGAGACTGCAGTGCTGGTTGCCCCTAACAGGGGTAGCAAAGGCTTCCCCAGAAGGCTCTGCCCCTGCAGGGGGCAGCCTGCAAGCAGAAGGGGCAATTCAGTTCAGAAGGGGCACGAGGAAGCCCTCTGGGTCACTTAGCGACATGAGGAGCAATGTAGCTGATATCAGATGGGTGTCCCTGTGCCTTATTTCTCATTGGCTCCAAGCTCAGCAGGAGAGAGAGGGGTTTTATTCGTTGTCTCCATCTCAAATCTCAATGTGTATATTCACAATAATCATGCTGTTAAATGAAGATACAAAGGAAGCTGTGATAGAAAGGAAGGACCAGGCAACTGGGTCATTGCGGGTGGTGGCCACGGGGAGCTGGGACAGGGGCTGGAGCGCGTGTCTCGGGTGTGCCTTTGTGTCCCTGCTGTCAGCGGTGACTGTGTGTCTACGTTCTTGTGTCCCTCTTAGGGATCAAGGACAGTGAATCCTGCCCCACCCCCACCTTCCAGCTCTTGTTCCTCTCCTATGGGTTCAACACGCCATAGCTGTACCTGGGAGCATTTGAACCCCGGGTGGGGTCTCCTCCCCGCTGAAGCCCGGGACTCCAGGGAGACTCTGATCCCACACAGAGGGTCTTGCCTCTCCAAAGCACCTGCTGGCCAGACCCCTGGGACTGAGCATGGTGGGGGTGAGGGCAGCGCCCCCCCACCAAGCTGCACGCCAGCTCCTACCGCTTCCTGGCACCCCTGATCTCTGTTCAATGCGTGATTTTTTACGATCGATCTTATATCCGGCACAATCAGATTTATGGCTCCTGCATCTTATGAAATTACACAGATGTTGCTGCTCTGCTTCTCTCCAGGACAGTAAAAGGCAATAACATTCTTGCAGATTTCGACAGCAGGCAATTCAATAAAGGGCCATGTATATTTTATAAGTACAATAAAGACAAGGCTCTCTGCCCGCACTGCGGCCCGCCAGGGCCCAGCCCTGCACCGGGCGGCTGCCCGCGCCCCCTTCCTGTCTGTTTGTCGATCAGGCCTTTTCCACTGTCACACAGGGGACTGGGGAGATTTATCCCCTTTCTGATCCATCATTTAAGTTTGGCTCCAGGGACCCTGCAAAGGGGGCTGTTTAAAATTTAAAGGTGTTTGTGGAACTTAATACTTTCCTCCTCCTGATTTGCACTATAAAATTTTATCTATATTTTTGTTGCCCCATAAAACGTTTCTATCTTATCGGGATGACTTGTCCTTTTACGGGCAAAACCATAAATACCCGATGAGGTGCATGTTGGCAGAAGGTCTCACAGAGGAGTCCTGGGAGGAGGCGGGAGGGGGGTACCCTGCTGGGCTCTGCCACGGACACCCAGGGTGGTTGGAGAGAGTGGGGCACCATACTTCTGAGACTCAGTGTCTTCACCTGTAAGGCAAGGAGAACCAGGACTTCCCCGGTGGTCCAGTGGTTAAGAACCTGCCTTCCAATGCAGGGGATGTGGGTTCGATCCCTGGTTGAGGAGCTAAGATTCCATATGCCTGGGAGCAACTAAGCATAGGCACTGGGCAACTACTGAGCCCTGCGTACTCTGGAGCCTGCATGCCAAGACTGGAGGGAAGCTGGCCTGCAGCAACTAAGACCAAACACAGCTAAAAATAAAATAAATATATTTTAAAAGGTGAGGAGAACCATAGCACCCAGGGCTGCTGTGATTTAGGGAGACAGGGCACCAGTAGTGCTTCCTTGGTACAGGAGGGCCCTGTACAGCACAGCATGTGCAAAGGCCCAGGGGTGGGAGGTGTGGAGAGAAGGGTTCCCTCTCCAGGGCAGGGTTACAAGATGCTAGGCCAGGCTGGGAGCAAATGTCTGTGCCAGCTTGCCATTAATGTCACCCAGCCTTGACCTTCTCATTTATAAGATGGAGACATGAGGTTCCCATCACATGGGGTGTTGTGTGGATTAATGGTTAATGCCTGCAAATGACTAGCTCAGTGCCCCGCACGTAGTAACTGCTTCACATCTGTCAGGTGTGGCCATTGTTATTGCCGTCATTGTTACCAGGCAGAATTGGGACTAGGGCGAGGCAGGCGAGGTGCCCAGGGAGCAAAATGTGAAGAGGCCTCCCTCCCGGAGGGCGCAGGTGCAGGTGGGCACCTGGGATCGAAGCCTCCTTATATTTTGGGCCCTTTCCTCGCCCTAGCCCTGCTACCTAGATTGCTTTCATCTTGGCTGGTGGGCAGTCATGGTTGATCAGAACCAGGCCCCTTGGATTAGGGGGTATGGGAGCAGTGTTCATCTTCAATAGAACCAGCACCTCCTAGAGGTCTAAGCATTACTGGAACAAGATCAGACAAATCTAGGTGTTTCCAAGGCCAAGCCAGGCCCATCCCTTCTGTATGACACTCACTGATGCCTGCTCTGTGCCAGGTGCTTGCTGGGCTCAACAGACTCAGAGAGAAGCACGTATAAGCCCTGCCTTCAAGGGGTGCCTGGTCTAGTTGGGGGTACTGGCACATCCAGCATAAGAGGTTCAGGGGCTGTTATTATTGTTGTTCAGTTACTAAATCATGTCTGATTCTTTGCAACCCCATGGACTGCAGCATGCCAGGCTTCCCTGTCCTCCACCATCTCCCAGAGTTTGCTTAGATTCATGTGCATTGAGTCGGTGATGTTCTCTAACCATCTCATCCTCTGCCACCTCCTTCTCCTGCTCTGTCTTTGCAAGCATCAGGGTCTTTTCCAATGAGCCAGCTCTTCACATTAGGTAGCCAAAGTATTGGAGTTTCATCTTTGGCATCAGTCTTTCCAATGAATACTGGGGCTGTGGAGGGGTACAAAAGGGGAGGGCCTTCTATTCTGTCCGGGTGGCGGTGAGAGAAGTCAGGAAAGTTTTTTTTTTCCATGTGGGATCTTAGCTCTCCAACTAGGGATCGAACCCATGCCCCCTGCAGTGGAAGTGCAGAGTCTTAACCACTGGACCACCAAGGAAGTGCCAGGAAAGGTTTCTTGAAGGGGAGTCTCTCGAGCTAGAGCAAGGACAGGTAGGGGTTTGCCAGAACCGGAAGAACACTCCTCCCAGAGAGGAGCATAAACAGGGCGTGGAGTGTGGAATGCACTGACCTGCAGGAACCAAGACTGAGGTCAGTATCAGGGAGAAACCTGTGTCCCGTGAAGCTTCTGGTGGTCACAGCAGAGGTGAAGGTCCTCAGAGAATGGAAGTGTAGACAAGTTAGTCAGTACCTCCCAGAGCCTGAACTGGCCGGGTCCTGGGGCCACTTGTAGAAGGAGTGTCCGCTGAGGCGGGGCAGGTCTCAACACAGAGCCCAAAGCCCAGAGGCGTAAGCCTGGGCAGCCTCACTGCTGCTGGTCAGGCTCACTCTTGGCTGGGGCCCTGACAGTCTGATTGAAAGGGCTCCAGCGTTTAAAGCAGTGGTTCTCAAACTTGGCTCCGTACCAGATTGATGCAGTCCTTTATCGAGTCCCTTTGGCCTCAAGAACTGGAGGGAGGGAAGCCAGATTGGCCAAAGGGTGATGTTGAGCTGTGATCTAGTTATAGCGGAGGCCTCAGCGGGGCTTCGGAGCTGGGATGGCCCTCCAGGTTAGGCAAGGAGGCGGGTCTTCGGCCTCAGCCGCAGGCGCTCATTGGCTGTGGTCCATCCCACGGGAAGGAGGCAGTCCCATTGGCCAAGGGCTGTCAACAGGCAACACTCCTGGAAGCTGAGTGAGTGAGGGCCTTGGTCCTGAGCCTCCAGGACACAGCCCCACCTGTCAGTGGGGATGGTTGGGTGCCCATCCCACTAAAACACAGGCCAGCCACCTTATACTCTACTATCAATAAAACCAGAAAATAGCATGCATTGGTGAGGATGTGAAGAAGTTGTGGTAAAATAAACATTCGCATAAACGTTATCATCAAAACCATTGGCAGGTACACAGTTCAGTGACAGGAAGTGTGTGTATAGTGCAAAAGGGTCGTAGTTGGTAGGAATGTAAAATGGTGTGGCCATTATAGAGAACATTCTGGCAGCTCCTGAAAAAGTTAAAAATAGAACTAATTAAAAAAAAACAAAAAAGAACTAATTATATGATCTAACAATTCTCCTGGGTATATACCCAAATGAGTTGAAAGTAACAACTCAAAGAGATTATATGTACACTCATGTTCATAGTAGCATTATTTACAATAGCCGAAAGATATAAGCAATGCTGGATAAACAAAAGGTACAAACTTCCAGTTATAAGATAAATACGTATGAGGAATGTAATGTACAATATGATAAGTACAATTAACATTGCCGTACATTGTACACTGTTGTACATTGTACACATTTGTACATTGTACAAAGTTGCTAAAAGAACAAAATCCTAAGAGTTCTCATCACCAGGAAAATTTTTTTTCTACTTCTTATATTTTGTATCTATATGAGATGATGGGTGTTCACAAAACTTATTGTGGTGATTATTTCCTGATGTATGCAAGTCAAATCATGATGCTATACACCTTAAACTTATACAGTGCTATATATTAATTATATCTCAATAAAATTGGAAGAAAAATAATTAAAAACCCAGACCTGGAAGTTTCAGGAGAAGCAGAGTCCTGGGCATCTTCTCCTCTGGACAATCCCCCTCTCCAAGCATGTGTTTTCCATGAGAACAATTATTTTGTGCAACTATTTTTTGTCTGACCCCTTGAGCTCAGACAATGGCCAAGGGCTGGGCCGTTGGGTTCTCACAGAAGCAGGAACAGAGTTATGGAGGCAAATGGTCTGTTGGAGAGTAAGGCTGTAAAGGGGAAAGGAAGGAGAAACCTTTCTACCACAGCCTTGTGGGGCCACAGTCATTGGTTGGGGCCACCCCAAGAAGAACATGACTTTGGCATGCAAAGACTAGCATCTGGAGGCTGACAGCTAACTACCCTCCTTGCAGAAGCAGCAAGTTCTTCCTTGAAGGGGAGTCCGAGCTGTGCATCTCCACGTAGCCACAGCTGTCCACTCAAGGCAAACCAGCGAGGTCTCCTGTGGGACTTAGAACTTCAGATCTAGAGACAGTAGAGTGAGGCTCTCTGGACAGCTGAAGCTGTGACATGGTCAACTCTGAAGCCCTTGGTGGCAGGTGGTCTGTCCTGTGGACATACGGCCTGAAGGGCAGGGGAGTCAGTTTGTCCTGGGAGACGAGGGTGAAGCAGGCATGCAGAGAGAAGAAATGATGATTTAGAAAGAGGAGCCCACAGCACTCCATTTGCTGGTGCCAGTTGTTCAGGCTCAGCTTACTCTGACCTTTTCTGGTTGGTGGCTCACCATGTTCTTCTCCAAGATTCTGCCAATAAATCCTCCTTTTGTTAAAACCAGTAATTTCACAAAATTACTATAACCCAGAGTTTTAGCCATTACAGGGAGAATTTTCTGGGCGTGAGGGAAAGGAGGAAAAAGCACAACAGAGGTTGTTCTGGATACAGAGAGGAAACAAGAGGCTACAGAGGAGGCACCAGAACAGCTCTGCTGAGGGCTGCCCTGCTCTCCCCTGGGTCGTCTCTTGGGAGTCATCAGGACCTTATTCAGAGTGTGGCTGGTCCTTCCTGGATTCTGGGGACTGATTAGTGAAGGGGCAGCTGGGACCACACCAGAGACTCCCAAAGGGGGCTCCCCATCTCAAGCCTTGTTGGGGGGGGATCATACTTTTGCTAAATGCTCATTAGCAATGTGCCAAAAAATGTGTTTTTCTGGCAGAGACTAAGCGAGCACTGAAATCTCACCATCTTTCATCAAACCCTGGAAATGGTCAAAAAAGACTTAAAAGTTAATTAAAATGAAAGTATATTAGAAAGCAACGAAGAGAATGTCCTGAGCAATAGAAACAGACAGGAATCCTTAAAGCAAGAAAACAAATGAAAGTCACACAGGAAGAAGGAGCCAGTTACGGTCACATTATGTAGCTGAAGGATCGCCTCAGACGTGAGCATCCACCAAGAGTCATCCAGCACCTGAGAACATCAGCACCACAGAAGCGTGACAGCCAGCTCCACAGATCAGGAATGTCACCTAGGAGGCAGACTGAGCAGACAGGAAAGGACTGTCAATTAAGGACACGAGCAGGAGCATCAAAGATAAAGGAGAAAATCCCATTCTACAATAATAGGAAGTTATGAAGCCAAAATAGGCGTTTATGAAAAAGAATCAACTAGCTTATAAATAAGAGCCAGATCACTGTTGAATTTTTTTTAAGTTTGCTGAAGCATAAATGTAAATTTATAAATTTTCATTTTTCAGAAATAAATTTTCAGAAAACAGTACAGAGAGAAAAAGAGATGGAACATATGAAAGAAAAGTTGTGACATGGAGACTAGATTCAAAAGTACAAATATCTGTCTACTAGAGTTATGGAAATTGTAAGAGTGACACTCCTGCCCCCAAAGATAAATTACCTAAAAACAGATGAGACTCAAATGAACAGAGCCTTCTCATCAGCTCCACTGGATGCAAGGGAAAAAAAAGTGTAGGAATGGCTTTAATATACCAATCAGAAGTAACTTTGAATGTAGGATTTTATACCATTATTCAAATTTCGGGATGAAATAAATAAAAACATAACAGGTACATAAGAAAGCAGGAAAGATGTTATTCACAGACCCTCCGTTAGTTACTCACAGAACTAACTAAAGATGAATTCCAACAAGGAGAAAAGTGAAGTTGGAAGGAAGTTGTGGGTTATGTGAAGCAGAGGGGAGGCAACATAACACATGCTGATAATTTTTAACTAGTTATAGTAAAGAATTATTTTAAATAACAAACTGGAAGCATAATTCAAATCTAAAAGTGTGTGCATCTGTATATGTGTGTGTGTAGAAGAAAATCAGGAAAACGCCAAATTTTTTGTCTTTCCTTTCAGTTCAGTTCAGTCGCTCAGTTGTGTCCGACGCTTTGCGAGCCCATGAATCACAGCATGCCAGGCCTCCCTGTCCATCACCAACTCCCGGAGTTCACTCAAACTCACGTCCATTGAGTCGGTGATGCCATCCAGCCATCTCATCCTCTGTCGTCCCCTTCTCCTCTTGCCCCCAATCCCTCCCAGCATCAGTCTTTTCCACTGAGTCAACTCTTCGCATGAGGTGGCCAAAGTATTGGAGTTTCAGCTTTAGCATCATTCCTTCCAAAGAAATCCCAGGGCTGATCTCCTTCAGAATGGACTGGTTGGATCTCCTTGCAGTCCAAGGGACTTTCAAGAGTCTTCTCCAACACCACAGTTCAAAAGCATCAATTCTTCGGCGCTCAGCCTTCTTCACAGTCCAACTCTCACATCCATACATGACCACAGGAAAAACCATAGCCTTGACTAGATGGACCTTTGTTGGCAAAGTAATGTCTCTGCTTTTGAATATGCTGTCTAGGTTGGTCATAACTTTCCTTCCAAGGAATAAGCGTCTTTTAATTTCATGGCTGCAGTCACCATCTGCAGTGATTTTGGAGCCCAAAAAAATAAAGTCTGACACTGTTTCCACTGTTTCCCCATCTGTTTTTCATAAAGTGATGGGACCAGATGCCATGATCTTCGTTTTCTGAATGTTGAGCTTTAAGCCAACTTTTTCACTCTCCACTTTCACTTTCATCAAGAGGCTCTTCAGTTCCTCTTCACTTTCTGCCATAAGGGTGGTGTCATCTGCATATCTGAGGTTATTGATATTTCTCCTGGCAATCTTGATTCCAGCTTGTGCTTCTTCCAGCCCAGCATTTCTCATGATGTACTCTGCATATAAGTTAAATAAGCAGGGTGACAATATACAGCCTTGATGTACTCCTTTTCCTATTTGGAACCAGTCTGTTGTTCCATGTCCAGTTCTAACTGTTGCTTCCTGACCTGCATACAGATTTCTCAAGAGGCAGATCAGGTGGTCTGGTATTCCCATCTGTTTCAGAATTTTCCACAGTTTATTGTGATCCACACAGTCAAAGACTTTGGCATAGTCAATAAAGCAGAAATAGATGTTTTTCTGGAACTCTCTTGCTTTTTCCATGATCCAGCAGATGTTGGCAATTTGATCTCTGGTTCCTCTGCCTTTTCTAAAACCAGCTTGAACACCAGGAAGTTCACAGTTCATGTATTGCTGAAGCCTGGCTTGGAGAATTTTGAGCATTACTTTACTAGCATGTGAGATGAGTGTAATTGTGCGGTAGTTTGAGCATTGCCTTTCTTTGGGATTGGAATGAAAACTGATCTTTTCCAGTCCTGTGGCCACTGCTGAGTTTTCCAAATTTGCTGGCATATTGAGTGCAGCACTTTCACAGCATCATCTTTCAGGATTTGAAATAGCTCAACTGGAATTCCATCACCTCCACCAGCTTTGTTCGTAGTGATGCTTTCTAAGGCCCACTTGACTTCACATTCCAGGATGTATAGACTGTTAACTTTAGGTATTTTATGAAAACACATTTAACAATGGATGTCACCCATGACTGATTCAAACTGATGTTTGGTAGGAACCAACACAATACTGTAAAGCAATTATCCTTCAATTAAAAATAAATAAATTTAAAAAAATGGGTGTCAACAATTTAAGCACAAAACAGTTTGAAAAAATAACCATTAAAAGAACAGATATAGAATGTATGACAACTTGTAGAAAAATATTTTTGATCAACAACAGAAGAAAAAAGGTGAGTGTATGAATAATGAAGAAGGTATGTTTATCAGTTATCTTTTGCTGAGTAACAAACTATTTCAAAATTTAGCAGCTTAAGACAACATCAAAACAGAATATTACGCTTGAGGATGTAACACAAAGTGAAATAAGCCAGACACAAAAAGACAAATACCACTTTCACTTACAGGAGACACATCAAGATGTCAAATTCATGCAGAAGGTAGAACGGTAGTTGCCAGGGGCTGAGGCAGGGCGGATAGGGAGTTGTTGTTTATGGATTTTGCAAGTTTTAGTTTTACAAGATGAAAAAGTTCTAGAGATCTGATACACAAGGTGCCTATAGTTAGCACTATTGAAGCATATACTTAAAAAGGGTTAAGGTGATAAAACAGAAACCAAAGCTAAACATCAGTTTACTTGGCTTCTGATTCTGATTCTGTGGATCAGCAGTTTGGGCTGGGCTCAGTGAGGCAGACTGGCTGATTTGAGGTGGGACCACTCATACATTTGCAATCAGTTGCATTATTGGCTGGGGATGGGCTGGCCTAGTATGGCTCAGATGGAAGAGTTCTAGGCTGCCCATGGAGGCTCTCATCCCCCAGCTGGCCAGCCCTGGCTTGTTCTCAGAGCAACTGCAGGCGTCCCCAGAGTGAGGGAGGGCCAGGCTCAGAATCGTCATATTGTTACCCAACTGTGCTCCACTGGTCAAGCAAGTCACAAGGACAACCCAGATTCAAGGAAAGGGAAATAGAAATCTCATGACGGAAGAAATGCAAAGTCACTTGCAAAAGATTTCTGCCATCTTCTGTTCTCCATTTGCCATGCTGTGGTAGACTGCAAAAATGGGCACAAATTATTTACATCCCTAAAAGGTCCCACAACCAGTGGGGAAGTGGGTAAGGATGTGGGACTGGAACACAGTCTGATTCCAAAGCTCTTGGACAGCAATATGTGGAGAATCCATACTCCCCTTCCTCCAGCCTCTTGAGGCTAAATATGTGCCTTCCTGGCCCCCACATGGAGTGGGAATACAAAATTCCAGGGAAACTTGACCTTTCTGGGCAGCTGCCTTTTCTTCTTTTCTATCTTCCTTTCTAAAAAAAAGTTTTTAAATAATTTTACTCATTTATTTTTGGCTGTGCTGGGTCTTCGATGCTGTGCAGGCTTTTCTCTAGTTGCGGTGAGCAGGGCTACTCTCTAACTACAGTGTGCAGGCTTCTCACTGCGGTGGCTTCTCTTGTAGAGCACGAACTTTAGGGCATGTGCATTTCAGTAGTTCTGGCTCTCGGGCTCTAGAGCACAGGCTTAGTTGCTCCACAGCATGTGGGATCTTCCCAGATCAGGGATGGAACTCGTGTCTCCTGCATTGGCAGGCAGATTCTTTACCACTGAGCCACCGGGAAAGTCCTCAGCTGCCTTTTCTTAAGGGCCGGTTAGTTTCCTAATGGATTCTCTTTAGGAAATTCCAGCTCAGAGTCAGATGACCTAAAGGGGAAGGAGCTTCTGATTCATACAGAGAATGTGTGGAGTTTTGAGAGGTACAGGTCTAGGGGAATGGAGGAAGAAGACAGCAAAGCCAGGTAGAAATGGGAACTGAGAGAAACAGGAGGGGGAGACCAAGATGGGGAAGGAAGGGGACTGAGAGAGGAAGGAAGGAAGGAAGACAGAAGTGTAGAAAGAAGAAGAGCATTTAATTGGAGAAATTGAGGAAGGAATAAAGTATGAGATGCAGAGAGGGGGAAAAAAAAGAAAGGGAAAGGCAATGAGAAACAGAGGCCCAGAACTCAGAAACAGCAACAGAGAGAGACATAAAAGGACACAAAGTGAGCAAAAGAGAGAGAGAGCAGACAAGGAGGGAGCCGGGAGGGAGGGAGGAGAGAGCCAGAACCATCCCGAAGAAAGAAAGGGGAGAAGGAGAAAGTAAAAACTAGAAAGGGCCCAATAGGTGGAGACAGAAACTGACAGAGAAATGACAGGATGGGACCAGAGAGAGAGGCAGAGGGAAGACAGGAGCAAGCAGAAAGGCCGAGGCAAACTTTGGGGATTGAGGATACTCTGCTGTCTTCAGGGAGGAACGATCTTCCCCCATCTGCCGCTAGGACACCCCCCACCCCCACCCCGCCCCCCAGTACCAACTAGAAATCAAAGACGGAGGTATTTGGTGCAAGTATTCCTCATTCAGAACAGAACCATTAATGTATTCTAAAAAGCTTTTTAGCTGTGGCCTGCTCTGCATGTTATTAATTTCTTTATTACAGATCTTGTTATTTTCAGAGGTCCCCGGGGACCCATTAACAACGGATTTTTATGGGAAAGAAGTCGGTTAAAGTGGTGGGAATAACTGCTCCTCAGCTCTGAGTCAGTAATCGGAGTTGCACTGAGGATAATGTAGGCTGTTTTAATTTCCAAAATAGCAACAGTTCAGACATTTAATTGCAGTTTTATGCCCTTTTTTCATGCTGCCGAGTGTAAAATATGTGACCAGTAATATATAAACGGCTAACCACTGAACCACAGACTGCCCAGGGTGTCGCATCTCTCCTGGAAAGGGGAGCAGAGAGGAAGGAAGGAAAGAAAAATGGCAAAGTGGAAGGAAAGGAAGGAGGAAGGGAAAAAAGAAGACCTTAGGGGCGGTTCGCTGAGCTCAAACCAGTATTCTGGTTCAGTCCTCTCTGAATCGCCCTCTTGCATTCTCCCAGACTATCTCCAGCTCGGTCTTGTAAATTTGAAAACTTCATATTTCCCTCCCTTTTTCCTCTGCTGCCTCAACGTCCCCCACAAACACGCTGTGAGCACCAGCTTAGGTGACCACAATCGACCAGGTACACCAGCGAGATAAGCTTGGCTGGCCTCAGAAGTTCTCCTTCCCTGCGGACCTTTAGACACGCCAATGAAATGCACGTAATGAATGCACCAATGAAAACGCATGCAACATTCAAACGCACCAATGAAATCCCCTTGTGCTATTTCTTGTCTACGCCCCCCCACCCCCATCACATCCCGGATAAAGGCACTCGCCCCGAGTCCTCACTGGTACTGACCTCCCTGGGCACTCCTCAAATGTGATATAATCTCGGCCTATAGTTACTTCATCTCTCAGTTCAGTTCGGTTGCTCAGTCCTGTCCGATTCTTTGTGATCCCATGGACTGCAGCACACCAGGCCTCCCAGTCCATCACCAACTCCTGGAGCTTGCTCAAACTCATGTCCATTGAGTCGGTGATGCCATCCAGCCATCTCATCCTTTGTCGTCCCTGTCTCCTCACGCCTTCAATCTTTCCCAGCTCAGGGTCTTTTCAAATGAGTCAGTTCTTCGCATCAGGTGGCCAAAGTACTGGAGTTTCAGCTTCAGCATTAGTCCTTCCAATGAATATTCAGGGCTGATTTCCTTTAGGACTGGTTGGATCTCCTTGCAGTCCAAGGGACCCTCAAGAGTTCAACACCATGGTTCAAAAGCATCAATTTTTCAGTGCTCAGTTT
>NW_011494765.1:3985998-4001042 GCF_000754665.1 Bison bison bison | reverse complement strand
TTTTTCAGTGCTCAGTAAATATACTGTTTTCCTGAGCTACTCACATGTCCTCTCTTGTGGTGGCGCCTGACTGACCATCACCTAAAAGAACACAGAATCATCCCCTAGCGTGGTGGCTGACATCTAGGAGATCTTTTCTGAGGGGATCCTGTGATGGTGGGTGTGTGGTGCCAAGTGAGGCTCAGCAAGCTACCGGCAATCACAGGGTCTATGGAATTGAAAAGCTGCTTGTCCCAGTGCCACCGGAGCCTAACAGGCCGTCTCTTTGGAGCTGCCCTGGCACCTGCAGGGCGCTCCTGCTGCCCAGCAAGGACTGTCCTTGGAGTCTGATCCCTTGTACCCTCCTCTCCCCCGCGGCACCCCCGTCCCCGCCACCCTGTCCCCTGAGCCGGGAAGACACCCAGGACCTCTGGGGGCCGCAGCTTCCCAGGTGACTCTCAGCCCCCTTGCAGGCCCAGCCAGGGATGGCGAAGCCAAGGCATTTCGGGAGCTGTGGCTCCAGGGAAACGGGTAACTGTTTGGAAGTGGGATGGGTCTTGGCGTCGCAGTGTGGCCTCCAGAAGTCCCTGGTCATGGCCCAGTCTGGTCCTACGAGGCCTGAATCCGGGGACCATCCCAGGGTAGCTTGAACGCTGAGTCCTGCAGTACCTACTGCTCAGTCATAGCCGGGGCACCTGCCCTCAGGCCCGGGCCCTCCTGGTCTGCTGGTTAGGCCTTCCCTTGCCCACCAGACCGCCCTCCTGGGGCTGTAGGTCCCCATGTTGAAGAGGAGGTTTGAAAGAGGGTTACCATCAGGCCCCATTTGGGCCTGCTGTTCTTATGAGACTAGTGGCCTGACAATCCTTTTGTTTGTAATCCAGGGTGTTTTCCACAGGTAGAAATACTTCTTTGATTGTGAGGTAGAATTTACTGTAATGTTGTTCAGTTGTGTCCGACCCATGGACTGCAGCACGCCAGGCTTGCCTGACCCCCACCTGGGGTTTGCTCAAACTCATGTCATGTCCATTGAGTCGGGGATGCCGTCCAACCATCTAGTCCTCTGTCGTCTGCTTCTTCTGCATTCAATCTTTCCCAGAATCAGGGTTTTTTCTAATGAGTCAGCTCTTTGCATCAGGTGGCCAGAGTATTGGAGCTTCAGCATCAGTCCTTGCGATGAATATTCAGGGTTGATTTCCTTTAGGATTGACTGGTTTGATCTCCTTGCAGTCCAAGGGACTCTCAAGAGTCTTTCTTCAGTGCTCAGCCTTCTTTATGGTCTAGCTCTCACATCCGTACATGACTACTGGAAAAACCAGTTGCTCTGTTAATATAATACTAGATTTTGGGGGAGCAGAGCAATACAGGACAGAATGCAGAGATCTGGTGGTAGCTCTGTTCCAGGAAGAACTCCTCTATCTCAATCCTTTTAGGCATTTAGGGGGAGGCCAGTTTCTTCCTGAGTCTTCTGGGCCTTGATTGTTTTCAGCTGGAAGTAATCCACATATCAAAGACATATTGTGGCATGGCAAATTTTGTCCCCCTACCACCCCGTTGTAGTAATTTCCTTGAATAAATTCTGCTTTACCATCAAAAAAAAAAAAAAAAAAGGCTACTTTTCCCTTGGGCATCACCAGCCTCCCTTTCTTTTCCAATCCTTTCTCCCATGGGTTGGCAGACCCCAACCATGTAAGCCCTTCTAATCTGTAAGCACCAGGAGAGCTGATATTGCACTAGTTCCCAAACCTAATACAGTGTCTGGCACATGGTGAAGATCGTCTGAGTGGATGACAGGCATTTTAATTTTTCTCTTTGGTTCCTGCCATTTGTTGTTGGAGAACAACTCTCCAGTGTTCTCAATTTTACACAGTACCAATTGAGGGAGTTTGTGCCTAAGCTATGCATTAACCCCTTTCCCTGAGAATTGCCTCTTGACACCCAGGGGAGGGCACCCAGCCTGTGTTTTACTGCATGACTTGTGACCTTGGGCATAGCCATTGGACCAGGTATGGATATATGACCCAAGCTGAGCCAATCAGATTTTCTTTTCATGCCTTTTGGAGATTTGGCAGCAAATCGGTCTCAATGATAATTTGCATATTTATAAGCTGTAGAGCCATTATATTCCCTGCATTGGAAAATTCTATTGTTTGCTTGGTTAAGCTATGAACATCTCTCCTAGAATCTCCTTCTAGGGTAGAGTTGACTAAAAGAAGAATTGGGAAGTGAAGTGAAGGTGCAGTCACTGCCATTATTCTCTGATGGTCTTTGTGGTTAAAAATGGTGACAGACAGATGCTAAGGTATCCATTGGGTCTCAATCTATCCTTCTTCTCTGTTCCACAACCTGTGTTTCTTCCTGTTCACCAAGAGCAGTAATAGCAACATGAGATACTTAGCAATGGGCTCATAGGGCAGGTAGCTACCCAGAGGCAACAGTATCCCACAGACCTCCTACAAGCCCTACTTTGTATTCCCACTTCAGGGGCTCCATATGCTTGGCCTCCTAGATTCCACCCAAGTCAAAGCTTCAGGCATATTGTTTAGTGACTTTGCCTCTGACCTTCTAATTCCCCCTCTAGACTTGCACTTCCCTAGCTCCATCCACAATTGTGTCAGGCCTAATCCCTATAATAAATTCATATCCTATAACGCTCACAGTGGGCTTTGCCTCCCTGACTGAGCCCTGACCGATACAGTTATTAGTAGTGGCGATGCTTCCAGGGGACCAGAAATGTAAGGATGGGAATCTGACATTGGTTGCCTGAGTAGATTTAGAGGCATTAAAGACACTGTTTTCAGGAGTAAAGGGGACATCGATGGTCCATAGCATATACTGGTGAAGCTGTTATTAAATTATCACCTTTAGACCCCTGGAGTCAAAGCCTATAGAACCCGAGACTGACCAAATAGCTACCCATGCAACATTTCAGTGGCAATAAAGGGTATAAAGACTGTGGGGTGGGTATAAGAATATAAGGACTGTGGTTGAGAAGATTTGGAGGAAAAGGGTGATGCGCCTGCTGCTACTGCTGCTGCTAAGTCGCTTCAGTCGTGTCCAACTCTGTACGACCCCATAGATGGCAGCCCACCAGGCTCCCCCGTCCCTGGGATTCTCCAGGCAAGAACACGGGAGTGGGTTGCCATTTCCTTCTCCAATGCATGAAAGTGAAAAGTGAAAGTGAAGTCGCTCAGTCGTGCCCGACCCTCAGCGACCCCATGGACTGCAGCCCACCAGGCTCCTCCGTCCATGGGATTTTCCAGGCAAGAGCACTGGAGTGGGGTGCCATTGCCTTCTCCAGTGATGCGCCTAGGACTTTTAATTCCCAAATCAAGATCTGGGTCAAGATCCAGAAAACATTTGTGTCTATCCTGAAAGAAACTCTTTATCTCCTAGAGCTGCAGGTTGAGATTTCTGAAAACCAAACCCAAAGACTATTCATGTGGATGACTGAAGGATAATGTCAACTAAATACACACCCTGGAAGTTCTCTTATTAGACGGCTTTGATTGAGATGCTGTGGGAGCCTAGAAACCGGAATGGAGAGACTGGGCATAATCTGATGAACCTGAGAGTTGTGACTTCCCAACACTTACCCACCCTTTTGCCAGTGGGAGCATCCCATCCTCCCCTTCTGAGGAGGTTACTTTCCTGGTACCTGAAAAACTCTAGTGGCCCTTCTTGAGGTGATATTCTTGCTGGGGAAAGGTGATCTTCCTTAAGACTTGCCCCCCAACCACATTGCTTCTAGATCTTCTACCAGAATCAAAACATGGCAAGCTTCAGGGGGTCAGGTACAAACCGTGACTCATGAAGAGACTTTGCGTGCTCAGTTGCATCTGATTCTTTGTGACCCCATGGACTGTACCGCATCAGTTCTTTGTCTGTGGAATTTTCCAGGCAAGAATACTGGAATGGGATTCCATTTCCTACTCTAGCTGATATTCCCAACCCAGAGATTGAACCTGAAACTCCCAAATCTCCTTCATTGGCAGGCAGATTCTTTAGCACTGAGCCACCAGGGAAGCCCAACATTATATACCAAAGATTTGCAAGATGTCTTCAACTTGTATTAGTGTAGGAATGGAACCGAATGTTGTTGGATCATGATGGAAGAAGTATAATGTTGGAGCTTTTGGTTTATACAAATCAATTAAGACCATAGAAGGCTGCCCATTAATTTCAGTCCTAGGGACACCTCAATCAACCAGCCAGCTATGTGGTGATAGGTTGTTTACTGTGGACCACTTCCAACATGGAAGGGACAGCACTTCATCCTCACTAGAGAAGACACTCTGGTTGTGGATTTGCCTTCCCTCTTACAATGCTTCTTTTACCATTAGTGCCTTATTTACTGTCATGGTATACTCCAGAGCATTGCTTCTGGCCAGATAACTCATTTTACAGCAAATTAAGTGGCAACAGGCTTATGACTTATGGTATCCACTGATCTTATCATGTTCTCCACTACTCTGTAGCAGCTGGCTTGATAAAACAATGAAATGACCTTTTGAAAACTCAATTATGACACCAGATGAGTGTAATGCTTGCAGACTCAAGGCAGAATCTTTCAGGTTGTGGTATATGCACTGAATCATTGTGACCAATGTGTGGTATCATTTATAAATAGGATTCAAGGTCTTGGAATAAAAGAGCAGAAATGGGGTTGGTTTCTCTCACCACTATCTAAATAGTCCAATAACCATTGAAATATTCATTGGCTTTTATTCTATTAATATGCTGTATTACATTGGGGCTTCCCTGGTGGCTCAGAAATTAAAGTGTCTGCTTCCAATGCGGGAGACCCAGGTTCGATCCCTGGGTCAGGAAGATCCCCTGGAGAAGGAAATGGTAACCCACTCCAATATTCTTGCCTGAAGAATCCAATGGACAGAGGAGCCTGGTAGGCTACAGTCCACGGGGTCGCAAAGAGTCAGACATGACTGAGTGACTTCACTCACTTCACTTACTCACTCATTACATTGATTGATTTTCATATGTTGAACCAACCTTGCATTCCCACAATAAATCCGACATGGTCATGGTGTCTAATCCTTTTTTTTTTTTTTAAGTATTTATTTATGTATTTTTGGTTGTACTGGGTCTTCGTTGCTGCAAGTTGTGGTGAGCCAGGGCTACTCTTCGGAGAAGGCAATGGCATTCCACTCCAGTACTCTTGCCTGGAAAATCCCATGGACAGAGGAGCCTAGAAGACTGCAGTCCATGGGGTCGCTGAGGGTCAGACATGACTGAGCGGCTTCACTTTCACTTTTCACTTTCACGCATTGGAGAAGGAAATGGCAACCCACTCCAGTGTTCTTGCCTGGAGAATCCCAGGGACGGGGGAGCCTGTTGGGCTGCTGTCTATGGGGTCGCACAGAGTCGGACATGACTGAAGCGACTTAGCAGGGCTACTCTTTGCTGTGACGCACGGGCTTCTCATTGTGGTGGCTTCTTGTGCAGCAGAGCACAGGCTTTAGGCACAGGGGCTTCAGTAGCTTTAGCTCATGGGCTCAGTAGTTGCAGCAGATGGGATCTAGGGTACTCAGGCTCTAGGGTGCACAGACTCTATAGTTATGGCACATGGGCTTTAGTTGCTCCACAGCATGTGGAATCTTTCTGGACCAGGAATTGAACCTGTATCCCCTGCATTGGCAGGCAGATTCTTATCCACTGTACCACCAGGGAAGTCCGATAATCCTTTTTAAGTTGATAAATTTAATTTCCTAGTATTTTATTAGGGACTTTTACATGTGTGTTCATAAGGGATACTGGTCAATAGATTTTCCTGTCTGGTTTTGGACTCAAGATAATACTGGTTTTAATGGAATGAATGGGAAGTGTTTCCTCATCTTTCATGTTTTGGGTGAGTTTGTGAAGGATTTGTGTTCATTCTTTAAACATTTGGTAGAATTCACCAATGAGGCCATCTGACCTTAGGTTTTTCTTTGCCAAAAGATTTGATTACTAATTCAGTCTCTTGCTACAAGGTCTATTCAGATATTCAACATTTTTTTAAAAGCCCATTTCAGTATTCTGTGTCTTTTTAGGAATTTGTTCATTTCATTTCGATCAATTGTTCATAGTATTCCCTTATAATATTTTCTTATTTCTATAAGGTCATTAGTACTCTTTCCTCTTCAATTTCTGATTTTAGTAATTTGAGTTTACATTGGGAATGGGACTTTGAAGTGGAACCAACCCATTCTACCCCGCCCAATAGCTGCCAGGCTGCTGAGTTTTACTGTAATTGCAGTGAGAGGGCACCTGCAGAGCAAGAGAAGGAGAGATGAGAATAGTGAAAGTAAAATGTCATAAAGTTTGCTGTTCTTACTGATATCCAGCTATTAGTTTTTTTTAAATAATAATAAATGATCTCCAGATTTCTACAAACCTTTGGTTAATTTCCAGAGTTCTGAAAAAGTCATTTCTAACAATTTTTGCCAGTGTTTTCATTACTTTTATGGAGGCCCTTAATTGTCAATTTTGCTGATGTCACCTCCCTTTTTTCTTAGGAATACATAAAATAATAGTGTTTCTTACAATTGATGACATCTTAGATTTGATAAAATATTCTAAGCATCAGCTGTAAAACACAACTACCTACCTAATGGGAGTATTAAAAATAATACTAAATACTAGGCAATAAAAAAATTGATGATGGGCTGATATGTAAATTAAACATCTTAGTTCTTATATAATTATGGAAAATGATAGAGATTTAATTATTCTTGACCTTGTCACATCAGTTATTTATGTTAAGATGTAAGGGCAACTACTCAGATAAGATAAACAATATGCAAGTTGTGAGCCAATAAAATGGAAAAGGGAAAATTAATAATTCAGTGGAAGGTTGGAAAGAAGGAAGGGGCAAAGAAAAGCAGTGACGAGATACACAATTTCAAAATAGATGTTATAAATAATTTCAAACAAAATAATAATCACAATAAATGTAAATAAATTAAATTCACCCATTAAAAGATGGAGTTTTTCAGATTGGATTAGAAATTGAGCCATATATCTTATTTATAAGAGATTCAGAAAACTAAGATCATGGCATCTGGTCCCATCACTTCATGGGAAATAGATAGGAACACAGTGGAAACAGTGTCAGATTTTATTTTTCTGGGCTCCAAAATCACTGCAGATGGTGATTGCAGCCATGAAACTAAAAGACACTTACTCCTTGGAAGGAAAGTTATGACCAACCTAGATAGCATATTGAAAAGCAGAGATGTTACCTTGCCAACAAAGGTCTGTCTAGTCAAGGCTATGGTTTTTCCAGTGGTCATGTATGGATGTGAGAGTTGGACTGTGAAGAAAGCTGATCGCTGAAGAGTTGATGCTTTTGAACTGTGGTGTTGGAGAAGACTCTTGAGAGTCCCTTGGACTGCAAGGAGATCCAACCAGTCCATTCTAAAGGAGATCAGTCCTGGGTGTTCATTGGAAGGACTGATGTTGAAGCTGAAACTCCAATCCTTTGGCCACCTGATGCAAAGAGTTGACTCATTGGAAAAGACCCTGATGCTGGGAGGGATTGGGGGCAGGAGGAGAAGGGGATGACAGAGGATGAGAAGGCTGGATGGCATCACCGACTCAATGGACATGAATTTGAGTGAACTCTGGGAGTTGGTGATGGACAAGGAGGCCTGGCGGGCTGAGATTCACGGGGTCACAGAGTCAGACAGACTGAATGACTGAACTGAACTGAACTGAGGGGAGCCCAAATCCAGAACACTGATAAAATGCTGGTGACGATGTAGAGCAACAGGAACTTCTATTCATTGCTGGTGGGCATGCAAAATGGTACAGCTACTTTGGAAGGAAATTTGGTTGTTTCTTACAAAACCAAATGTACTCTTGCCATATAACCCAGCAGTCGCAGTCCTTGGTATTTACTCAAAGGAGTTAAAAACTTATGTCCACACAAAAACCTGTAGACGGATGTTCATAGCAGCTTTATTCATGATTTCCAAGACCTGGAAGCAACCAGGATGTCCTTCAGTGGGTGAATAGATAAATTGTGGTACATTCAGACAATGGAATATTATTAAATGCTAAAAAGAAGTGAGCTATCAAACTATAAAAAGACAAAGAGGGGGGAGTTCCCTTGTGGCCTAATGGTGCTTTCACTGCTGTGGCCCAGCTCAATCCCTGGTGGAGGAACTAAGATCCTGCAAGCCGCACAGCATGACCAGAAAAAAAAAAAAAAAAAGATACAGAAGAACCTTAAGTGCATGTTTTGCTAGGTGAAAGAAGCCAATCTGAAGGGCTACATACTGTATGACTCTAACTATAGGATATTCTGGGAAAAGGCAAAACTACGGAGACAATAGAAAGATCGGCGGTTGTCAGGGGTAAAGAGGGGCAGAGATTTTTTAAGGCAGTGAAAATACTCTGCATGATATTATAATTATGGACATAGGTCATTGTACTTTTGCCCAAATCCATAGACTATACAACACCAGAAATGAACCGTAAGACTATAACCCAACACCAAAAATGAAACCTACACTCTAGACGTGGGGTGATTTTGACACATCAATGTAGGCTCATCCCTGTTTAAAAAATAATGTTATTCTGGTGACTGATGTTGGTAATGTGTAGGGGCAAGGAGTATATGCGAAATCTGTACTTTCCTCCCAATTTTGTTTTAAACCTAAAACTTCTCTAAAAAATAAAGCCTCTTAAAAAAATCAGGAAAGAAATATCGGGAATAGGGATGAGGGAAAAGGGAATACATTTGACACTTGTGTAAGAAAACTCCATCGAGCCCACTGGGGGATACAGAAATAAGCAAAACAGTTTCTGCTCTTATAAAGCGTACATTCTAGTGGAGGGTGCAGGCAAAAACAAACCAATTTATAATATGTCAGTTCTAAAAAGAAAAAAGGGGAGGAGGAGTGCTGTGTATGTGCTACTTTACGCAGGGGTCAGGGAAGGCCTGCCTGGTTAGTTACTTGAACAAAACCTGAGGTTGTGAAAGAGTGAACTTAGTGGGATAAGGGAGTTCCAGGCCGAGGGAATAAAAAAACGGCAAGTGGAACCATCTTTTATATATTGTATATTTAAAATAGATACATTATCAGAACTAATAAGATAATTTGGCAAGGTTGTCAGATACAAGACAAATGTACAAAAACCACTGGGGTTCCTGTACAGTGGTAGCAACCAATTAGGACACAGAATGTGAAAAGGATAAAGATTTTATTCACAGTGGTAACAAAAATAAAGATAACTATGATTAAAAATAATAGAATATATATAAGACCTATGTATACCATAAATTGTACATTTTTATTGATATAATAAAATCTGGGGCTTCCCTGGTGGCTCAGATGGTAAAGAATCTGCCTGCAGTGCAGGAGATTTGGGTTTGATCCCTGGGTTTAGAAGATCCCTTGGAGAAGGGAATAAAATCTGGTAACATCTACTAAAAAATATTTCAACATGTAGGTTATGTTTATGAATGGAAAACCTCTGTATTTTAAAGATAGAAAGCCTATACAAATTAATATAGAAATTAAATGGAATTCCACACAACATGGTAAATCAACTATACGTCAATTTAAAGAAAAAGGAAAAGAAAAAGAAATTAAATGGAATTTAATACACAGCAAGGTTTTTAAAAGGAACTTGGTAAACTGATCTTAAAATTCCTATGAGAATAAGGGCCAAAAATATTCAAAACAACATTGAGGAGGAAGAACAAGGGGACAAGGAGATACTTCAGTTCAGTTCAGTTGCTCAGTTGTGTCCAACTCTTTGCGACCCCATGAATCGCAGCACACCAGGCCTCCCTGTCCATCACCAACTCCCGGAGTTCACTCAAACTCACGTCCATCAGGTCGGTGATGCCATCCAGCCATCTCATCCTCTGTCATCCCCTTTTCCTCCTGCCCCCAATCCCTCCCAGCATCGAGTCTTTTCCAATGAGTCAACTCTTCACATGAGGTGGCCAAAGTACTGGAGTTTCAGCTTTAGCATCATTCCTTCCAAAGAACACCCAGGGCTGATCTCCTTTAGAATGGACTGGCTGGATTTCCTTGCAGTCCAAGGGACTCTCAAGAGACTTCTCTAACACCACAGTTCAAAAGCATCAACTCTTTGGTGCTCAGCTTTCTTCACAGTCCAACTCTCACATCCATACATGACCACTGGAAAAAGCATAGCCTTGACTAGACTTAGCCACATTTATTAGAATGACAGTAGCTGGTGAAACAAATCTCAACATATTTAAGGCTCAAATACGATAAAACTTTATTTCTGGCTTGTTTGAAACCCAAATCAGATATTCCTGATCAGTGGGCAGCTCTACTTCAAGCAGCAATTTGTAAACCAGGCATCTTCCATTTGACTTTCATTTTTCAAGGTTATCATATATGTTTGCATCAAACTATATATGTTGGCAGAAGGGGAAACAGCAAATGAAGGATCATGCATGGGTGGTTTTATAAGTAGTAATAGAAACGGTATATATTGTTTCCACTCACATCACTGGCCAGAATTCACCTACCTACTTGCAAGAGGGCCTTGTAAAAGGGTAACTGTGAGATAGAGCCCAGCTGTGGTCACAAGAAATAAGAAAAAAGAGTTGTGGCAAAGAGTGAGCCAGTCTTTGTCACATCTGCCATATATCAAGATTTCTTATACAGATATAATCATCAAAACTGTAGTGGCACAGGGATAAATGAATAGATCAATAGAACAGAAAGCAGAACCCAGAAACTGACCTACAAGTGTGTAAGAAGTCTGTATATGAGAGTGCTCACTTCACAAACCAGTGAGGAAATAGCGAACCATGTAGCATAGGGTGCTTGAACAACTGGCCATCTATACGGAAGCCAAAAGAAAATAATATATGAATATTAATACATATATTGTTGTTCAGTTGCTAAGTCCTGTCCAATTCTTTGCAACCCCATGAACTGCAGCACCCCAGGCTTCCCTATCCTTCACTGTCTCCCAGAGCTTGCTCAAACTCATGTCTATTGGATCAGTGACGCCATCTAACCATCTCACCCTCTGTCGTCCCCTTCTCCTCAATCTTTCCCAGCATCAGGGTCTTTTCCAATGAGTCGGCTTTTCACATGAGGTGGACAAAGTACTGGAGCTTCAGCTTCAGCATCAGTCCTTCCAGTGACTATTCAGGGTTGATGTAAGGCCATATGTAAAAATCTAGGTGACCTGAAGGGTAAATGTAAAAAAGCAAACTAAAATAACTGTTAAGTCTTAGAGAATATCTAATGGTGTTGTTTAGGAAAGATTTCTTAAACATGGGAGAGAGAGAGGAGAACCAACCATGAAGGAAGAGAGGGATTAATTTGTCTTTTCTGCTCCGTTGTTTTGCCTGTTCCTGTGCCAAAACCACCATATACAAAGACATCCTAAATTTAAAGTATTTAAAAACCACAAAGTGGGAGAAAACATTTTCAAAATTAAAAAGCTATAAAGGATTAATATTCAGATTACATAAAATAACTTCTTCAATTCAATAAGATAAAAACAACCAAAAGAAAAGCAGACAAAGGACACGGACAGCTAGTATACAAAGGAGAAAATGGAATTCCCCATAAAAAAGAAAAAGATGCTCAACTTCGTTAATAATTGGGGAAACACACCAAAAAGATCATTAAGACACTGTATCATGTCCATCAAATGGGCATACATTTAAAAGTCTGGTAGTATCAAGTATGTATTAATAAAGATGGGGGGGAGAGACTTGCACACAGCTGGTGGGAGGGCAAATTAATGCAATGACTTTGGAGAGTAATTTGAAAACACAAATTGACAATCTACATACCTCAGGACCCAGCAATGCCACTCCCTGGTATATTAATCAGAGACATTTTGTTCTTATACACAAAGAGATATTCACAAGGATGCTCGTTGCATAAGAAATATGCACTACTGTACGTATGTACCACTGTATGTCTATTAGTGGAGGAAATACATTACGGTGTTTTCATACAATGGGTTACTCTTCCTCAGGTAAAATGAACGGACCCGGGCTACATGTATCAACATGAACAAATCTCAGAACATAATGTTGAATGAAAACAAGTTGAGAATGCTTCCATTTATGTAAATATGTACATAGTGGTATGTGACAACTTATTTAAATATTAAAAATATATAACACTGTATTTTAATGGATACCTCTATAGTAAAAAGTATAAAAATGTGGCTGGCAGGATACACACCAATTTGTAATAATAGTTACCTATAGGTTAGTAGTAGTGAAGAAAGTAATGAAAATGGATCAAGAGGAGGGCAAAATCAGATAGAAGTAATACTATGAAGAAACCTTTTTTAAATTAACTAATTACTTTTGGCTGCGCTGGGTCTTCCTTGCAGCATGTGAACTTTCTCTAGTTGCAGCAACTGGGGGACTACTCTCCACTTGCAGTGTGGGGGCTTCTCATTGCTGTGGCTTCTCTTGAGGCGCACAAGCTTAGCTGCCCTGTGGCATGTGGGATCTTCTCAGACTACAGATCAAACCTGTGTCCCCTGCACTGGCAGGCGGATTCTTTACCACTGGACCACCAGGGAAGTCCAACAGCAAAATCTCCATGATTGCTAAATATGGATGATGAGCAGAAGATTGTCATTATATTATTCTATTCTTTCATATGTATGAAATATTTTATATTTTAAAATTTAATAAAATAATTGTTTAGAATCCCAGGGAAGGAGTCTAATTGGCGTATCCTGAGTCAGCTGCCCACTTCTGGATCAATCAGTTGAGTCATGGTAGAATATGGCAGCTCTTGTTATAAGCCATGTATTTAGTAGGGGGCTGGGGATGGAGGTAGTATCCTTGAGAGGGGAGCTGCACAGACAGAACCAAAGATACCCACTGAGTATTGGTCCTAAGGGCATAAGCAGCCAAGGTGTATGGGAAATTAACCAGGGTACAGATTATAACCCTCTATGAGCTTCTTTCTGGAGAAGGCAAATGGCAACCCACTCCAGTACTCTTGCCTGGAAAATCCCATGGATGGAGGAGCCTGGTAGGCTGCAGTCTATGGGGTCGCTAAGAGTCGGACATGATTGAGCGACTTCATTTTCACTTTTCACTTTTCACTTTCACGCATTGGAGAAGGAAATGGCAACCCACTCCAGTGTTCTTGCCTGGAGAATCCCAGGGACTGCGGAGCCTGGTGGGCTGTCATCTATGGGGTCGCACAGAGTCGGACGCGACTGAAGCGATTTAGCAGCCCCAGCAGCAGCATGAGCTTCTTTCAGGGCTCAAACCAAGACCTACTGAGTCAGAATTTTCAGGCATGCACATTTCAAAAAATCCGTCCTATTTGTTCTGATGGGAAACCTTAGATAAAGAAAGTCACCTAAGACCTTGCATTCAAACTACCATGTTGAATCCCCTGGTCTGGGTGAGTGGGCCTTTTTCCACTAGGTAAAATAGGGATTTCTTCCCTCTGAGAGTCAGCCTGTGGACAAAGGAAAGATCGTGCACAAGTGGACAGGTTTCTAGGAAAGCCCCACTTCCTGGCTTCATCCTTCAGTAAGCAATACCCTTGGCCTGAACCACTCACATTGGTTCCTCTGGGGTTGGCATTAGGAGGTTGGAGAGTGAGGAGAGGAACTTGAACTTCCCCTAGAGGCCAAAAGTGTTAATGCTGGTGATTCTCTAAAGCCTCTTTGCATGGTTTAAAATAACAATAGTAGAAAACAATGACTTGCTAAGTACTGGACACGGGGCAGAAATGATTCGTCCAGAGTCCCTAAGCTAGGGGTTGGCAAAGTCAGGATTCAAGCTCAGGTCTGTCTGACTCCCAGATCCAAGCCACAGGGAATCTTGGGTCACTGACGCTTCTTCAGAGTGTGGTGCCCACTGGCCTTCCCTCCTTACTGCCAGCTCTGATGAGTATTCTCCTCTCCAAGCACAGGTGGGAGCACCAGCTGCTGGTGGTGACAATGCTGTCAGTGGCTTCACGCCCTTATTGTTGCCCTCCCTGCATGGTATTCCCTGAGTATCCTTTCTATCAAACCGTCTATATAGCAAGTCCTCATGGATCTTCAGGGTTCTGCAGAATGTACAATTCCGTTAGTTGGTTTCCTCTCATCTTCCCCATTCCACTGTGTACTCCCAAAGGTGGGCACTAATTTACTCTTCTCTGTATCCCTAGTTGATGAGCAGAATGAGGGGATGAGTGAATACAGGAATGAGTGAATGAATCAATGGTACTGGCGATGGCAAGTAAATGCAGCAAAGCAGAGAAGGGGGAGATGCAGGTGCCTGCAACCATAGTAACCATGATGTTGCTGTGTGATAGTCCTAAGAAGATGGTAACCATGGCAACACTGATGGTGAGGCCTGTTTAGACAGAGGGCTTAGTACTGCCTGCTGTCCATGCCAAGCCTGACCCACTCAGTGAGACGACGAGTACAAGTAGCAACTGTTGTCCTGTTCCCTGTTGTAAACCCCCACGGAGGGCTGAGTTTCACAGTGGTCACACCCTCTTCCTGAGTGGTCCATGGGACTCTAGAAACACCGGGATTGGGGGCAAGGAGGTCCAGCCTGCCTGGATGTGGGATGTATGTCCACAGGCAAGGAGAAATCAGATGGGCAAATGGATAAGGTGTGATTTGCGCTAAGGGCATTCTTGTTTGTGTGTGTGCCAGGGAAGTGTCTGCTGAGAGTGTGTTAGGGGAAGGGGGACAGTCCCATATATGTGCCTGGGGCACGGCCAGATGTGTAGAGGGCTAAGTGTTTGGGAAGGGGGAGTTAGTCTGCCACGTGTGTGGCCGCAGCGCGGTGTTTCTGGGAGGTGCGCCATGGAGTGTGTGTGTGTGTGTGTGTGTGTGCGCGCGTGCGTGTGTGCGCTCTTGCACTAGCTTGAGCTCCGTCGTGGGGGGCAGGGTTCTGGCGCCGCGGGGCGGGGACCCTCGGCCCCACAGCGTACCGGGCCCCGAGGTGGGGGTGCTCCGCCCATCCATCACCCGGAGCGCAGCGAGCGAGGCGGATATCACAGTGTCACGGCGGCTCGGCTCGCAGATCTTATCCTCTTCATTTCCGCCTGAACCGAGCCCGCCCGCACTGGCTC
>NW_011494765.1:3961649-3985566 GCF_000754665.1 Bison bison bison | reverse complement strand
CGCCCCAGCCCTGCGAAGGGGGGGGGGGGTGTGTCAAGCGTGGGGCCGCACCTGGACCCTCCGGGGTGACCTCGGGCCGGGGCGGCGCAGGCGGGGGCGGACGCCCCGAAGGGAGGCCTTATTTCATTTCCCCGCACTGCTGAGGTTTCTGCGAAGTGTCTCTCTCACCTCTTTAAATTTTACGGCGCTTGGCTTGTGGCCGCCGGCCCCGCCCCGGGGAGGAAGCGGGTGCGGAGTCGGGGAGCCTACCAGGCCAAGGGGTGACTCCACCCGGCGGGGCGCGGGTCAGGCCCAGGGCGCCGGACTCTGCGGGGCGGCCAGCCTGAGACTGCCCCCCGCCCGGACTCTGGTTCCCCGGGGCCTTCTCGGAGGAGGTGGGGGGTCCGGATTGTCCGGGCCCAGGGGTGGGGTTTGCCTGTAGCTTCGGGCCTGGCCCCGCCCCCTTTCCGGGCTCCTTCACCCACCACACCTCCCTCCTCTGGCTCCTAGCTAATGTCGGGGTGTCTGGGGGCGGAGGAGGGTACTGGAAGAGGGAACCAGAGGAGCAGAAATGGATACCAACTTTGGGGCCCCAGCGGCCTTGCCAAATGTCACTCCAGCTTCCCTGGTGCCCCGAAGTCCGCATCTGGGTCAGGTACAGTCTGCAGATGAGGCAGGCAGGCACGCTCCGGTCCCTGACGGCCTGGCACCTGTCTGGGGATCAGGTTGGGGGCTGAGGATGAAAGGAGGGGCTGGGGAGGTAGGTGGGCTCCCACCCTTCTCTCAGGAGCCTGACAGGACTCCTCACCAGGTTCAGGTCCGGTGGGGGTGTGGGGGAGGACCGGCGGGAGTCTTGCCCTGGAGTGCATGAGGGAGAAAAGGAGGTGAGTGGGACAGAAGAGGAGCTCGAGGGAGAGGAGCTCGAGGGAGGCGTGGAATATCCGAGGATCCCATAGACAACCAGCCAGTTAGGGTAGAGGAATGGTTTGAACACAGCTAGGTCTGACTCCAGAGCCCCTTTCTAAGAGTAATCATTACCTTGGTTTCTGTACAATCTACTTCTTATTAATACGGCCCAGGCTAGGCAATCAAGCAGCCCCAGACACAACTTTGTGACTAGCACATAACCAGAAGGAAACACAGCTCCAAACAGAAATTTGGCTTGCCTGGCCTGGCAGGGAGAGACTCCAGCTGCCCAGATTGCCCCTTGTGGGGGGCAGGGGGGGCCTCTGGGACACCAGGGTTCAGAGCAGGGGGTGGGGGGTGGGGGCAGAAGGGCAGCTGGAACTGCCCACCTGGTGGTTGAAGCTGCTGAAGAAGGCTCTGAAATGAGTTTTTTTCTGCACTGACCTGGAGAGGACATGTCCTGCCTAGCACACTCCAGGGAGCTCAACCAGCAGCCTGGGGAAAATTGGTCATCTCTACACGACCTGGCAAGGGTCCGTTACAGCCGCCCCTCCCCTGCTCCCACACCTGCTCCTGGCTAACACTCCTGTTTTGCACACTCCTCACAACCAATCTCTCACCAAGTCCTCTGGATTTGTCCTTCTACACGTCTCTCAAATCTGTCCCCTCTCTCTTATCCCTGCCACCTCAGTCATCGTCCTTCTTACTGTGGTCTCTCCTTGTGTTATCGCAACAAGCTCGTATCCATCCTCGATACTGTCATGACAATAGGGCCCTGTCCTACCCTTGGAAAACCCTGTAAGGGCTGCCCGCTGCTCCCAGGATCAAGGCAAAGTTCACAGCATCCAGTTCAAGGCTGCCTTTCCTGCCTCCCTCATCTCGTTTTACTAAAGTGACCTTGCTCCTTCGTGCTTCTGAGTCTAGTGTGTGTAGTTCCTTCTGCCTGGAATGTCCTTCTCTCCCTTCTGTACTGGGCTAAAATTTTGTCACCCCAGGCCCAGTGCAAATACCTGTGCTCTGGGAAGACTTCCTGGAGGGAATGCCTCTTCTGTGCTCTCATGGCTTCTGTGCTTTCTTGTCCCCTAATTGTAATTAGCTGTTTGGGTCTGTCTGGGTCTTGCACTAGACGGATTGCTCACTGAGGGCAGGACCTTCACTTCGCACAGGAGCCTGAGAACCTGGAAGGAGGAGGCAGGAAGGGATCGCTGACAAATGAAGAAGGGGAACCAGTATTGTTTGGGACCTAGCACCAGGCTGCCCCAGCCTGTTTCTGAACTTCTTTGGACCTGGGACCCTTAGTCCATGATAACTGGGGTATGGGTGAGGAGAAAGGGGCTGGCCAGTGGCACTGTGGGCTTGCATGAACATTATTCCTTCACATAAATTCTCTTTCCTCTAAATCCCTCTCACACTGCCCCCAAGGCTGGAGAAGACCCACCTGTAATGAAGACTCAAGATTCAGAAATGTTCCACTCTCGGCCTGTGGCTTTCGCATCTCATCCCTTTTGGTGACTGGTTGTCATGGAAACCCGAGTGCAGGAAGCTCCTGCTGGCTCCCTTCCCAGGGTGGGAGCTGCGGGCTTAGCGCCCTATGTAGACTCTGGTTGAGCTGCTGCCTAACTGGCAGCTGGTGCTAGATGGCTGGAGCCTGAGTGCTCTGGGCCAGACTGGGCCTCATCTTCCCTTCATCAGTAGAAGTTAAGGGCTTCCCTGGTGGCTCAGATGGTAAAGCGTCTGCCTACAATGCAGGAGACCTGGGTTTGATCCCTGGGTCGGGAAGATCCTCTGGAGAAGGAAATGGCAAACCACTCCAGTACTCTTGCCTGGACGGAGGAGCCTGGTAGGCTACAGTCCATGAGGTTGCAAAGAGTCGGACATGACTGAGTGACTTCACTTCACTTCACTTCAATAGAAGTTTGTGGGTTTATCCCAGAGTGTTGGCATGAGCCTGCCCCATGCACTTCAAGGCTGCAACCCTATAAACATGTTTCTAGGGGACCAGCAACCCCCTAGATAAACTCAGGTTCAGGTTCTGGCCTGAGACAGCATGGGTCTTAGTCTTGACTCTGCCACTGGTTGGGTTGGCTCTGTAGTCTTGAGCAAGACATTTGATTTTCTGAGCCTCAGTTCCCTCATCTGTAAAATGGGGATAATAATAGCATCATGGGATTTCCACTTTTGGCAAGATGGTGAACTGGTACTCTGAAAGGCCCTCCCACTAAAATACAACTAGATTCTGCATGAATTACAAAAATAAAGCAGAATGGACCATTGTTTTTAATGAATGCATTGGTGGGTTTGTTAGAAAGTAAGGGAAATCTCTAAGGACTGAACATTGTCTGCCAAGAAAAACTTAACAAGGCAATGGGGAGCTAAAACTAAAGCATGACGTTGTTACTAACAGGGAAACAGGAAAGTCAAGCTAAATGTTGAGATAAGCACTGTGATAGGCAAATTAAGTTTAGGGCCGAGGCAAGGTGAAAGAACTTAACTTGAAATGCCTGCATTGTGTCAGGGTCTCTTAAAGGTGGCTAAAGCAATTTCAGGTTAATAGCAGCCCCAACTAAATGCAAATGCCTTCAGTAGGAATGCACCTCCAATTTAGGCCCTCAGGATTCCCACAGATTAAATTAAAAATGAGCTAACAACCAGTGATGACCTACAAGGAAACAAGCCACTGTGAGTGTTAGTCAGCAATACAATAAACAATATGCTGAGACAATACGCCCTTCCTCAAATATTTAAAAATATTAAATATTTTTAAAAATCCAGCTGTATGTTGTCTGCGAAAGTTACTCCTAAAAACACAAGGCCAGTAAAAGGCTGAAAATAAAGATATCCAAAATGATACATGAGGAAAAGTATCAACCAAAGGAAAGTTGGAGTGGCTTCATTAGTATCAAAAAATAGTCATCAGGTTAAATATTATTATAAGAGATAAAGAGAGTTCCTAATAATGATTAAAGTTTTAATGAACTTGAAAGATAAAACAATTCAACTCATAAAATAACCTCAAAATATACAAGGGAAAAATGAATAGAACTACAGAGAACAATGGATAAATCCATGACTGTTATGGAAGATTTCAACATATCTCGTAAAGTTCTTGATATGTCAAGTAAAGAAAAAAATTAAGATATAGAAGATTTTAACTACATAATTTAAAAACTTGAACAAATAGATGTAGATAAAATCCTAAATCCAACAATTAGAGAATACACAGGGTTTCATCCATACATGGGAAATGCATAAAAAGTGACTACATGCTAGAACATAATACAATTCTCAATACATTATAATAATCTGGTATCATACAGATCATATTTCTGTAACCTATAATGCAACTAGATTAAAAGTCAATGATAAAACAATGCATAAAAATATTTCCATGTGTTTTTAAATTAGAAAAAAAATCACACTGGAAAAGTTTAAAGTCCTTATGAATGAAAATATTGCATAGCAAAACTTTTGTAATGCAGTGTAAGTGGTAAGTTTGAGGGAAATTTAAAGCCTTACATGCTTATATTTTTAAAAAAGAAAGCTGAAAATTAGCTAAGCATCCAACTTAACAAAAATAGAAAAAAAAATAAAAGAACTCAATGAAAGTAGAGGAAAGAACATCATAAGTTAATAAAATAGAAAAATACAGGTACAGTAGAAGGAATCAACAAGGCCAAAATTAGATCTTTGAAAGACTAATACAGTAGATAAACGTCTGGCAAAGTTTAAAAAGAATTTTTTAAAAGGCATAGATCAATAATATTAAGGATGAGAAAGGAAATATTGCTACAGCTAGAGCAAAGATTTAAAAGAGAATGTACAGCTTTGTATTAATAAATTTAAAAATAGGTAAAATGCACAAATTCTTCGAAACACATGACTTACCAAAATCAGCTTAAGAAGAAAAAAAATCCTGAATAGTCCTATAATCACTAAACATAGTTGAATAAGTTGTTAGTCCCACATAGAAAACATTAAGCCCAGGTGATTTCAAACATTTGAAGAACAGAAATTACAATTTTATGCAAATTCTTTCAGAGAATAGAAAAGAAGGAACACTCATCAGTTCACTTTGAGAAACCAGTATAACTTTATTACCCAAACCAGGACAACCTCATTCGTGTGCCTAAATGCAAAAATCAAGAAAGAGTAGAAGACTGAGTCCAACAAAATATTTTAAAATCATGACCAAATTGGGTTTATACAATGAATGTAAGGAGTGGTTTAACACTAATATATGTCATATATTAATACAGTATTATTGTTATTATCATATTATAATGTTATATATAATAGATACTTATTACATATTAGTATGTATTATATTGGAGAAGGCAATGGCACCCCACTCCAGCACTCTTGCCCGGAAAATCCCATGGACGGAGGAGCCTGGTGGGCTGCAGTCCATGGGGTCGCTAAGAGTCAGACACGACTGAGCGACTTCACTTTCACTTTTCACTTTCATGCATTGGAGAAGGAAATGGCAACCCACTCCAGTGTTCTTGCCTGGAGAATCCCAGGGACGGGGGAGCCAGAGTCGGATGCGACTGAAGCGATTTAGCAGCAGCAGCATGTATTATATAGTCTATAATGATATTAATGTATATAGAATTGTAAATATGTGCAGTGACATTAACAGGTTAAAGAAGGAAATCTATGGAGAAAGATCATTTAATCACAATCAACATTCTTTCATGATTAAAATTCTTACCTTCCTAGGAATATAAGGGAATTTTCTTAATTTGGAAAATCTAGCAAAATCATACTTATTAATAAAAGGTAAAAAGCATTATACTTAACAAAACAAGCTAAGAATCTTAATATCCCCCTAATCAACATTTTAGTGAAGGTCCTAGCCAATGTGTTTAATATTTAAAAAGAGCAAGAAAGAGAAGAAAAGGAAGGAAAGAAGAATGATTAGAAAGAAACAAAGCTATCACTTCTAGGTGAGATGATTATCTACATTAAAACAATCCAAAATGATATACCAAGAGGTTATTAGGATTAATGAATTTTCAAGGTGGCAGAATATAAAGATAATATTCAAAATAAAATTGCTCATTTCTATACTTGTTTATAAAACAATTCAGAAAAAGACAACATTTAGGATAGCAACAGAAAGTAAGGGATCTGAAAACAAATCTAATCAAAGATGTGCAAGACCTGTTGCAGAAAATGATATAACTTTACTGAAAGACATCAAAGAAGACCAATAAACAGGGAGATTTATCTTGTTCGGGACTTCCCAGGTGGCTCAGTGGTAAAGAATTCGCCTGCCAATGCGGGAGACACGGGTTCTATCCCTGGGTCAGGAAGATCCCCTGGAGAAGGAAATGACAACCCACTCCAGTGTTCTTGCCTGAGAATTATCCTATGGACAGAGGAGTCTGGCAGGCTATAGCCCATGGAATGGTAGAATCATGACTTAGCAACTAAACAGCAGCAGTTATTCTGTTTAAGGAGAGAAGGACTCATCGTCCATATTTTATCAATTCTCCCATATCGATCTACAGAGTGATTGTCATTTCAATCAAAACCCTAATAAAATTTAAAAAAAATTTTTTTTAATTTTTTTTTTATTTTTTAAGCTGTACCTTGAAGCATGTGAGATCTTAGTTCCCAACCAGGGAATCAAACCTCTGCCCGCTTCAGTGGAAGTGCAGAGTCCTAACCACTGGACTGCCCAAGGATTCTTCCCAGTAGAATTTTTAAAAATACTTTACTAACTGACTGTAAAATCTAAGTGGAAGACCAAAAACCCAAGACTATTTGTATACTCCTGAAGAAGAACTGGTGGTTAAACATGCCTAAATGGTGGTTAAACATGCCTAAATTAGGGTTAGGGTTAGGTTTAGGGTTAGGGTTAGGGTTAGGGTTAGAGTGGAAACAGTGTCAGATTTTATTTTGGGGGGCTCCAACATCACTGCAGATGGTGATTGCAGCCATGAAATTAAAAGGCGCTTACTCCTTGGAAGGAAAGTTATGACCAACCTAGATAGTGTATCGAAAAGCAGAGGTATTACTTTGCCAACAAAGGTCCGTCTAGTCAAGGCTATGGTTTTATCCAATGGTCATGTATTGATGTGAGAGTTGGACTGTGAAGGAAGCTGAGCACTGAAGAATTGATGCTTTTGAACTGTGGTGTTGGAGAAGACTCTTGAGAGTCCCTTGGACTGCAAGGAGATCCAACTAGTCCATTCTAAAGGAGCTCAGTCCCAGGTGTTCATTGGAAGGACTGATGCTAAAGCTGAAACTCCAGTACTTTGGCCACCTCATGCAAAGAGTTGACTCATTGGAAAAGACTCTGATGCTGGGAGGGATTGGGGGCAGGAGGAGAAGGGGACGACAGAGGATGAGATGGTTGGATGGCATCACCAACTCGATGGACATGAGTTTGGGTGGACTCAGGCAGTTGGTGACGGACAGGGAGGCCTGGCGTGCTGCAGTTCATGGGGTCGCAAAGAGTCAGACACGACTGAGTGACTTTCACAGCCTTCTTTATGGTCCAATCTCTCACATCCATACATGACTACTTGAAAAACCATAGCTTTGACTAAACGGACCTTTGTTGGTTAAGTAATGTCTGCTTTTTAATACACTGTCTAGGTTTGTCATAGCTTTTCATCCAAGGATCAAGCATTTTTAAATTTCATGGCTGCAGTCACCATCTGCAGTGATTTTGGAGCCCAAGAAAGTGAAGTCTTGTCACTGTTTCCATTGTTTCCCCATCTATTTGCCATGAAGTGATGGGACTGGATGCCATGATCTTAGTTTTTTGAATGTTAAGTGTTAAGCCAGCTTTTCACTCTCTTTCTTCATCTTCATCAAGAGGCTCTTTAGTTCCTCTTCACTTTCTACCATAAGGGTGGTGTCATCTGCATATCTGAGGTTATTGATATTTCTCCCGGCAGTCTTGATTCCAGCTTGTGCTTCATCCATTCTGGCATTTCGCATGATGTACTCTGCATATAAGTTAAATAAACAAGCTGACAAGATATAGCCTTGATGTACTCCTTTCCCAATTTGGAACCAGTCCGTTGTTCCATGTCTGGTTCTAACTGCCTTCTTCTTGACCTGAATACAGATTTCTCAGGAGGCAGGCAAGGTGGTCTGGTATTCCCATCTCTTGAGAAATTTTCCACAGTTTGTTGTGATCCACACAGTCAAAGACTTTGGCATAGTCAATAAAGCAGAAATAGATGTTTTTCTGGAATTCTCCTGCTTTTTCTATGATCCAACGGATGTTGGCAATTTGATCTCTGGTTCCTCTGCCTTTTCTGGATTTAGTTCAGGTTGAACATCTGAAAGTTCTTGGTTCACATACTATTGAAGCCTAGCTTGGATAATTTTGAGCATTACTTTGCTAGAATATGAAGTGAAGTGAAGTGAAGTGAAGTTGCTCAGTCGTGTCCGACTCTTTGCGACCCCGTGGACTGTAGCCTACCAGGCTTCTCAGTCCATGGAATTTTCCAGGCACGAGTACTGGAGTGGGTTGCCATTTCCTTCTCAGGGGATCTTCCCAACCCAGGGATCGAACCCTGGTCTCCCACATTGTAGGCAGATGCTTTACCCTCTGAGCCACCAGATGAGTGCAATTGTGTGGTAGTTTGAACATTCTTTGGCATTGACTTTCTTTGGGATTGGAATGACAACTGACCTTTTTCTGTCCTGTGGCCACTACTGAGTTTTCCAAATTTGCTGGCATATTGCATGCAACACTTTCACAGCATCATCTTTTAGGATTTGAAATAGCCCAGCTGGAATTCTATCACCTCCACTAGCTTTGTTCATAGTGATGCTTCCTAAGGCCCACTTGACTTCGGATTCCAGGGTGTCTGGCTCTAGGTGAGTGATCACACCATTGTGGTTATCTGGGTCATGAAGATCTTTTTTGTACAGTTCTCCTGTATATTCTTGCTGCCTCTTCTTAATATCTTCTGCTTCTGTTAGGTCCATACCATTTCTGTCCTTTATTGAGCCCATCTTTGCATGAAATGTTCCCATGGTATTTCTAATTTTCTTGAAGAAATCTCTAGTTTTCCCATTCTATTGTTTTCCTCTATTTCTTTGCATTGATCACTTGGAAGGCTTTCTTATCTCTCCTTGCTATTCTTTGGAACTCTGCATTCAGATGGATATATTAAAGACCTTCTATTCCATAATTAAAGACCTTCTATTCCATAAGCTAGAAGAAGTTATTTGTAGCACATATAACTAGCAAAGAATTTGTATCTAGAATAGAGTTCTTACAAACAACCCTAGAAATAAATACACCAAAGACAAACAACCCAAAAGAAAATTGAGTGAAAGACATAAGCAGGTATATCCCAAAGGAAAACACACCGATGTAGAATGCACATCTGAAAAGATGCTCAACCTCGATAATAGTAGATTCTTTGGGGCAGATCAAAACGGGTAAGTCATGTCAAGGATGTGGAGCAATGACAGCTCGTCTTAATTGCGGTTGGAAGTGTAAACAGTAAAGTCACCGGGGGAACACTTTCTGACAAGCTGACCCCGTGCATATCCCGGCAGCCCAGCAACTCCCCACCAGGCTATGCTCTTGAAAGACTCTAGGGTGTGTGCATTAGGACTCATGTAGATGGACACTCATTGTAGCACTGTTTATTTTAATGAAAGATTGGAAAAACCCAAGTATCTGCAATAGGAGAATTAATAAACGGAATATTGTATAGCAATGAACAATGGCCACATGCAGTAATATGGATGGATGTTGGCAGCAATATTGTATTAAACATGGAACTAGTAGGAGACTATGCATAGTGTACTGCTAGTATAAAATTCAAAAACATAAAAAACAAAAAAAAATATAATTTTATGGGATCAGGAATTAGTTTTTTTTTTTTAAGCAAGGCAATGATAAACACAAAATACAAAATAGTGGTTATCTTTGGGATGAGGTGTAGAGAAAGTTGGCTGGAATACACAGGAAGGCTCAGTGGTCCTGGGTATGTCCTAGCTTCTCTGTTTGGTAATGCCCTAGTTGGGTTCATAGGTATTTATCTTACTACACTTCACAACTTATATCAGTTATAGGTTTTGTGTATATATAAAATATAACAAAAGGAAAAATGAAATCCAGTTATATATTAAAAAAATTAGGAATAACAATGACAAAAAAAAACCCACCAAAGATTGTAAAATAAAGGGCTGGACACAGACAAAGATATTAACAGAATGGGAAAGACTAGAGATCTCTGCAAGAAAATTAGAGATACCAAGGGAATATTTCATGCAAAGATGGGCTCAATAAAGGACAGAAATGGTATGGACCTAACAGAAGCAGAAGATATTAAGAAGAGGCAGCAAGAATACACAGAAGAACTGTACAAAAAAGATCTTCACGACCCAGATAATCATGATGGTGTGATCACTCACACTCACCTAGAGCCAGACATCCTGGAATGTGAAGTCAAGTGGACCTTAGGAAGCATCACTATGAACAAAGCTAGTGGAGGTGATGAAATTCCAGTTGAGTTATTTCAAATCCAAAAAAATGATGCTGTGAAAGTGTTGCACTCAATATGTCAGCAAATTTGGAAAACTCAGCAGTGGCCACAGGACTGGAAAAGATCAGTTTTCATTCCAATCCCAAAGAAAGGCAATGCCAAAGAATGCTCAAACTACCGCATGATCGCACTCATCTCACACGCTAGTAAAGTAATGCTCAAAGTTCTCTAAGCCAGGCTTCAGCAATACATGAACTGTGAACTTCCAGATGTTCAAGCTGGTTTTAGAAAAGGCAGAGGAACTAGAGATCAAATTGCCAACATCCTCTGGATCATCGAAAAAGCAAGAGAGTTTCAGAAAAACATCTATTTCTGCTTTATTGACTATGCCAAAACCTTTGACTGTGTGGATCACAATAAACTGTGGAAAATTCTGAAGGAGATGGGAAATCAGACCACCTGACCTGCCTCTTGAGAAACCTATATGCAGGTCAGGAAGCAACAGTTAGAATTGGACATGGAACAACAGACTGGTTCCAAATAAGAAAAGGAGTACATCAAGGCTGTATATTGTCACCCTGCTTATTTAACTTATATACAGAGTACATCATGAGAAACGCTGGGCTGGAAGAAGCAAAAGCTGGAATCAAGTTTGCTGGGAGAAATATCAATAACCTCAGATATGCAGATGACACCACCCTTATGGCAGAAAGTGAAGAAGAATTAAAGAGCCTCTTGATGAAAGTAAAAGAGGAGAGTGAAAAAGTTGGCTTAAAGCTCAACATTCAGAAAACGAAGATCACGGCATCTGGTCTCATCATTTCAAGGCAAATAGATGGGGAAACAGTGGAAACAGTGTCAGACTTCATTTTGGGGGGCTCCCAAATCACTGCAGATGGTGATTGCAGCCATGAAATTAAGAGACGCTTATTCCTTGGAAGGAAAGTTATGACCAACCTAGACAGCATATTAAAAAGCAGAGACATTACTTTGTCAACAAAGGTCCGTCTAGTCAAGGTTATGGTTTTTTCAGTGGTCATGTATGGTTGTGAGAGTTGGACTGTGAAGAAGGCTGAGAGCCAAAGAATTGATGCTTTTGAACTGTGGTGTTGGAGAAGACTCTTGAGAGTCCCTTGGACTTCAAGGAGATCCAACCAGTCCATCCTAAAGGAGATCAGTCCTGGGTGTTCATTGGAAGGACTGATGGTCCTTCATTGGAAGGACTGATTGAAGCTGAAACTCCAATACTTTGGCCACCTGATGTGAAGAACTGACTCATTTGAAAAGACCCTGATGCTGGGAGGGATTGAGGGCAGGAGGAGAAGGGGACAATAGAGGATGAGATGGTTGGATGGCATCACCGACTAAATGGACATGGGTTTGGGTAGAGTCCAGCAGTTGGTGATGGACAGGGAGGCCTGGCGTGCTGTGTTCATGGGGTCGCAAAGAGTCAGACACAACTGAGCGACTGAACTGAACTGAACTGAAAGTACACACACACACACACACATGTAGAATGTAGGGGTACCAGCATTATTATCAATGTAGAATTCAAGACCAAAAGCATTAAACAGAACAAAGAGGAACATTAGCTAATGAAGAAAGTTACATTTCCTGGGAAAGATAATCATAAACTTTATTGTATCAAGCAACACAGCGGCCAACTAATATAAAGTAAAAACTGCAGGGGAAAAACCTCAGTAGTTTGTCTTAATGGTCTTCCTGCTCAGTGGGAGGAGAGTCCGCCCTGCCATGGTGCTGCCGGCCAGGCCCACTCCTGAGCAGGCGGCTTTGAGGAGTCACCACAGGTGCCCACCTTCCCGAGGGATTTGCAAAGGGTTCAGGGAGTATGGCCAGGCTCCCAGGGATCCCCGTCCAGCCTCCAGCTCAGCTCCTGTATCTGCTTCTCTACTGGCCTCCCCAGTGGATGACCCCTACTTCTTCCTGCTTCTTCTCCTGACCTGCCTGATGTTCATCAACTTTCTAGGTTCCTAGTCTAGACTGGCTGTGTGAATTTAGTAAGTGGCTGCACCACTCTGAGCTCTGCCGTTCCGTTCTGGACAGCATGAGGCAATGATGCACAGGCAGAAGTCCTGTCTGTGATAGACGGGGCCAGCCATGAGAGGGAGGGTGGCTTCTGGCTGGCAGTCTCCCTTTCTCCCTGCTTCTCTTGTTCTGGCCTGTCTGAGCCAACCTGCTGGCCAGCACCTGGGAGGCAGCTTAGGACCGGCCATACCTCACAGCCCTGCTGTTGAGTCCTCACACCTGTTGTCCTGGGATGCAGCTTCCACCGCTGTCTCTCTGGCCATTCCATTGCACTCCTTGGCTTGGAGCCTGGTCTGGTGAAGTCTGCCCCACCCCCCTCAGAAGGCAGAGTTGCATAATCTTTGGGGCTTTTCCTGTCTGTCCTGGTCTTCCTTGTAGGCAGAGTTGCTTGTTTACACTGGTGAGTTGCTCTCAGGATCTGCCACTCACCAGCTTTGTGAAGTTGAACAGGCTCCACCTGTCATAGCCTCAGCATGTTCATCTGTAAAATGGGGATGATAATACTTTGAGTGAAAAGGCAATGAGATCATATCTAGAGGCATTGGCCTATGATAACTACTCAGGACTCAGCAGCTATCATTATTCTGGTTATCATCACTGTTAGCATTATGACTTATTGTTGGCAGAGTATTTTTATAAGCAAAAAAGACCTGACGCAGTAAGTTGCTTTTTTCCAGAGTTGCAGCTTCACTTTGCTTTGCAGAGCAGGTTTCTGCTCATGTCACAGTCACTCTGTTTGTGGACATTTTTCTGATGGGTATAACTTGATTATTTGCTCATTAGTAACTCGGCACCAGTAATTCACTTTTTCAGTTGAACACTGTTGCTTATGAAGTACCCCCACTGCCTGGCCCTGCGGCACAGCCTCCCAGTTCCAGCTGTGGGTGAACCAGAGAGGATTCCCTTCCGTGTGTGTGGGACCAGAGGGGACCAGGCAGGTACTTGTGGCCAAGACCTCAGATGACATAGCTACCAACATCCCTGTAACTTGTGCCTTGAGGCTCAGGCCTGGCTGACTGGCAGGGACAAGCTCCCACTGACTGTGCCCCAATGCCTCTTCTGGAATGGCCCTGGAGGCCCAGGTGTCTGTTAGTCTCAGAGCATGGGGGAAGGAAGGCTGGTATCACAGGAAGCCCAGCTCCTGGAAGCTTCCCTGTCATGCCAGGCCCCATGCGAGAGCTTTACACTGAAGCTTTAATGGGTAGGTGGGGCCTTGCCAGTGTCAGTGCCAAAGACCACCCCATATCCACCTCTTTCAACGGCTTCCCTGGTGGTTCAGATGGTAAAGAATCTGCCTGCAATGTAGGAGACTGAAGTTTGATCCCTGGGTTGGGAAGATCCCCTGGAGAAGGGAATGGCAACCCACTCCAGTATTCTGGCCTGGAGAATGCCATGGACAGAGGAGCCTGGTGGACAGTCCTTGGGGTCACAAAGAGTTGGGCTTAGCTGAGCAACAAACACTTTGACTTTTCAAGGCCCTTAGGCCCCTCTTGGTTCAGTGTTCTGGGCTGAGTTAGCTTCCGGGCTAGGCAGAGGGAGGGGTATCCATGAATAGTCAGCCCCACTGTTTGAACTCCTGGTTCACTTGCTCATGTGACCCTCACGATGGCTCTGTGCTCATCCTTCGGTTCACAAAGGAACCAAGGCTGGGGGGTGGTTAAGTGACTTGCCCAAGGTCACGTGGCCAGCGAGTGGCAGAGCTAGGACTGGAACTTGACAACATTGCTCTCACTTCCCATTCTCTGAAGCTGGACAGGGTGGGGTCCCCTCAGACACCACAGCCCCAGGCACCCACCAGAACAGTTGCCCCCTCATTGGTAGACCACAGGGACTGAAATGATCAGAATGAGATACTGACCCTCACATCCGGGGCCCCCAACCGTGACCTGCATCCTATGTTCTGGAAGCACACAAGGGTCACTGCACACTGAGGGTGGAGCTGGATCTTGCCCTGGTGAGGGGGTCCCCTTCGTGTGCCTGGAAACGAGGCTTTCCTGGGTCCTGAAGGAGGGGTGCAGGGGAAGGGGCCCAGCGGGGCAGCGGGGTGCTTGCCAGTCCTCCCCTCTCCCCTGTGCGCCTCCCTCTGGGCTCAGGGAGGGCTGATTCCCCAGGAGCCAGGGCGCGGAGGATAGCAGCTCCCTGAGCCTTAGTTTCCTTATCAACAAAATGGGGGTAGTGCCAGAAGGTGCCTCGCAGGTGAGTGTGAAGAGTCAGACAGACAAGGCTGGGAATCTCTGAAGCAAGAAGATGCTGCTCTTCCCCCTCCCTTTCCCCTCATTTTCCTCCTCCTCTGTCTCTGTCACTGCCCCAGCTCTGGTTCAAATCCCAGTTCTGCCATTTCCGAGCTGTGCCGGCCTCAGGAGTGTTCCTTAACATCTCTTAGCCTACTTTCTTGTTCTATAAAATTAGAATGCTGAAGAATGTGTGGTATCGTCCATGTAAAGCTCTCGCATGGGGCTTGGCATGCAGAAACATCCCAGAAGGAGAGTTTCTTCCCTCCTCCCTTCTCTGGCCATGATCTGAAGCTGCATCATCTCTTGAGCCTAACCCATGTTTCAGCTCTCACCTGCCTGACTCCCGGTCGCCACCTCGTGGCCTGATGGATGACTGCAGGTTCAGAAGAAAAATTCAAATGAGCTTCCAGTATGTTTTGGGGATTTCCTATTCAATAGCAAAGTACCCCTAAGGGACGTAAGAAATGAAAGCAGGGTGCTGCCCACAGAAAGGCGCCTGGATATTCTGTGCAGACAGGAGGGACAGGATCTGCGTGAGGGATTCCTGCCCTTTCTTGCTGTTAATAGATTCTGTGCTAGGAACTTCCTAAGCTTCATTCCATGGTTGATTTGGCTTCCATTGGGATGAGAGTTTTTCAAATGAAGCGATAGGGGTTTCTGGAACCATGGCAGGGCACATCATGGTCTCCAAGGAATTAAAAGTTATATCTTCTTTATCGAAGGAATGGGTCCAGAGGTTTTTCGTTTTTATGATTCCTCTTTAGGCCACAAATAGGCTACTCTGGTGGCTCAGTGGTAAAGAATCTGCCTGCAATGCAGGAGACATGGGTTCGATCCCTGAGTGATGCAGATCCCCTGGAGGAGGGCATGGCAACCCACTCCAATATTCTTACCTGGAAAATCCCACAGACAGAGGAGCCTTGCAGGCTACAGTCCATGGGGTCGCAAAAGAGTCAGACACGACTGAAGTGACTGAGCACACATGCCACATATAGGTACTTCACATATGCCCTCTCTATTATTCAAACATGCTCGCTTTATTCTCAGCTAAATCAAGAGCGTGGGATGTGTCAGGCATCCTCCCGCTGCCAAGGGCCTGACTGCCCCTGGCATGCCCAGCGAGGGCATCTCACCTCCTGCCATCTCTGGCCTTAGGACCCTGGGTGTGCCCTGTCTCAGTGGTCCCTCTGCAGTTCCCACCTCTGAGCACTTGTGCTGTCCCCTCCTCCAGGAGGCTTCCCCTGATTCCCCAGGCACAGCCCATGAGACCCCCTCCCCCAGCTTTGAGGCCTCGATGCTTCTCTCCGAGCTCCTTCTTATCTTCTTCCCAGATGGGCATGGGTCCTGGGAGGGTCTGCCATGCAAAGGATGAAGACCAAAAGGGATGAGCAACCTGGGGGCTGTCTCCAAGCCCCAGGGGCTGCCCTGCAGTCAAAGCCATACATAGAGTTCCCTGTCCATCCATCAGTGCCCAGGGTCAAGGTCTGTCTGGCATGGGGTCTGGAACACTCAGAGGCCAAAGAGAGCATCTGAGGAGAGCAGCGTTGGCCTGGCAGAGTGAGAGGAACTGCAGAGAGCAGAGACTTCACTGTCAAGTGGACATGGCGATTGTTCCCGCCCCATGGGGCTTCGAGGGGAAAGCGGAACAAGACATGTGAGGCTCAGCACAATGTGGGGTTCATGGCGAACACCCCCAGTGGCTGCACCCAGAGCAGTGAGTGGAGCCCCTCGGTCACCTAATTCTCTGCTTCAGTGCCCGTCGAACCTTTTAGCAGGTCAGCCATGGGCAGGCTGGGCAACTGCATTGCCCGAGCCCGGGGGTGCCCCTCTCATCCTGCTGGGGGACTGCGGCCGCTCTCCTTCAGACCACCCTCCTAATGCCTGTTGGACCATGCGTCTCACCACCACCTGTCCCAGTAGATTCGCATTCCACCTAGCTGTTGCCCAGACCTCACCCACTCTAGTCCAGGCCTCACACCCAAAGGTTTTTCAGGGAAGGCGGCAGTGGTGAGCTCCAGAGGTAGGACCTGGCTGGGCCTCACACCCTTCAGGACCAGCTTTGTAAGGTGGGCTTAGAATCATATTCCTCTCCTGGGACCACCCCTCTCCTCGACTCTAGACCCTCTCCAACCCCAGGTTCCTGGGAAGAATCACCCTGGAGCAAGTTACTGCTCTCCAAGCCTCAGTTTTCTCATCTGTATAATGGGATAAGAGTTGTTCTGGATTGTGAGGGTCGGTAGGCTGAAGTCTATCTCTGGCAGTGGCACGGACTTGGCTAGAATCGGTCCTCTGAAAGAGGGGCCTGGAGAAAGACCTTGTCTCACACGCTCTCGTCTCCAGATCAGGCCTACATTTCCTCCATCTCCCCTGACTTCACGTTCTGGGCTGGGGGGAGAAGACAGGCAGGAGAGAGGGGAGCAGTGGATTAGCACAGCCCACTGTCCACCCCCCACCCAAACATGTTTTAGTGACAGGATTTTAAATGATTGCTGTCGGCGAGAGAGCTGTCAGCTCACTGCTGGGGGGTGGGATGGGGGAGGGGTCTGGGAGGTGCCTCTCGCAGAAGCCCAGGCCTGGGATGTGGATGGAAGACCCAAGTTAGTCCTGCCTCCATGCTGCTGCAGTCTGGACCAAGTGACTCAATTTCTCTGAGCCTCAGTGAGGCCATTCGGAAGGGAAGAGTTTCCTGGGTCCCTGGGCCTGACCTTGGAGGACCAGGTTGCAGGACCAGAGTGCGGGCTTGGGGAGGCAGCCGGGGTGATGTCCAGGCCATGGGTTTGCAGCTGAACCTGGTTTTGAGCCATGCTTTTGCTGCCCCTTTTTAGCTTTGTCATACCAAGCTGGTCATGTCCTCCTTCTGAGCCTTGGGTTTCCCTTCTGAAAGTGGAACCTTGGGGGAGGAAATGAACAAGCCCAGAAGCCCCTGGGGCTGCGAGTCACCCAAGGCTGCAGGAGAAGGTGGGGTGCGGCCTTCCCCAGGGGGTGCTGTGCCTGTGGGCAGAGAAAGAGGGGCTCCAGATGCTCTCAGGTGCTCCTGGCTGTGGGAACGGGGAAAGGGCTGAGAAGGAGCAGCCAGACAAGGTGGGGAGGAGGACTTCAGGTCTGCGGGCTTGGGGCCTCCTGGATACACAGCCAGGCAGAGATGTACAATGATACACCCAGGAGTGGATGCGCAAACGTCTTCACCTACGCACAGACACAAGTCTGAGACTCCGGACTCCATAGGCAGATCTAGACAGCCAGCCGCACACCAGACACTGATCACCTGCAGACACCCAGCTTCCTGCACAACCTACCCAGGCAAACCAACCCACGGAGCCATCATCAACACGTGCTTGCACGTGTACACACACTGGTATTCCCCAAGGTACTCTAGGGAACCTCAAGACCTCAAGGAATATACTTTGAGAACCAAATTCCTTGAGTCTTTGCCATCTCCACACACCACCCGACCCCACCCTAACCACCATCTCCCCTGGATCCCAGGGCCACCATCTCCCCTGGATCCAGCCTCGAGCCATTGTGATTCCTCAGGATTTGGCCTCAGCTTCATTCTCCCTGTCGCAGTCCCCCGAGTGATCTCACCCACCTTGTGTCTCAGTGACCAGCTACTGGTTGTTGAACACCTGGGTGCTCAGGTCTGGCCCCTTTGAGGCTCAGCCCTGCCCCTGACAGCTCATGGATGCCCCAGAGACCGTCAGCTCCCTGTGCCCCAGATCAGAGTGCTCCAGGGACCCCCATCCCGGCTATCCAGTAACTCGATGTTGCCTTCATTCCCCTCTCTCACAGAATCTCCAGGATTTCCTTCCTTCTTTCTCCTGTTACCACCCTAGTCAGAGCCGTCATCATCTGTCGCCTAGGTGACCCATTGACTCCCATCTTTGTCCAGTCCACCTGACCTACTTGGATCCATTCTCCACTCAGCAGCAAGACCATGGACGGTCTGGCTTTGCCTCTGGCCTCATGCTTCTCCCCCAGCCCCAAACTTAGCTATTCTTGCAGTTTAGGAGAGTCACAAGATTCTGCCTGCACCTGAGGTGTTTGCATAAGCTTCGAGAACTTGCAGACACTCCTCCTCCTCCTCACCCAGTCCCCCTGCGCCAGCTAACTTCCCATCTCAGCTTAATATGCAGATTCTTCCAGGAAGCCTTCCATGATGCTCCGTCCTTCCAGATGAGGTTGGGTACCCCTGAAACAAGGCTGAGCTCACATCACACTGTCTACCTCCGTGAGGCAGGGACCAATCCCAGTTCTCAGCCTAGTGGCTGGCACTTAAGGGCCCCCTGTAGTGGTTGGTTGAGTGTGTTGGGGAAAGGGATGATTGAAACGGGAGGGAGGCATTTGTTTCAAGGATGGTGATGGGTCGGGGTTGGGACAGGATGAGGATAGGGAGGTGACGATTATAGGATGGAACAAGGGAATGTGTTGGGCAAGACCAGGGACCCCAGGCTCTCCCTTCCTGACCTGCTGACCCTGGCGCCCACTGAGAAATCTGCTGGCATCTCAGGCAGGACTGGCTCAGGCCCCGCACAGCCCCTCCCCCCAAGGAGAGGCACCACAGGCGTGTACAGGTTGGTTTATTTACAAATATACTGATGTCTCGTCTTTTTCTGTTGTTTCCATTTTCTGCTTTCGTGGGAAGAGGCAGAAGGTGAGAGTGGAGGGCAGGGTGGGGGTGGTGATGTGGTAAACGCTAATAAATAATTTAACAATGACAAGTTATTAAATAAAATGTGTCTGGGGATGGCGGGTGGACAGTGAGAGTCTGTACAAGGAGAACAGGAATGGCCGGCGGCCGGGGCCCCACACCTGGCTGCGCTGGGCTCCCGTGGGACCCCGGTGGGGCAGCCATGGCAGAGAGGCCCACAGGCAGTGGCGCCGTCCAAGGGCCAAAGGTTCGAGGGTCCCTTCTGCTTCCCCAGCCCCCAGGCGGCATGTCTGTGAATGTGGGTCTGTGGGCCTTCGTGTGTGTGTGGCTGTGTGTGTGTGTGTGTGGCTGTGTGCGCGTCTGTGAGCGTGGCCCTCCCCCTTGCCCGCAGGGCAGAGTGAGCCCCAGAGCTGCAGGTTCTCAAAGACGGGAGGTGAGAGTCTCACCCCAGGTGGTGCCCAGAGTTCAGGCTTGGGCCGGGCAGAGGTCAGCCAATTCTCCTTCCCCCAAACCTCACTGCCAGGGCCTGCTCATCTGGACATGGTGGACTCCCCACATCACCGCCTCCAGGAAGCCTCCCGAGATGCCCAGCCCACTGGCACTGGCCACTTCTCTATAGGCTCTGCTGGGCCCGTGGTCTGACCTTTAGAACCAGTGTCCCTCTGTGTGGCCTCCCTGGAGGGCTCCACAGCGGAGGTGGTAACACTCCCTGTGTTACCAGGGGCAGCTCCCTTCCTCCCTCTGAGCCTCAGCTTTCCGAAAGGGAAGCAGAACTCCACTTTCCTCTGACACTTCCCCCCCCCAACCCCTCACTTTCTCCCTCTTCCTCCAGAGAATAGTCTGTCACATCCCCCTCCCCTGGCTTCCCACCCAGGCACCACGTGATGGTGGTCCCACATCACAGCAGGGGTGGGGGTGGTCCTGGCCACTCACCTCCCCCGCCCCAGGTCAAGGCTGTGCTTTCCTACATGAAGTGGACAGAACCCAGTCATCTCAACTCACCCCAACCCCAGCAAGCCTGACTGGTCCCGTGTGCTTCTGCTGGGCAGCCTTCTCTGAGCCTCAGGTTCCTCATCTGAGAAATGGGTCCCCAACAATGTCTGGAAAGGCTTGGGACAGAATGTGTATGTCTCTCCTCCCAGGAGAGAGGTCCTCAAACGGGGCCCTACATCTTGCTTATCTGTGTCCCGACACCCAGCCCAGGGTTGGGCAGCGTGGTTATCAGAGCCTGGGGGAAGCCGCAGTAGCACGAAGGAGTTAACCTAAACCAGCTGACGGGGTGTCTCTGGCACAGGGAGCTGAGGACCCTCTGGCTTTGACAACCTGCAGGTCATCGGCATGTGTGCCCTGTACCAGCTCCTGGCAGGGGGCAGTGTCATGGCAGAGGCAGAGCGCAGGTTGGACTTGGGGTTTATGAGGCCCAGGGTGGGGGCAAGTCTACTAAGAGGAGTCATGTCCCCCAACCCGGAGGCCGTTCACCAGGCACAGAGGATGAGGAGCTGGCGTGGTGCCCCTTTTCTGTGCTCCGGCTCTCTTCCCGACTAGCTGAGAGGCCTGTCCCTGCCCCTCTCCTGGCCCAGTTTTCCAGCCGCGCAGTAACGGGCAGACTAGTTGATCCATTCCTGAGGTTTCTTTCAACATAAAGAGTCTGGGAGAGAAGGGCCAGGTCTACTGGGCAGGGAGCATCTACCCCAGACCTGCTCCAAGTGCCCCCAGCGTGACTTGACTATATGGGCCCAAGAGGAGAGAGGGGACCAACCCTCAAAAGGACAGAGTGGCTGCTTTAAGGGACCAGTGGAGACCCAGGACCAAGAGATGGCACAGAACCTGGGCTGGCTGAGGCTGCAGGAGGACGCGGGACGACTGAGACTCTGTGGAAGTTTGTGGAAGAAGAAAAGCCCGGAAGGGCCAGGCTGGCTGATGACAGTGGGCAGACTGGGTTATATCTGTTCTACACGTTTAGACGGAAAGCTGGAGCCAGCCTGGGGTGGTGGGGGTGGGGGCAGGGGAGATCCAATTTTAAAAGGAAGAGCTGGAAAAGGAAGGGCTTTTAAAAGGAAGCTGGAAAAGCCTGGCTTTAAGAAGCGAGGACAAAGGCTGAAAAGGGACAGAGGTGAGATCAGCAGAAAAGGCAGCTGAACTTGGGGCCCCATGAAGTAGTGAGCTCCTCGTCACTGGAGGTGTGCAAGGAGAGGCAGCAGCAGTTTGGGTGAGAGCCCAGCATCAGATGGAGTGCCAAGGGGTGCTTCCGAGACGCCTTCCCACCTGGAGGCTCCGCCATGTGGCCTGATTCTGCCTGGTTCTGGGGCCTCTGACTGCCCAGGCAGCCCCATCCGGGCGGAGGCGAAGCTACATCTGCATCCATGTGCTCTGAGCTCACCTCCTCTGCCCTTCCTCTCTCCCCTCCTATTGCTGTCAGAGGGGCTCCCCTGTCCCCGTCTGGCCTCCTTCCCCTTCCTGACGGGGCAGGGCTGACCCGCAGGGGCCTCTCCGTCTCTCTCAGCATGTCTAGGTACCCGTGTGCACATCCGCATGGGTGTGCCTTGAAGCGTGTGTGTGTGCATGTATGTCTCCATCCCTTTGAGTCGGCCTGGGCTCAACCTTCCCGCCCCTGGCGCCCCCGTGACGCCCCCTTCCCCAGGAGAGAGCTGTGGTGGGCTTGGCCCACCTGCCAGGCTCATCCCCACTCCCGCCCCAGGCTCCAGGTAGAAGGGGTGATCCTAGGCTGGTGGGCCTGCCCCAGAGGTGGGAGGAGGTGGGCACAGTGCAGGGCACAGGGTACACAGGCTTCTCACGCCATCGTCTGGGGCATGCACGGCGGCGGAGGGGCTGCCTTGATCTAGGCCTGCACCATGGAGGTGGCCTGGACACAGAGGGGACGTTTAAAAAAATAGAGAGAATTTAAGCTTCCCATAAAAGAGATTGGGAGGGGGAGGGAGGCGATGGAGGCCAAGGTGGGGCTGGGAGGTGAGTGGCTGTCGAGAGTTCTGGGTCCCTGGGGGTGACACGGTCTCTGGGGGCAGGACACAGTCCCTGCCCAGGCTCCGCCCATCTGCCTGTCTGGCTGTGCCCGGTGGGCACGTTAGCCAGGCCCGGTTGGCCGAGGGGAGGGCACCGTATGGCTGTCTGCAGAGTCTGTGCGGGCGGTGGGGCTGGGGGTGGTGAGGCAGAGTCTGTGGCCAGCAATCCTCCCCTCCAGGACCCTTGCCCAAGCGTCCGTGCCGCCCGGCTGGCTCTCAGGAGGCAAAGTAGGAACTCTGCATGGAGTAGAGCCTGTCGATGGGGTTCCCCACGCGGGCCTGCAGGGAGCCCACGTCCGAGGAGCCGAGGAAGCAGTCGCTGAGGCTGGTTAAGGAGGTATCGCTGTCGATGTCGTGGAAGATGGAGTCGTTGCCTGGAGGTGGGGGAGGGGCGGCAGGCAGAGGGGGTGGGCGTCAGCACCGGGGGTTCCAGGCAGGGGGCTTCTGGGGGCCCCACTGGCCCTACAGGCCGTGTGGCTGGAGGTGAGGGAGGGAAAGGATGACTGCCAGCTGGCAGGGGTTTGGGGGGCTGCGGGTGGGGGTTTCCAGGGTACCCCCTTCCTGACAGGAGGAGGCAGGTGGGCTGATTTGGAAGGGCCTGCCAGGTCAGGCTGGGGGGGCAGGGGCGGTGCTGGGCCATGAGGGGTGGGGCAGCTTACCATAGGGGTTCATGTGGTCACCTGGCATTTGGGGTGGCGTGAGGCCCTGCTGGAAGGGGTCGCTGCTGCCGTAGGGACTCTGCTCCATGGCCACGATCTGCTGCTGTGGCGGGGCCAGCGGCGTGTAGGAGGCCATCATGCCCTCCATGCGACTGGACAGGACCTCTGGGGAGAGACCGCGCCCTCACTAACCGCCCGGGGCTGTCCTGGCCTAGAGGGGACCTCAAGATGTATCCCAGGAGTCCCCCATGGCTTCCCATCCCACACGACCCCCACCCTGCTACCCAGTCCAGGCTGCCCGCTGCCGTCCCTTTGACCTCCTCCTTCCCAGCCCCTCCCCCTGCTGAGGTTGCCCATGAGCTTCCAGGGTCGCTGAGCCTCCATATCTGACCTGACTTCACCAACCTGCCCCAGACACACACACTCCAGCGCCTCTAGAAGAACTAGTTTATCCAAAGTCAGAGGCTTCCGGCAACAGCCAGTAATGACTCATGACACGGGGGTGCACTGAGTGCCCTGTACCCGCAGCGCCAAGGTGGAGCCTGCACCTGGGCCAGCAAGGCTCAGGGAAGGAGGGCTTCCTGGAGGAAGGGGCCTTCCACCTCCATGTAACTTCAAGAACCAGCAGAGAGTTCAACCAGCCTAGCCAGGGGCAGGATGCCAGGCTGAAGGGTAGCAAAGGCAGAGAAGGGAGAAACTGCCCGGTGGGAGCAGGGAGCCCAGTCCACAGGGCTGGACATGAGGGCAAGAGAAGGTCATGCCTGGGGAGAGAGATGGTTCCCTGGGGACCCGAGCTGAGTGGGGGGCAGGGTGTCCCCTGAGGCTGTAGGAAGCCAGTGGAGGGTCTTGGCTGTGGAGGGACTGTGGAGAAAGGCTGAGAGGGTGGAGGACAGAGGCAGGGCCCATCAAGAGGACAGGTGGGGCGAGGGGCTTGGGTCCCCATTAAGGTAAATGC
>NW_011494765.1:3956958-3961549 GCF_000754665.1 Bison bison bison | reverse complement strand
AAATGCAGGAAAGTCTGAGAGGGGCATGAGGGACCTGGGAGAAGAAATCACCGACTGACTGGGTGACTCAGCAGATGCAGTGCTCGTGGAACAGGACAGGTCAGAGGTGACGCCCAGGTTTCTGGTGTGGGTACTGGGTGGGTGGAGGGGGGCGTTGGGGAGCAGCAGGGGGTGTTGTATGCGTGTGGCCTGGGGACAATGGCATGAAGTACAGTGTGGGCTATGATGAGCTCAAGGGGACCTGGAAAGTTCTTGGGGAGACTGCGTCCAGGGGGCAGCTGGGAACCCCGGAGAGCAAGACAGAGCGTAGGGGCGGGCTGAGATGCCCGTGGCCATGGCAGCAGCCCCCAAAGGCTGGGCTGTCTCAGGAGAGGGGGCAGGGGACAGGACAGGAAGAGCTGGGCTCTGAGGCCACGCACAGCCCGAAGCCCCGGGTCCAGCCTGGGACACTGGTCTGGCCTCAGAGTCCTGAGCTGCCCATCAGTGCCTTGGCATCTGCCTCAGGGCACTCGTCTCCCATGGGAGCGGACAGCGGCAGCCCCCACCCCAGTCCAGCAGTCTCGGGAAACACTTGGGCCCCCCTCCAAGGCCTAGAAGGCTCCAATGGGGTCCCGCTGGGGTCCAGGAGGCCAGCCCCAGTCCAAGATGTGGAAACAGCATTTGGGCAAAGCTTAGTCCACCCTGGACTCTCAATACCCTGAAGACTTTCTCTGGAAATTTCTCTGGAGACTTCTGCTGAATTCTACATGGGCAAGAGGGTGTGTGGTCGTGTTAAAAGCACAGGTTTAGGAGCCCAACAGGAACTTCCCTGGTGGTCCAGTGGTAAAGAAACTGCCTGCCAATGCAGGAGACAGTAAGAGACTCAGGTTCGACCCCTGGGTTGGGAAGATCCCCTGGAGGAGGGCATGGCAACCCACTCCAGTATTCTTGTCTGGAGAATCCCATGGATAGAGGAGTCTGGAGGGCGACAGTCCATGCAGTTGCTGAGTCAGACACGACTGAGCAACTGAGCACGTACGCAGGAGCCCTACACTCAGGGCCAAAGCCTAGCTTTGCCCCTTACTAGCTGAGTGATCCCCGCGAGTCCCTTAGTCTTCTGAGCCTCAGTCTCCTCATCTGTGAGATGGGCGATAACAATGCCCCTCCTCTTAGGGATCTGTGAGTTAAGTGAGACGGAAGCTGTTGAATGGTGAGGACCGTGCCTGGCACAGAGAGAGGGTGAATGTGGAAATTCTGTCCCCGCTCCGGGCTGCCTCCCCTGCCATTTCTCCTCCTCCTGTGTCCCGTGGTCCCCACTGCCTGTCCGTGGATCTCAGCAGGTTCCCAGGCACTGGCTCCCTGAGATCTGACCCCCGGGGCGGGAGAAATTTCCTGGGAGTCTCGTGACAGACTGAGCCCCGCGCTGGGCCCTTGGCTCACCTTGGCCCAGCCGCTGGGAGTTCTGCTGCTCCTGTTGCTGCTGATGCCGCCGTGCCAACTTCTTCATCTGCAGGAGATACGGTGCATGCCAGCCCCACCTCGGCCCCCAGGCACTCCCGCCCCACCCTCATCAGGCCCCGGTCTTCCGCCTGCCCACCCTCTCCCTTGCCCAGCAGGGTGGCTGGTGGCCGGTCCTCACCTTTGCTCTTTGGTTCTGAAACCAGACCTGGACCACACGCACGCTGAGGCCCGTCTCCGCCGCCAGCGTCTCTCGAACCTGCCCAGAGAGGGAGAAGGGTCAGGCCCGGGGGTGGGCAGGCGCCGAAGGTGGCAGGTCCGGGGGTTGGGCGGGGAGGTGCAGGGATGCCCAGGTCCCCGCAGGAGTCTGGAAAGGCAGCGGGTGTGGGGGTGTCAGCCCCCGCCCCACCCCGGCCGCCCCTCACCTTCCGGCAGGGCTTGGAGGAGACCTCGAAGGAGGCCTTGAAGGCTCTGCGCTGCTGCGTCGTGAGGATGGTCCGGGGCCGCTTAGGCCTCCGTGGGTCCTTCCCGTCGTCCCCACTGCCCTTGCTCTGGCTGCCCTGTCCCTTGGCCGGCTTCATGTCCCCATCCTCATCCTCGCTCTTCACTGTGGGGGACACGATGCAGCGGATCAGCCTGTATCCTCAGGAACCCGCTGCTGCTGGGGTCCCGTCACCTCCTGCCATCACCCAGCACGACTCCCCAGGGCCCTCAGGGTAGAGACTGCCCCCTTCCCTGGGCCACAGGCCCCGCCTCGTCTCACCTCTCACCTCCTGTCCACCCACTGCCCCACCCAGCCCGGTGTGTTCCCTTCCTCAGCAAACGGTCCTCGCGCCCTTATCTCAGCCCCCTGGGGAGACCTGAACCAAAGCCACCAGACCTGCCCTGCTGACCAGACAGGCAGAGGAGGGCACCCTGGTGAGCAGGCACGGACACACGCTGCCCACTCAGATGCACTCACGTTCAGAAGGGCAGAGAGACAGGCCCACATGGGGACAGGTTCGGGCACTGCAGAAATGCGCAGGTGCACACGTATGGCACACACATGTGTGGCTGGCACACGGAAGGGAGCACAGCTACGCTGACGCTCACAGGCAGCCAATCTGCCATCAGGCCCACGGCCCTCCTGATGAGAGGAGCTGGCAGCTGTGCTCAGTCTGGCCCTGGGCTTCCCCTGACCCAACCTGCCTGGGCCCCACCTTGGCCTGTGGCCTCCGGGCCCTGGGGGACCCCAGACCAGAATGCTGGCTTTCAGGAAAACCAGTTCCCATGGCACTAGCCCAGCATCAGCCGGGCATCAGGGCCCAGAGAGGAGGCTCTAAGGAGCTTCCAGGGACTAAGGATTGACAAGCAAAACATGCACTCACACACACGTACACACAGGTGCATGCTCTGAAGCAGGGACATACAGGCATGCACACGTCTGGACACACACACACACACACACCCTTGAATGCAGAAGCATGCGTCTTCACCCAGCGACCCCACACCCACTTGCATGCCCGAGTTATGGGTCTCAGAGATGCGGGCCCCAAACAGACAGCAGAGCCTCCCCCACCCCCATGCCTCCTGCTGCCCCCAGCCCATCTTCCTCCGAGCACGAGTCCCTGCGGAGGAGGGCCTCCCTCTGAGACCCCCTTCCTAGGCCTGGCAGGAATGTGCCAATGGCACCTGGCTGGTCCCCGCTCTCCCTCAGGAGCCCAGGCAGCCTGGCCACCACGGTGCCCTGCCCAGGGGTGGGCAGAGGGACAGATGCATGGGCAGCTCATGCCCCCCTTCAAGGGCTCTGGCAGGGACACGGCTCCTTTGTGTGGGCAGGTCCTCTGACCATGGGCTCCAGGTTCCCCACAAGGGCCTGGCAGACCAGGGCACCTCCTCCCCACGCCCCCTGCTCCAGGCTGTCTTTGCCGCCCCCAGGAATGACCAGGTGCCAGCCTGCTTCCTGACTTTCTCCTCCTTAAGAACTTGTCCCTGGTTGGCCCTGCCCCTCCTGCCAGGAGTGCTCCAAACTGGCAGTCTTTGGGAGGCTGGAGCAGGGTGGAGAGGAGCCTTCACCCCAGGAAATGGAGGCTTTCCCTCCACTACCGAGGACCCCAGTCCGCCCACTGCTGAAGACTTGGGGGGGCGTGATGGAGACAGGATGCGTCGTATCAGATGCCTGTAGACTCGATGCTGGGAGAGACCCCTGTGAGGTGGGGCTGCGGTGGGGTCACAGCAAGGGAAAGGGGGACTGCTGGGCCAGAGAGCAGGGGGCATGCATTCATGTGTGTGCAAAGTACAGTACCTGTGAGCACATGGATAAATGTGTAGCCAGACTTACTGCACGAGTGTGCTAGGGCATGTGTACACATGTGTGTTTACATGGGTGTGGGCTTTGGCGTGCTTGGGCATGTGAGCACATGTCTAGTGGACATGTGTCCATGTTTTTACATTCCTGGGCGTAGGTATCCACACACACATCTTATGTGCTTGTGTGTGTGCATGTACAACCACATGCACCTATCCCTGTGCGTGATCGTGTCCAGGTGCGTTTGTGGGCCTGTGGGGCCATGCACACGTGTCTGTGTGCACCCCGCATGTGAACACCTCCGTGCATGTGTGCACTGGCTGTGGGTGTGGGTGCAGTGTCTGTGTGGGGTACGGGTCCCAGGGTCAGAAGCGGGTTTCTCCTGCAGGGCGACCCTCTGCGGCATGGGTGCCAAGCCCCCCACCCGGCTCCAGCCGCAGCTCACCGGAGTCGGATTCGTCGGGGCTCACGGAGCTGAGCAGATCCTTCTCCTTCTCGTAGTCACCCTTGCACAGCAGCTGGCCCTCCTTGAGCACAAACTCGTCGCCCTTGCGTAGCTGCCGTTCACACACGCAGCAGCAGAAACAGCCCAGGTGGTACACGCACTCCAGCGCCCGCATCACGAACTCAGTGGGGGCGATCTTCTCCATGCAGCCGCTGCACTTGGCCGCAAAGAGCCTGTGGGTGCACAGAAGCGGGGCATATTGGCTGGGCTCAGGGGTCCCTCCCAGAGGCACTGCCCACAGAGCACCTCTTCCTCCTGCCACCCGGAGCCACCCGGCCCAAGTGGGAGAGGCCCTCCCTGGGCACAGAGCCAGACAGTGGGAGCCCTACCCCTTGGCTGGCAGGGCCCCTGACGACCCCAAG
>NW_011494765.1:3955971-3956858 GCF_000754665.1 Bison bison bison | reverse complement strand
CAAGATGGGCACTGGGCATGCTGCCCAGAGATGTCAGCTCAAGAGCCTGCCTGCTCAGAGGCACAGCGACCACTAGAGGGCAGAGTGCAGGGCCAGTCTCCACCTTCCCTGAGAGCCAGGTGGGCCCTGCCCTGAGCGGAAGGACTGGCACCCCATAGGTCCCATCCCCCGGCCCTCCAGCATCTGTGCTCCTCCTCCCTGGCCCTGCCTCTCCCCCACATCCAAGTGATCCCCATCCTTGCCCAACCCATCACCCAGCCTGGCTCCCTCCCCTCCTGCCGGAGGGGCTGCCCCAGCGTCCTCGCTGGTTTACTGCCTCTCCAACCCTTGACTCACCCTCCAGGATGAGAAACAGAGGGGTCTGTCCAAAGCACACACATGATCACGCTGCCTCCCTGCCCCAGACTCATCCACGGCTCCCTCGTGCCCTCAGGAGAACCTCCAAGTTTCTGAGTTTGGCCTTCAGGCCCTTCACAGTCCTGCCTCCCCTCTTACCCCTCTACTCCCGGAGGCTGCTGCCTGAAGCCCTCCAGGGCACCATCACCATGGCCCTCTGGCATGCTCTTCCTCTGGCCCTTGCCTCGGCCACACCTGTTTATTTCTCATTTTAGCCTAGGAATCTCCCCCGTGAACACATAGTCACAGAACACGTGTGCAGTATCAGCCGCTCTTCCAAGCACTCTGTGTACAGAAGTGCATTTCATCCTTGCAACAACCCTACGAGGCAGGAAATATTAATCCCATTTTAGAGATAAGAAAACTGAGGTGCTGGGAGGCAGGCATGTGCTCAGGGTCACGTGGGGAGTAAATGTCCGGGGTCTGATACTGTCCCTCCGTGACAAAGAGGATCCATCTTTCATCTCGGGAGACAATGCTTGGGGTGGGGT
>NW_011494765.1:3955067-3955871 GCF_000754665.1 Bison bison bison | reverse complement strand
TGGGGCCCCGGGCCAGGTTGGCACGCCTTTGGTGGTTCCCAGAGAAGAAGCCCTCTGAGTCTAGGGGAGGGGGTGGCGGCGGTGGTGGGGGGTGACCTGCATTTGCAGGCGCTGCCACTATGCAGGCTTCGTTCAGAACAGCCGTGCTAATGCCTTGGCAGCAGGGGGTCGATTGCTACTTTCTCCAAACTCATCAACACAATCTATTATTAATACTTCTCCAAAGGCTCGGTGCCGCCATTACGGAGGCAGCGCCAGCCACTCGGGGCATCATCTGTTATCTAGATTGCAAAAACTCGGGAAATAAAACAAACCGTGCACACTTTATAAACGGAATGGGCCATCCGTTTGGTCTCCAAGCATCTTTCCACCCAATAAAACATCGGGGGGGATGCATGAAATACTTGCTCCCAATTATGGGGCTGCCTTTGTCTACCACGCCAGGGTGAGAGCTACAAACAGCGTGTGTGGAAGGGGCTCAGGCGCCAGTGGGAGCCCCTCCTTTCTGTGAGCCCCTACTCCCTCCCTGAATCCCTCCCACCACATAGGACCGGTGGAACCAGCCATTGAGAAGCAGCCCCAAGCAGAGGCGGGTGGCAATGGAATCAGATGGACTCAGGTTCAATGCCTGTTTCTGCCGCTTGCTGGCTTGTAAGTAATTTCTTCCCTCTAAGCTCGCTTATCTGTATAATGGGCTCAACAACGCTGCTGGGTTCTCAGTGTGAAAATGCACTGAGTTATCAGGTTAAAGCTGTGAGCACAAAGGGAGTGAAGCGGGGGCTGGGGAAGCCTCTCTGTGAACAC
>NW_011494765.1:3953785-3954967 GCF_000754665.1 Bison bison bison | reverse complement strand
GGCCCTGCCCTGGCCTGCACCTACTGACCGCTCCTCTTGGCTCCCCATCCCTGTCATGTGCCCTGCTCTGTGGGAACTCAGCCTCAACAACACTTTGATGGAAAAATTTATGAAGAATCAAATTATTGCTGCTGGGAGGGAATTAAAACCATTTTTCATTCCCCGCGTCCCCGGGCCACGTCTGCGGGCGCCACCTTGGGAGCACTGCGCGCATCCCATCCCTCTTTATGGCCCGCCATCACAGGCACAGATTACAGCTGCAATTCTCTACTAATCTGTTCTGGAACAGAAACGGCCATAAACGCAAGGCTCTCGGCCTGCCTCCCTTCCCGGGGCTGCCATCCACACCACCCACGGTGAGCGGGTGGGACACAGTGGGCAAGGCCAATCCCAGCTCTGCCTGCTGCCCTGGCACTGGCCAGGGCACTCAAACTGGGGAGACCCCAGCAACCCCTGCCAGCCACCTCTAGTCTATCCAGCAGGCTCCTACTCATCCTGCAATGCCCAATTCCAACACCACCTCCTCTGGGAAGCCTTCTTTGATGCCCCAGTCTGGGGGAGGTGGCCTCCTCTATGCTCACCTCAGGCCTTAGTTCCCTCTACTGTGAAACAGGGATGTCAACAGGACTTTCCTCAAAGGCTGCTGTTGTCAGGACTCAAGGGGACTGAGCATTTAACTCAATGAATGAGTCCCGCATCAGAGTGATGGCACGTGACCCTGTCAGCTCCTAGTTCCACGGAGGTCCACCTGATCCACCAGGAGGCCTCAGTGTCTGCAAAGTCTGAAAGTAAAGGCTTGGCTCAGGCAGGCAGGACCCTACTGGCCCACACAGCACAGGGCTTCACCAGGGGAGTGTGAGCCGAAGTCAGCTCCAATTTGGCCCTCTGGCTGGAGACCTTTGTTCAGGGTGCAACCCACCCAACTGCCCATGGCGCCCTAAGCAGAGGCCCGTGGGAACCGGGCTGGCCCTCCAGTTCTGCCAAGGGGCTAGGGAAGAAGCCAGGTTCGCAGAACCTGCTGCTCTGACATGGGGGACACTTCTGCCTTGCCCCTCTCACTGCCTGTCTGTCCTCCTCCCCACGCTCTACCTCCTGACCTAGAGGCCCCATGAAGGGCTGCAGCCTGGTCCCTGTGGCCCATGGGCAGATAAGTGCTGGGGCATCTCTGGGTCCACCTGGCAG
>NW_011494765.1:3949138-3953685 GCF_000754665.1 Bison bison bison | reverse complement strand
CACTGCCTGGAAGCTGCAAATATTGACTGGAGATGCAGAATGGCTAGGGCTGAAAAGCTTGGTGCCTCCCCGCCTCCCTTCCCCTCCCGCCCCAAAGCCTGGCATGAGGGCCCGGGAAAGCAACAAGGCCCCTGGGTTTGGAGCCCTGGACTCGCTCTCCCTCCCTCCCAGCTCTGGGACCTTGGGCGAGTCTGAACCTCACTCACTTCCCTCCTCTGTAAGAGCACTGGGCTGGGGGCTCCAGATGGGTGTGCTTCTGCTTCTCACACTGGGGCTGGGAAGCCTGGATGCAGCAGGTCCTGGGGTCAGGGATGGAGGGTGCTGTGGGATGGCTCCGAAGCTCTGGCCAAGGCAGAGTTACCTGTGGCTTCCCCTCTAACGGTTGTGCCCTCTTGGTGCCAATCTGCCTGCCCTGGCCCCTTCCCCAATCCAGAAGCTCCAAAGCTAGACAAAGACTCGTGAAAAACTTGTGGCCACATCACTTGCTACCAACCCACACAACCCTCTTCCCCCTTTTCCACATAAAGCACCTATCCTTTCCACATGCTGTCCCCACAACCGAGAAGGCCATTCCCCCCACTCCCAACCTTTGCCTGGCAAACACCTGCTAATTTGGAAGGATTTAGCTTGGGCATCCCTTCCTCCCAAAGCCCCCTCCTCCTTTCCAGTCGCAGACACACTTCATGTATTTCCAGGTACACCTTCCCAGGGCCACCTGTGTCTTAAGCACTGAACCCAAGTCCCCACACACACTAAAGGTGAGCAGTGAATGTTTGCTGAATGACTGCTGAACCAGCCAATAGAGTGTCGTTTAGCCTGTGAGGCAGGGCAAGCTGGTCTGTGGGAGCCCCACCCACCTGCCCTGTAGAGACAGGGTCCCCTGGGAGGGGACCTGTGTAGGGAGGTGCGGGTGCTGAACCGGGCAGCTTGGTGTTTCCTTCTGTCTCCATAACTTTTCCCTGTGTGACTTTAGTCAAGATACTTTAACCTCTTTGAGCCTCAGTTTCTTCATCTGTAAAATGGGAATGATGGTATCCATCCATGGGGTTGCTGGGAGGGCTAAACCCATGTAAAGTTCTCAGCCCTCTGCTGGCATTAAAAGGCATTTCACAACTGCTGGTGTCTGCCTTTCTCCTGTTCTGTGCGAGTCCAACATGCTCTCCTGGATTATCCTTGCTGGGATCTCCCAGGAGTTCCTGGGCACAGGCTTCCTGACACAGATGCTAACCATGCTCCCTCTCATCTCCATCCTGGGCTCTGGATCCATCCTTCAGCTTCTGTCTGGAGGCTGGAGAGAGCGCTCCTGGCTCATTCTCTGGCTGTCTCATTAGTATCATTGATCTCAATTAACATCTAGCTGCATCACCCCGTTAAGTCTTCACAGAACCCTAAAAGGAAGACACTGTTTCCATCTCTGTTTCACAGATGAGCACAGGAAGGTGCAGAGGGCAGGTTCAAAGTCACATGGCAGCATTGCCATATACTCCCTCTTTGCTCTGTGTATCCAAATGTTTCCGTTCATCAATTACCCTGGCCCTTTGCCATGCCCACGTCTGTCTGCCCTCAAGGCTCGGAACACTCCAAGTTTTTATCACTTGACATAAGCCCAGCACCTAGTAGGTGTGGCTGGGTGTGTGCACGTGTGTATGCTAAGTCACTTCAATTGTGTCTGATCCTGTGCTACCATATAGACTGTAGCCCTCCAGGCTTCTCTGTCCATGAGATTGTCCAGGCAAGGTGGCTGGGTGGGTTTTCCTTGAACCAAACTGAATATCTCCCCCTGCAGCAAATACACCCCCTTCCCCCAGGATCATCTGTAATTGCAGAGTAAGAAATTCCTCTTTTCAGGATATCCTTCCCTTAAAGTGTCCCAGGCTAGGACAACACATCTCCATCTCCTCTAAGCTTTCATGGGTTTATTTGTTTAATTCTCAATGTATTAAAGTCATAAAGCTAATAAACAAAACTCAAAAAACCATTTTTTCCAGGAGCATGTGAACACAGGTTACAAATCTGATTTGTTAATTTCTCTTAAACCATTGAGATGGCTCAGACGGTAAAGAATCTGCCTGCAATGCAGGAGATTGGGGTTTGATCCCTGGGTCAGGAAGATCCCCTGGAGAAGGGAACGACAACGCACTTCAATATTCTTGCCTAGAGAATCTCATGGACAGAGGAGCCTGACAGGCTATGGTCCCTAGAGTCACAAAGAATCAGACACAACTGAGCGACAAACACTTTCAAACCACTGATACCTGCAGAGATGCATGCAACACAGGTGATTCTTTTACCTCTCATAAAACTGGTTTCCTAATGTCCCAGGGCCCCTCCAGCCTCTCCTCATGAGTCTTCATCCCCAGCTCTTGGAGGCCACACAGCATGTACTAGGCTAGGAATCCTGGTTCTGTCATTTCCTCACACTGGAATCCCACACAAGTCCCTTCTCCTCTCTGAGCCTCAGTGACCCCATTTGTTCAGTGGGGTCACAGCTGGGCAGAGAAAGGCTTGATGAGTGCAGATCACGATCACTGTCATCGTCTATCCAAGCCTTTCCAGCACAGTTCACTCTCCTCTGCCTCCTCACCGTGCGGCCATTCCCGGACTCGTGTCACTGCACTTTACAGTTTATGTAGCTCTTCACTGGGTTCTCAGTCCAAGAGCTCCCAACAGTTTTAGGAGAAGCGCAAAGATCTAACCATGGCATTCAAGGCCCCACTCTACCCTGCCACACCTGGCCTTCGGCGCTCTGCTCTAGCCGCCACGCTTCTCATTGTTCCCTGAACCCAAGTCCCTTCTGGCCTCCTTAGCACCGAAAATTCCATCTGACTCTACGACCTGTTTTCTCAAACCCTTCCCTTTTTTTCTTGTTGAACTTATCTTCAGCCTTCAAGACACAATTCAAAGCATCACCTCCTCTCTGAAGCCTTCCCTGATGCCTCCAGATCCAGATATCTGTGTGTCTGAACTCCCCACTGTCTTAGAAAGAAGGAATTAATTCAATCCCCTACCCTTTGCTCTGGCATTGAGTTGGTGGTTAGTGACTATTTATCGAATGAATGAATAACCCTGGGAGAAATGAAATGGGCAGTCATTTCAAGGGAATAACAGAAGGACAAGAGAATATTGGACACTCTGCTTTTGGGGGAGTCTGAGAACACTACCAGCTAACAAGAGAAGTTGAACTTGCCCTCGTGTGCCCCCTTCACAACCACACACCGTGGAGTTCAGTGTCCCAATTTTTTATTAACAAAGTTCTCCACGTGCCTCCCGTTAGGCTGGGAGTCTTGCAGTAACACTTCCTACACTGCATGGCACCTTCACGCATGGTACACAGGGAGAGCCCTATTGGTATAAAATGACTTCTCTGACCTTCAAGTGACTGGGCCAGGCCTGGACACCTGACTCAAGCTGGGCCAACTGGACCCTCTGTCCTGTGTCTCATCCTTCTCCTGCTCATTCAAGGGTCCTTTTAACCCCTCACCCCCAATCCTCAGCCTTGTCCTCAGAGGTGTGGATTCCCATGACTCCAACACCAGTTATGTGGCCTTGAGTCATTTACGTTCCATCTTTGAGCCTCAGTTTCCTCTTCTGTAAAATGGGGGTGTTAATCCCTCCATTACGTGGTGATGTGAGAGGGCTAAGCCTAGGGGGTGTCTCAGGAGGTGTGTGCCCCCTCTCTCTCCCCAGTCTATGTCTCATGTGGTGCCCAAGGCAGCTCTGGAACCTCTTCTGCCCTTCAACTTCAGTCTGAAGCCCCCATCACATGGTTGGGTCTGAGTTCTCCCTGAGGTATGTGCTTCTATGAGATCCTCACCCAGGGTCACACTGGGGATCAGGCAGCTTTTGAACCTGGTTTCCCTTAGAGCAGGGGTCCCCAGCCTCCGGGATCTAGTGCCTGATGATCTCAGGTGGAGCTGATGTAGTAATACTACAAATAAAGCACACAATACATGTAGAGCACTTTAGTCATCCTGAGACCTTCCCCCGCCAACCCCTGCCTCAATCTGCGGAAGAACTGTCTTCCATGAAACCGGTTTCTGCTGCCAAAAAGGTCAGAGACCACTGCCTTAGGGCCTCTCCAGGCCCAAGTCCTACAGTCCCTGGAAGCAGTCCCTCCCCAGGGACCACAAGGCTTGGCGCTTGGAACTGAAGCCCCTCTGTCCCCACCTTCACGGATTCACCCAGCACACACCCAAGCAGGCTGACTGTGCCAAGCTTGTGCAAGACGCTTGGGGAACAGAGTCAAACCAAATCTCCACCGGTGGGAGCTGGTAGAATGCGACATGTGCTTTGATGAGGTACACTCAGCACGCTGGGAGTGGGGCATAGAAAGGCACGCTAGCCAATCCGGAGGAGAGCTGGGGACTTCCGGGAAAAGGTGAAACGACAGTTAAAAGAACCCGGTCCTACAGGCAGAAGGAACCGTCTGAAGAGTCTCAGTCCCAGTTCTGCCTGACCTTGGGGCTCGTCACCTCTCCTGTCTCAACCTATTTTCCAGTTTGAAAACTGGGATCACAGCCCCTGCCTCACAGGTCATCATGACCCCG
>NW_011494765.1:3948630-3949038 GCF_000754665.1 Bison bison bison | reverse complement strand
GCCCCCCGGGTGGCCCCCGCCACAGAGCACCAGGACAGGCCCCAGGTGCTGAGTGCTCAGTAGGTGACTCCTGTCAGAATGGCTCCTGGGACTGTGGTGTCCGTCAGGGGTGAGCTGGTGTTCATAGGGGCAGAGGGGACAAGACCCTGGACACTCTCGGGGGCCGGGCTGCAGCTGCTGGCGGCTGCCTGGCCCTCGGAGGAGCTGATGGGGTGAGAGCAGGCAGAAGGAGTTGCCTGACCGCCCCCTCCCCGACTTGTTGACATCTCCCCCACGTGCCTGCTGCGTCCTTATCATTCCGGGCGTAGCTGTTTTTTATTTTGAGACAAAAAGGGGCCTGTTGATGGGGATCCAACTCAAACCAGCTGCAAACATCTGCTTTGATGCGGCGGCGGCGGCGGCGGGCCA
>NW_011494765.1:3940180-3948423 GCF_000754665.1 Bison bison bison | reverse complement strand
GGGCGCACAGACCCAGCTCTGCGGGGCCGCCGGCTCCACGGCCCTTTGATCCCGGCCCGGGGCGCTGTTGGGAGCCCGCAGCCCGGGGCTGGGGGTCAGGGGCCAGGGGCAGGGAGGGATGGGTCCAGCTGGGAGCCTGGGGTACCATCCGAGGGCCAGCCAGGCCGGGCCGGCACACATTCGGTGGCTCCACACACATTCGTTTGGCACCTACTACGTGCCAGGCACTGTCTGGAGGCTGGGGTAGTGCAGTGAGTCAAAGTGATGGTCTCTCCCAACCATCCACCTCCCCCACCCCGCCCCCAGCTTCCAATTTAAAGAGTGAGCGGATAGACAGGAGATACATCTCTAGCAGAGTATAACAAATAGTGACAATGATGAATCACGATGAAGCAAAGAAAAGCGAAGGCAGTGGCCAGCGGGGTTAGCAAGAACAGTCTCAGGCCTTCCTGACATATCTGGGGGAATTCCCAGCAGAGGGAACAGCAAGTGCAAAGGTCCTGAGGCCTGAGTCTTATACCTGTACCTGAGGTATTGGAGAGAAGGCAAGGAGATGATGTGGCTGGACAGGTGATCAACAGGGCAAGAGTTAGGAGGTACAGAAGCACTGGCGGGGTTGGGGGGGGCGGGGAGGGCAAGTCTCCTGGTGTTTTGGAGAGAGGGTCTTGAGCAGAGAGGGGTTGTGATCTGATTTGCATTTTAACCAGGTTCCTCAGACAGCTGTGTGGGGGCCCAGAGATGCTTTGGGAGTTCATTGCAATAATCCAGGCAAAAGATGGTGTTGGCTAAGACCAGGGAAGTTTCTGAGAAATTGCCCTCGCTGGGATGCATTTTGAAGGGAGACAGGGACACGAGAGGATGTGAGAGAAAGGATAGAGGTGTCGGTGAGTCCAAGATCAGGGGGCCTGAGCAACCAGAAGGATGGAGTTGCCACTAAATGAAATGGAGACTGAGGCAGGGTAGCGGAGGGCAGCATCAGGAGTGCGGTTCTGGACCTGTTACCCCCGAGCTGCCTTCTGATCGTCATGTGGACGTGTCCAGAGGGCAGCAGCCCATATGAATCTAGACTTCAGACAGAGATCCGGGCTGGAGGTGCCATGTGGGAGCTCCCAGTATAGACACACACATACACTCTCAGCACCTGATGACTAGTTTCTCACTTCTGGGGCTCTGACCCCTGGGGGACTAGGGGCAAGCCCCAGGAATTGTTTTCCATTTGGGGACACTGGAGCTTCTCTGGGGACCAGACCTGTCGATGGTACAGGGCAGGTAGAAGGTGAAGCATCGTGTCCTTCTGACCATGCCCCTCCACCCCCCACGTGCTTGCCCTCCAGCCAGCGCCTAGTGCGCCAGAGGTCTGCGCGCTCCAGGCCAGGCCTTTGGCTTGATGCTCTTTCCTCCCTTGTCTGCCCTTCACTGGCAAGTCCCATTCATCTGATGGTTCATTTATTTACCCATCCACCTAACATTCACTGAGTACCTACTACGAACCAGGCCAAATGGCTTACCCTCCACCTGCTCATCAACCCCTCTGAGCTGATCCCATATTGCCTTCCCCCATTCTCACTGAGTCACCAGCTCCTGGCTGTCAAATCCAGCAGCCATTATTATTGTTATTATTTCTTGCTAAGATTTATTAAGTGTTTTCCTACATCCTAGGCCCTGGGCCTTATTTGCACGCAGACTCCTCCCCCATAAGACCCCTTAGACACAGGCTCTGCCACTCTTTTCACAAGAGAGGAAAGTGGTGCTTGGAGAGGGTACCACCACCTCTCCGAACTGGCAGAACTGGGTTCAAAGCTGGGGCAATGGGCTCCCTGCTTGATGCCTGGACCTCCCTGTGCTCAAGGCCCTCTCTTGCCTCAGCCTCATCCTCCCTGCCCGCCACTGCACTTGCTCCATCAGCTCAGAGCTGTGGGCCTGTGACCTAGGCTGGGCCTGGGGGAGCCGAAGGTCCAGAGGGCCAACAACACAGGTGCAAGATGAGAAAGCCCACCCCATGGGATGGAGAGGCCTTTGGATTTCTCTCCAGGGTCCCGTGTGGCCAGAACAGGCCGGGCTCAAGGCTGCGTGCCTGGGAAGGGCTGAGTGATCCAGGACAGGGCCTGAGGAGGTGTAAGGTCAGCGGGGTGGGGGACAGGACCGGGGAGGGGGGCTGTCTTCCTGGAGAAGGGCGTTACAAAGAGTGCAAAAGACTGAATGGGGCAAGTGCAGGCTGGGATGGCAACAGGACTGTGTCTAATTCCAGAGTCTGGGCTCTGTGTAGGCAGTGGCAGAGGAGCAGAGAGGCCACTGAGATGGAGCGGTTGAATATAAGCAAAGGCAAGAAGAACATGGAGACCGTTTTCAAGGTTAGGGAGACAGTGGGTCAGAAAGGTTGCAGCGTAGGTGAAAAAGGAGAAGGCTCAAACCAGAGGCCTTAAATGCTGGGCTAAAGAAGAGAGAGGTCAGGTTTCTTTTGTTTCCATCTACTCGTCCTTGTATCTAGCCATCCACCCACCCACTCACATAGCCTCTCAGCCAGTTATCCGTCTATCCACCCATCCCCGACCCAACCACCCTCTCAACCATCCATCCATCCATCCATCCGTCTGTCCACCCACACACATCCATGCACCCATGTGTACATGCACCCATCCATCCACCTGCTGGGCTATCTGCCCATTTCCCATCCATCCAACTATACACACACATCCATCCATCCAACACATACTCAGGCACTCACTCTGTGCCAAATCCTATGTCACGATTCCTCCTCTTGAAAGCAGAAACTGCCTTTTAAGGCTTTACTGTAAAGCTTGTTGATTCTGTAGTCAAAGTCTCTCAATTGTGTCTGACTCTTTGCAACATCATGGACTATACAGTCCATGGAATTCTCCAGGCCAGAATACTGGAGTGGGTAGCCATTCCCTTCTCCAGGGGATCTTCCCAACCCAGGGATTGAACCCAGGTCTCCCACATTGCTGGCGGATTCTTTACCAGCTGAGCCACAAGGGAAGCCAGTTGATTCTGTAAGCATTTACCAAATACCCACCACGACCAAGCACCATGCTAGGGGATGAGAAATCCATGGGGATTTCACTTCCTCTCAGTGAGCTCCTGGTGTAATGGGGGACAGGGTATTCCAGGGGAAAAGAGGTCTCGGAAGGAGAAATCCCGGATACCAGTGGAGAGCCTCACAGCTGGCCGCGCTGACAGTCTGGCCCCATCGTTCGGACCCCAAGGATTTGGACTCTCTATACACAGATCACAGCATTTTAATTAGGGTTATAACAACATTGATAAACTTCCTTTGAGCAAGTGTTTTCCGGAACAAACTCCATTAAGGCAATTTAATTTTTTGAACAATTCTTTCTAGTGCAGTTAAATAATTTACAACTTTTTCCATTTCCATTTTTATTTTACTAAAATTATTTTCATTGAGATAAATTATTTCCCATGAAAAAATTTCAATAATGGTTTGCTCCATTGTCAGCTTTGTGCTTGTATAATACCCTACTGAGTATCAGGGTTAGACTCTTCAGTTAATTTGTAGCCAGTGACATATTTTTAGCACGGGTTGTTTCACTGCCGTCAGTTGTATTTTGTACTGCTTAATTTACCAAGTTAAATTTCCCCCCAGGCTCAGGTAGGATGGTTTTTAATGTTAGCAACAAAATTTACAAAGTTTATGACCACAGATTTTACCAGGCGGCCAATGAAAACCCGCTCAGGGTCAAAACCATGGGTCAAGACAGCCTTGTGGTGTCCTACAAGGGGGTGCGAATGTCCAGCTTCAGCTGAGATCCCACGGTTCTCCTTCTCTCTCAAAGACTATGACCCCTCCCCTGACACCTCCCTCTCCCACTTAAACTCCCAGGCTCTGATGGCACTTTCTATACTCTGGACATAAGTCTGAGTTTATCAAAACAGCCCTTAATCAAGCTGGTACCCAGTAGCCCAATCCTCAGCACAGGCCTCCAGGGGCAAGAAGAGCCATCTCCTCCCCTTTTCCCTACCCTATACTCCTCTTGATGCAGCCAGAGAGAACACTGTTGTTAGTTCAGTCATGGAGAGCCTCACTGCCCAGTCTCCTGAGGTCTGGGCCGAGTCCCCTCCTACTCCTCTCTGTCTCATACACACACACCTGTGCGCTCCTGCTGTCGTTTCCGAACCACACCCTGGCATCTGTTCCCACTGTCGCTTTCAGGAACCAGGGCACCCTGTGCTCAGAGCTGCTTGCGTAGGGGCCTCCCAGTGGCTCCCGACCCCCCTCGGGGCGGGAGTCCCTTTCTTAGGTTGACCCAGCTGGTTGTGTAGAGCAAGGGCTCCATGCCAGGTGAGCCTGGCTAGTAACCACCCCTGCCCTCCTGGGAGCTAAGGCCTCAGCGTTTGGGAGCCAGAGACCTGCTCTCAGCCAACGGCCCGGCTGGACTCTGCAGGGCCTGGACACGGCCACAGGGCGTGGGCAGAACCGGTCCGGGGCTGAAGGGTTTGAGCGACCTGAGAAGTGGGTGGAAGGAGCGACCGGGAAGGGGGCATCGGAAGGAGGTCGGAGGGGATTTTTACTGGGGGAGGCGGCCCTCGGGGGTGTGGGTGGCGTTCATCCCCTCCGCTCAGCCCGGGCCTCTGGCTGGGGAGGAAGAAGAGGCTCCCGGAGGCCGCCTCCGCTCCCGGGGCTCCGCGCTCGCTCGGGCGCCACGGGCTGGTCAGGGCCCCGGTCCCCGCCGCGCACCGCGCACCGCGCTCCGGCTCCGCCGCCCGGCCGCCCGTTTAGCGGGTAACTGATCGCCCCGCGCCCCGCCCCGGCCGCGCGCCGCCCGCCCTAGCCGCTTAATCACCGCCTGCCCGGCCGCATTAGCATAGTAATGGCCTTTAAATTGAGCCTCTTTGTTTTTTAATTAAGCTCCCAGCAGGTACAGAGAAGAGCGATTATTGAGGAAGCTGCCAGCGCTAATCGCCCGCAGTCATTTGACAATTAAAAAGCACCGGGCTTTAACCCTTTCCCCGCGCCCTCAGCCGTTCCCTCGGCAATTATCGAGCGCCGACTGTGTGCACGCCTTCCCCTTGGGGGTCCGCAGGCCCCGCCCCTAGAACTGCAGACGGACCCCCGCCCGCGTCTGGATGTAGCTAAGGGCTAGTAAACTGAGGCGCAGAGAGGGCAGGTTATCTGGGCCAACACACACAGCTCAGCCTGGGAACTGGCAAATCGGGTGCGGGAGAGAGAAATTCGGCTGCCTGGGCTTTGCGCCCAGCAATGAATGCCCTCTGCTTGGTGCACAGGCACCTTGTCAGTCGGGCGGAAATCCTCCTGCTTTAAGGCCCAGGTGGGGCACCTACCAACTCCATGGCAACAGCCCTCGCTTTGGCAATTTATTTTTCTGTTGGAGTATACTTGCTTTACAATGTTGTGTTAGTTTCTGCTGTACAAGGAAGGAAATCAGCTATGTGTTAGTTGCTCAGTCGCGTCCGACTCTTCGCGACCCGAGGGACTGCCAGGGCTCCTCTGTCCATGGGATTCTCCAGGCAAGAATACTGGAGTGGGTGGCCATTCCCTTCTCCAGGGAATCTTCCTGATCCAGGGATCGAATCTGGGTCTCCCGCATTGCAGGCAGATTCTTTACTGTCTGAGCTATCAGGGAAGCCCAAATCAGCTAACCCTATACTTATACCCTCTCCCTCCTAGATCTCCCTCTCACCCACCCACCCACCTACCTCTCTGGAATTCCGAGAACACCCTCTCCCCCTGCTATTTCACCCATTCCCCAAATACCGATGTGGTGCCTACTGGTGTAAGATGCAGTGGTGGGTGCTGTGGTCAGCTGTGGACAAGCCAGAAGTGGGTTCTGCCCCACACGGACCTACAAGCCAAGAAGCGAGGCAAGTGAATAGGAAGACTGCACGATGGTCCAAGAGCCAGCCCAGGCTGGGGGCGCGTCAGAGAAGGCCACTCTCTGGAAGACAGAGGTGTGAGCCAGGGAGGAAGGAGACTCGGCCAGGTGAGGACGGGAAGTAATGAACAATCCTGGCGGCAGAGGAAACTGCATGCAAAGGCCCAGAGACAGACCAGCATCAACCAGAAATAAAAGTCGCGGAGATGCAGACGGGGCAGGAGGCTTCAGAGTAGCAGGAGCCAATGAACAGGGTCTTGGAGCCCATCGACTTTTAAAATTGGGGCTATTTTTTAAATAGTTGGATGTATTTTTGAATAGGTAGTGCAGTGCCTGTTTCACGTTCAAATGTAAAAAGAGTGTTCACTGCAGTCTCCGCCACTCTGTCCCTAGTCCCTAGCAGTGCAGGTCCCCTCCCCAGAGACCAGCCCAGTCTTCTAGTCAAGCCCCCTTCCCAAGACATCCCACACAAGGAATACACGTGCCCCTGTAGGCCCATCATTCCCCTCCTTCCATTTTTTTTTAAAGGAGGACTTGTTGGGAGTTTGGTTCAAATTTATATTTTTTATGCAAACACTACACACTGTACTCCTGATATCCGTGCCTCCCCCCCCTCCCCCCCCCCCCCCCCCCGCACTCTGCTGGAGAGAACGTCCAAGTCTTGGCCCGGAGTACCTCCTTTTACAGCTGCTGGATACTCTATTGTACGAGCAAACCCTGATTTATTTAACCCATGCCCCGTTGATGGCCTTGTGGGCCATTTAAAGGATTTTTGTCTTAATCTCAAGAGCCACGGGAAGCCATTGAAATGTGCTAAGTGGGGAGTGGCTGGAGCGATCTACATTTTTAAAAGATCATTTTGGCCCCTGAGCAGGGACCCAGGGTCGGGGGAGTTGTGGGGGGGAGCACAGAGCGGGAGCAGGGAGACCAGCTAAGAGGATCATTGTGGGTCCCTGCCAGTGAGAGGCGCAGGGGGTCTCGGCCAGGGGGCGCAGGAGTGTGAGAAGGGAGCGGATTATTCTGAGAGAGTGATATAGGGCAGGAGACCGACTGGGCTCTGGGCTGGTGGGAGGGGCCCGGGGTGGCCTCCTTGCCCGGATCCTGCCAGATGGATCCTGCCAGATGGTGGATGCAAGAGATGGGGTTGGGGACACACAGTGGTGGATGGGGCACAGCATGAAGACGCCAGGTCTGAAGGCACCCTGGTCTCGCAGTACCAACAGCCAGCGTGTCTGATTCATCATGGGGACTGGGATCTCCCTCCACGGCAGGCTTTGAGGACCCCCACAGCCAGCCTCGCGTCCCATCTCTGCCTGCTCTCACTTTAGACAGGCCTGCTGCTGCTGGAGCCCCGAACCCCTCTTGCTCTGAGCCAGGCTAAGGCTGTGTTTGTAGAGAGAAGGCAGCCCTGAGAACCCCGGCAGCTGGCCCCTAGAGCATGGGTGTGAGGCGGAGGGTTCTGGACAGTTTCTGCCCCCGGTCACCAACGGGGAGGGGGAACACCCTTTTCCTCTGCCCGTGGCTCCCTGGTGGGAGTGAGGGGGAAGACTCCATGTCCTGGAGCCCGCTAAACTTTTCCATGACTCAGAAGACACTCTCCCAGAGGAGCTGGGGTCAGGGCAGCCAGAGCCACCCTCTGCCCCGCTTGAACCCCATGGAAGGAGGCAGTGAGCACTGCAGACAGCTAGGGGTTAACAGTCGGCCCACCCCCATCTATCAGCCAGCATCTCCCAAACAGACAGACAGACAAGGCAGCTGTCCAAACAGGCCTGTGTACCTGGCCACAGTCGCAGAGAGGGCAGGGCAATGGCTGTTTACTCTGCTTCCCTCCCCCAACACAGTCACACTCACACACACACACACACACACACACACACACAGACGGCCCTCCACCCCTGCTCCTCCCACCACCCCGGAGAAGATTCCTAAATGCAACTGACCAGGAGAAAAAGATGTCCTTGATCTGGGTGGAGGGGCTCCAGGAGTTGGTGGCTGAAATGGTAGCCCGAGGCCCCACAGATGCCCGAGGCCCCACAGAACTCGGTCCCGGGCGCCCACTCTGTCCGGGAGGCTCCTGGTGATGCTGCCCAATGCCTACTTTCTGGCCCAGAGTGTTTCTCAGGATCCGGAGACTTGGAGAAGCTGGTGTGTCTGGGGAATCGCCTCCTCAGATCGCCTACCTGGGGACATGTCTGCCCAGGGTGGGCTCCACAGGGCGGGCTCTCCAGGCATCTGGGCCCCACATCAGCCCACCCTCTGCCCTGCTCCTCACAGCTCCCAGGCAGCCCCAGCCCAGCGTCCCAACCCTGACTCCTCAGAGGCCTCAAGAGAAGCTGACCTCTCTAACTGGCCTCCAGACAGGCGTCTCAGATC
>NW_011494765.1:3932592-3940080 GCF_000754665.1 Bison bison bison | reverse complement strand
CCAGCTCCCCGAGGCCGCCCCCAGCCAGCCTGCCCCTCCGCCTCAGCGACCCCTGGGTCCTCCCCCTCCCCTCACACCTGTCACCACTTCTGATTCATCATCAGGCTCAGTGTGGCTCTTGAGCTAACCCTCCCGATGGGGGGGTGAGTTGTTTAGTGGACTTGGTGTGGCAGGTCCCCAGGGGGCCTGGCCACCAGCATGCCACACCCTCCCCTTACTCTGCTGGTGGCCCTACTCACTCCCTCAGGTCCCCTCAAATGCCCTTTCTTTTAGGAGGTGCCCCCGCAGGGCCAGGCTCTCCCCCTGCCTCGGGACCAAGAGCACTGTGTGCTGAGCACCTGTGTGCATGCCTGGCCCTGGGCTGCGTCCACACATTCTCTCACTTCCCCTCAATCCTGTAAGGCAGGGGAAATGACGACCCATTTCACAGATGAGGACTGAGGCCCAGAGAAGCCAATGTGCCTTGTGGCAAGCCTTGCAGCTACAAAGTTGCAGAGCCCCAAATAAGAGAGAAGGTCTGTGTGTGACTTGGCAAAGGACAAGAAGAGCCGCTGGCTTGGTAAGTGAGCAGAGCTCCTGGCGCTGCGCCTGGCAGAGGCGGGCAGTAAGAAGTGCTCGACTCTGACAAGTCCCTGTTGCGAGGTGCCCCCGGGAGAGGGGTCTGTGGATCTCATCACATCAGGTCATCACTTGACACACAGCTGGCATTACTGGGGTGGAGGGGCGATTGATAAAAGCACACACTCCGGCTTACCCTGAGTGTCCTGTGCCCTGCTTGACTGAGAGCTCAGAGAGGAAGCTCTTGTCTGGGCTCATCTTGCCAAACACGGTGCCGCAGGGACTCTGTCCTAGGCTGCGTACCCCCCACCCCACCCTCGGAGGCCAGGCCCCGGATCCCTCCTCGGCACCCCCACCCAATGTGACATCTTTACGGCACATGCTGGGCCTGCGAAGGCCTGGATGGGGTGAGGGGGGAAGGCAGGACACCTCTCAAGTAACGGATTGTAAATTCCTGGGCCCCGGCTTCCATCTCTAACAACCTCCTCCCGGGGCTCACAGCGCCTGTCCCTTCGCAGCCAATTTAAATGAGGGGTCCCAGACCTGGGCGTAAAGCATTCCAGACTCGGGAGAGGGGGCAACTATTGTTTCTCTAAGGGAAAAAATAAAATAAAATAAAATAAACTGGGTCTCTGCAGCTTCTAATGACTCTCACATGTGTTCCCGCCGAGGACAGCCCTCTACAGTGTGGGAGCCCCTCAGGGGCACAAACCCTGCTTCTCCCCAGAGTCTGGGAAGGAAGGGCCCTGATCCCCATTATAGGGTGGAAGAGACTGAAGCTGGGGGAGGCACAGAGATCCACTGGGCCCTGGCCACCACTCACAGAGGGGACCAGGGGACAGCTCGCTCAAGGTCACCAGCTGGTGCACGGACGAGCCAGGCCCCCCTCAGGCCGACAGGCCCCCCTCGGATTTGAACCACCACCCTTCCGACTCCAGAGCTGGAGACCTTTGCCCTGCTTAGCGTGGCATCCCCCCAAGGCCAGGAGCATCCACTGCCCCCTTGGAAGGGGCCTGGTCCCCACAGCCCTGCCCCAGGTAGGTCCCCTTACAGCCTACAGCTGGGGCCTGAGAGCATCAAGGCTGGTTTTTAATGAGGAAGATGAATTTTCTTGGAAGCCCGGGTTTGGAAGGCGGGGGCAGCAGAGGCTGCGACCGAGGCTGTCCCTGCTCTTCTGGCGGGAGGGCAGTGGAGGCCTGGCCCACTGGGGGCTTTGGCTGTGGGGGGCCACTGCCCTGGGCCTGGAGGGAGCTGGCGCTGAGCGGCCTGAGCTCTCTCCTTGCGTAAGCTCACAGGATATTACACTGCCTTTGTGTGCCTGGTGACCCAGCTGCTGGTTATTGAAAAATTCCACTGCTCGGCGCAGGGCAGGCCCGCTGACCCCTCATCCCGGGACGCGCCTATCTTTCAAAAGATACGGGATTAGAGGAGCAGACCCGACCTGGAGCAAAGCCCCGTCTGGGGTGTCTGTGTTTTCGTGGCCTCTCGGGATACTGACTGGAGTGGGCTCTTGGCGCAGGATTTAATTAGTTGGAATCAGCCTGCGATTACTGCGGCGACTATTTACCCAGCCACTCTGCAGTCTGAGCCCTGCTCGGAACAAAGATGGGCCCCTCGGCCCTACTGGCCCGGCCAGGGGCCCCAGCTGAGCCCCGGCCCAGCTGCTGGGAGGGGAGGGCGGTGGGCCTGGCCAGGCCTTCCGCTGGCGCACCTCATTTAGCCAGTATTTGTGGGTTTTCGCAATGCAAAGCATCTACGTGGGGCTTTTAAAAAATTAAAGCATCTTGAGAAATTTATGGTCGATTTCCGCACGTGGCCCCCTCCCCCAGCTCATGGCTTGGTGGCAGTGGTGTAGCAGAGCTGGGTTTACCAGGGTGGGGCTGAATCCTGCCAATTCGAGGGTGAGCTGGGCAGGGACGTGGGCCCGGGATGTCTGGCTCTGGGATTGCTGGGGAGGTGTCCTCAGCCTGAGCCTCCCTCACCCCCCACCTCTGCCATTGGGATGCCCCCCTGGTTATGTGTCTGTCTGTCTGTCCTGCACTCCGCACCAGACAACCACCTGGCAGCAGTGAACTTGGTAAGGGAGAAGAGATCTAAGTGCACACAAGTCTCCTGTGAGCTCAGCTTCCACCATGGAACACAGGACTCCACACATAGACACCCCTTCCTGTACACACGCTCGTGTGCATGCCTGGGTTGCATATGCCAATAGTCTACAGCACCCTGCCATATCCACCTCCCTAAGCCTGACAACATGGATGTGTATGTTGGCACTACATGGGCACATATCCGTACACATGCACACACAGCCACTCACAGCCACCGGAACATCTGTATCCGCCCCACTCTGCCCTTCACACACGACTTCACACACACACATGAGCTCCTTTTAGGCCTGCACACCACTGCATCTACAGGCTGGTCTCTGAGCATGTTCACACATTCCATTCTTGTGTACAGACGCGGATGCATGTACGTTCCCACCGGGGGGAGACATCGTGTAGGCGTGCTTAGCTGCGGGAGGCGGTTGGGGCTGTTCCAGGAGCCCGTCCTTAGCGGGCTGTCACCAGATCGAGGGCCAGTTCTGCTGGCCTCCGTTCCGGGAGGTTGAGGCACAGGCCAGAGGTACTCTTGGGAATTCAGATCCGGGAGACCTCCCAGTGGCCAGTACCGGGAAGAGCCAGCAGGCTGGGGTCCCTGTCAGTTGGGTGGGTCCTGCGTGCTGCTCAGCAGTCTCCTGCCCAGGAGCCTGGCCCTCAGCCTCCTCTGCTGGCATCCTCCCCCTCACCGGCCTCCCTCACCTCTGCCAACGTCTAGGAGGCCTTGGGTACAGTCATCCTGGGGGCAGGAAAGTGGGCTACCCGGTTTCCAAGGGACTCTGGGCTCCCTTTCTGCCCTGCTCTACATATAGCTGAGCCCCAGCTCCAGCGCCACATGTACATAGACACACACAGAGAGAGACACACTCATAACCCACCTACATACCTACAGATACACACATGTGGACACACAGTCACACCTAAGGAGACTGAAATGCCATCTACTTGCACAGGGAACCCTGCATGAACATACAAAGGCATGCACAGGCGTCTGAAGACACAGAGTTTGCACAGACACACACAGAGGACACAAAAACCCAGGCACACACGAACACACAAGAATACAAGAGATGCTAAACAAACAAGGACACAAACAGACACGTGAAAAAGACACACCGGCCCACACAGGTGCCCAGGGACACACTAGACATACTGGTACACACACATGCACACACACATAAATACACACTGTAGGCCCAAATGAAGCTCTTTTTCAGGAGAAAATGTCTAGGAAGCTTTGGCTCTCCTGAAAGTAGCTACATGGTTAATGCTGGGTGGGACGTGGTCCCAACAGAGAGGGGCGTGGCCGGCCCACAGGCCAAGCTGGTGGTGGGTCCAGCCCCCCAGCTTGCTGACTGCCTCCTCTCTGCCCGGGGTTCCAACCTTCCCCATCCTCATCCCCTTGCGATTTCTGCCATCATCCCCATTTCTGCCCTCTCAGTCCAGCACTGTTTAGGCCTCCCTGCCCTCCATCTGTCACCCCTTGGCCCAGCCCCATCTCAGGCACAGGAGGTCTCAGCCCTCACAGGGACTCTGCTGTGCTTTTCTGCTGCTCCTTGCACACGTGGTCACCTCTCCACCCTTCACTCCTGCCCGTCTGCTCCCTGGGGTGCCTGCCCATCTTCTCTGCTGTGCGAGCCACACTCTTCCTCCCCATCCCTGCCCTCAGCCTGCGGGGCCAGGGCTGCCCAGTGCTCGAGGTGTCTAGAGAGCCCCTTGGCTGGACTGGACCCCAGGCCTGTCACCATCTCTGACTCCATTTCTAAATGGCAAACAAGATAAACTACATCTCGGTTTTTCATCCAACGAAGCATCCATGGTGGTTTAAGAAAGGAAGAAAAATGCAAACTCGCTCTGTGGGTACAGGGAACTGGCTCCCCAAGGGCTCCTGGCTCCCACTGGGGTATCACTCCTTGCTAAGCATCACCCAAGGAGGGCCAGGGCCCTGAGAGTTGGGGGCACAGAGGTGGGGGCTTCTTTGGAGTCTGTGGGTTGTGGATTCATCTTAGCTTTGTGAGCGGGGGCTCATGACTTTACCTCCAGAGACTCAGTTTCCTCCTCTGTAAAATGGGAGGTTGTAACCTGCCTTTGCAGGGTTCTGGTGAAGATACAAGGAGAGTGTGAGTGCTGAGAGCCCAGTGCTCAGGAAGGGACTACCACACCCAGTCTAAGACCCAAGCACCCCTAATACTGAGGTTCCTGTGGGCCCCTGGCCCCAAGAAGAGCCCTGTCCCTGAGCCCCAAACTTCTTTGGCATCTCTTCCTCTCCCTCCCCATCCTAACCTGCCAGGACACTCAGCCCCACCCCTCCGCCACCTCCTCAACCTGCCACCTCTCCCCATCCCTGGCCAGCCAGGCTCCAAGGAGACTGTCCACGCCCACTGTGTCTTTCCCTACATAGCCTGGTTTCAGCTGTATCCACTTGCACCAAATACCACTCAGATAAAAACACACAACACCTTCTAGACTTAAGGGCCTCACTCATTCACGTGCGCATTCATTCCTTTAACCAGCCAGTGTTTCGTGAGCAGCTTCTATGTGCCAGGACCATGCAAGGAGCTAGACACCCTCCTCTGCCTTTTACGCTTAGCCATCCCTTTTTCCTGGTAACTATGATGGCGCATGGTCTTGGTCCCCATCCCCCCACCCACATCTGCAGGTTTCTGGTTCTCCACCTGCTTTCTAAGGCCAGGACCCCCAGGGCTCTGTCCCTTTCTGATTTTGACTGTCACTGATGCCAAATGCCCTCAAGCCACCACCTCCAGTTCTGTAGCACTGACCCCTCCTTCAGGGCCCCCTCGTCCTCCCCTGGGCTCCAGATCCCTTCACCCACCTGCTTCCTGGGCTGCTTGGAGTAGGTGCCCCCAGGGCAGCACCGCCCAGTGTGTTTACACCCCAGTTCCCTCATGTGGCACATGTGCACAAAGATCTATGAACCAGGATGTTTGCTGATGTATTGTGCGTGTGACAGCAAAGCACTGGCTGCAGCCCAAGGGGCTGTCAGTGGGGGAGATGGGTTAATAAATCAAGGCTCACCCATTCCCTGGACTGTTAGGTCGTGGTTACAAAGACAGAGGTAAACCCACATGCACTGACACGGCAGATGTCCTCAGCGTGCCGCCAAGTGGAGCCGGCAAAGTGCGGAGCCAGGCAGAGAAAATATGGATCCCGTAAAAAGGAAAGCCAGCCGCATGTGCCCGGGACATGCTCGAGCACATGTAGGAAAGGTCTGGCATGTTCCCCATCAGTCGCTGACCTCCTCTGAGAAAGGGATGGAGGAAGGGGTGAGGACCGTCCCGCTTTGCTTGGCTTACCTCTGCTTGGTTGGGATTTATTGATCAAGCAAGAAAAACTTTTATAATATAAAAAAGAAAAACAAATGCCCCAACTCCATGTGTCTTTCCCCCAAAGCTCAGTTCATCTGACCAGCTCTCCCGGAGGTGACTACTGTGTTCCCAGGGCTGAGGTCCAGAACCGCAGGCCCTTGGTCCACTCCTCTTCCTATGCTGCCCCCGTGGCACCGCTGGGGGCCCTTGTCCCCGTATGCCCTCCCTGCCAGGCCTTACACTGGCCTCCTGGCCCTCTCCGCCTCCTCTTGGCTCTTTGGGAATGAAAGTCAAAGGGTGTCAAGATGCTCAGAAGCCCACAGTCTGAGTGAGCCGCTGATGTCCTCCTCGGCCAGCCCAAGCTCTCCGTCCATGTTTTTCTTTTTTTTTAAATGTTTATTTATTTGGCTGCATTGGGTCTTAGTTGCAGCATGCTTGATTTTTTGTTGCAGCATGTGGGATCTAGTTCCCCAATCAGAGATCGAACCTACGCCCACCGCCTGCGGAGTCCTAGCCACTGCACTACCAGGAAAGTCGCTGCCTATGTTTTTAATACATGAAGCACCCAGAGTGGTGCCAGCTTGGCAAAAAGGCCAGACACCTGAGCTAAGGTCCTCATGATCGCGGCCACTTCAGCGATTTCTCTTTTCCATTTCCGATTGTCCTTTTGTCCTTTCTTCCTTTGCCCTCAGCCTTCTGCCCTCTCTCTCCCTCTCCTCTCTTTCTCAAAGTGGACCTGAGGCTCCAGCCACACAAAGGCAAGCTCTCGCTGATCTGGCCCCGTTCACTTGATCGGCTTCACTCTCACAGCTACTCCACGCTCTGAAATCCCTGCCAGTCCAGCTCACTCACCGCCTATGCTCCCCACATTCCTCCTCTTGGCCTGCCCGGGGCCCCTCCAGGACTGTCAGTTGAATGCTTTCTGTCCTTCAGGACTATTCAATGGGCACTTCCTCTAGGGAGCCCACCCATGTCCCTGGCATCCTCCTGTGGGCTGTCATAACAGAGGTGGGGAGCTGAGCAGCCCGACCAGGGTTCAGATCTGGTCTCGCAAACCTCAGTTTTCCCATCTGTAAAATAGGACAACTCTAGTAGCTACCTCACAGGCTGTCAGGAGGGTTCGTGAGCTCTGATGCAAACGCTGCCTCTCCTCCCATCTCTGTTTCACCAGCACGCTGCGGCCTCTCAATGCACGGCTCCCTCTGGGATTTGGTCAATGCTTGCATTAACCCTGGAGACAGTGGTGCCGCCCTCAGGGAGGGCCCACGCCCCTCTCATTGGGCATGTGGGGGTCTCTGTGTGGGCACACAGCTGAGATGCCCCAGGCTGGCATGAGCTGGCCCCGAGAGGAGGCAGGCTGCCCAGGGGCAGGTAGGGGGCAGCTGGTGCCTGATCTGTTCAAAGGCCAGCGATTCTCCACGCTGGTGATGGGTGGTGGGGGGTGTCGGGCAGGCCCACTCCTGCTGAACACACACCACCTGGGGAGGGGGTGGTGGGGATCAGAG
>NW_011494765.1:3932127-3932461 GCF_000754665.1 Bison bison bison | reverse complement strand
GGGGATCAGAGACTTGGCGACCCCGCCCCTGCAGCCCAGCATGGGGGTGGGGGCGGGGGGGGGGGCACCGAAGGGGCCTTTGTTTCTCTGGAAAAGAGGGGCCGCCTCCCTTCTCCAGACAGCCCTCCTGGAGCAGCCCCATTGCTGGCTGCCGCACCACCCCAAGCTGGGTGAGCCTTTTTTTTTGCCAACACTCAGTAAATACTCAATACTGCATTAAAGCAATAAATAGTCATTTTAAGGAAACCGAGACTCAATTTAGCCACCAGAGTCAGGAGCAGCGGTTAGGAGGGCTGCGGAATGTCACCACACAGCTGGCAGCCCCGCCCCCGCC
>NW_011494765.1:3927043-3932027 GCF_000754665.1 Bison bison bison | reverse complement strand
GTTGAGGGGGACACTGAACAATGGGCTATGCCAGGCTGTGCTACCCCTCCCCCATCAGGTTATGGGGGGAGGGGTGACAGGGGCGGTAGTGGGGGGCGGTGGTGGTGGATGTGAGTAGGTGGGTAGGTGGGCTGGGCTCAGGCAGCCCCTGAGCTGGAGGAAGACAGAGAGGCCAAAGGGCCTGGTGGGAACACCCCCTGCCCCCAACCTGGGGATGATAATAATAATGGCACAGGAGCACCACCTGCTTCAAGAAAGCATCCTCACAGACTGGGCCCTTGCTTGGTGACAAGCACCATGCTAAGCACTGAAGAGGCAACATTTTATGTCATGCTTCATCCCCTCTAATAAGATAGAGATCTTTATCCCCATCTTTATCCCCTATCTCCCCAAGTGGAGAAATTGAGGCTCAGAAAGGCAAATTGCTTTGGTCAAGGACTGGAACGATTCTGGACAACTTGTACATTTATTAAGCACCTAGTATAGATCCCCTGGAGAAGGGAATGGCAACCCATTCTACTAGTCTTGCCTGGAAAGTCCCATGGACAGGGAAGTCCGGCGGGATACAGTCCATGGGGTCACAAAGAGTTGGACACGACTGAGCGACTAACACCACAGGCCACGTCACGTGTTCTATCTTGTGACACATCCCCATTCTACAGACGAGGGACCTGAGCCTCCAAGTGCGGAAGGGACCGGGAAGTGATGCAGCTCAGCCCCCCGATCCACAGGAGGAAGAATGTGCTACCCCCCACTCCGAGCTGGTCCGTCTGATTGGGTCCGGGAGCGTGCTGGGCTGAGTGGGGGACTTGGGGGGGCTGGGGCCTGTGACATGGTCTCCAGAGTTATGCGGGCAAAACAAACAAGGCTCCTCTGTGCAGGGCTGGGGGATTTGTGTTCATTGCCGTGGAAACCACACAGAGCGTTGGGGGGAGGGGAGCCCGGCGGGCGCTGGAAGACCCCCACAGCCGCAGACCTGGGGCCAGCTGTGGGTGGCCTGGAGGCCGCTGGAGGCCAATGAGAGGTGGCTGGACAGGTGTCTCTTCCACCTGGGGTCTCCTGGGCTGGGTGGGAGCCAAGACCCTGGCACAGGATTCAGACCAGGTTCTGCGGGCGCTGCTGGCACAGGTGGGTGGAGGAGCCCCTTTGGTCAGGACGTGCCAAAAATACCAGGAGAGATAAGAGCAGCAACTTCTACCCACCAGGCTAAAAATAGGCCCATGCTGGGAGGCGGAGAGGCTGGGAGGGGAATTCCCCAGACAGCCTGGCCCGCTGCCCCTGCGATGTGGGTGGCCTGGTCAGGGATGAGCCCATTTCATAGGCAGGACAACCGAGGCCAAGGCGAGGATCAGGGCCCTAGTACGTAGTCTCAGAGAAGGCTCTCTCAACAGTGAGGCCTGGCTCTGTGCCAGGCACTGCCTGGCAAGTGATCTGCAGGTCTGCTTTCCTCCAAAACAAACCGGGGTGATGAGGATAACAACACTTCAGTCGTTGCCGTTTACTCCACGTTTATTATCTGCCAGGCACCCTTCTTAACATCTCATGTGTTTCATCCCATTCTAGAAATGAGGAAAAAATTATCCCCACTTTACAGATGAGGAAACTGAGGCTCACAAAGCTCCCTTGCCAAAGGCACACAGCTGTGGGAAGTAACAAAGCTGGGATTCGAACCCAGGTCTCTCTGACTTCAGAGCTGTTAAACCTTATGTTGTTCCCTTGAGGTCACTGAGTCTCAGAGAGGGGCATTCACCGGCCCCAGGTCACACAGCCACAGAGCCAGGATTGGAACCCAGGGCTTTCTGACTCCCAGGTCCAGGACCCTTCTTCAGGTCTCAAGTGGGTCACCACAGCCAGCACCGTCCTCCTTGCCAGCAGTGTGTGAACTGCGCCTGTTTGTTCTTCCCATGGGGCAGCCCTGCCCGCACCCCAGCCTCCTCCATCCGTGTCTCTGAGCTGAGGATGCCAGCCTCGCCTCCCGTCCCCTGTGACACAGCCCCGCCCAGAGGCAGGCCAGGCCAGGACCTGGGGCTGCCCCCGTCTAGACACTTCTCGAAACTCTCGAGGGCCTGGCCTGGCTGGGCCCAGCAACAATGGGCCCTCTGTGCCCAGCGCAGGGCCTGCTCTAACAGGCCACCCCCCGGCTCCCAGCCCAGCCCCAGCCCCAGCCCCACACACTTCCGCAGTACCTCCCCAGGCCCCGTGGTGCCCACCCTGGGAGCAGGCATCCTTCCCTCTGAGGGCAGGGCGTGGGAGTCGCACAGCAGCAAGACCAGGGAACTGGTTCTGCAGAATTCCCAGCGCCGTGCTCCCAGGCTGGGAGCCAGGAGGTCTCCAGGGACAGGAACCAGGCCAGACGCCATGTGCAGGCTGGGACATTTCAGTCCCTGCCGCGACGCCAAGCCAAGAGGCTCCTGGCCCCACTTTGCAGCTGGGGAAAGTGAGGCTGAAGGGAACTCTCTGGTGAGGTCACTGGTAACTATAAATAAATGCACATTTCCTGGGCAGGTATGTTGCTGTTTAGCGGCTCAGTCGTGTCTTTGTGACCCCCGTGGACTGTAGCCCTCCAGGCTTCTCTGTCCATGGGCAAGGATACTGGAGTGGGTTGCCATTTCTTCTTCCAGGGATCTTCCCAACCCAGGTAGAGTAATTATAATTATTATTAGGCTCCCATGCCCTGAGCAGTCACTCATGCCAGGCCCCCGCTAAGCCATATCTCTCAATCATCACAGTCTCCCAACACAAGATACTAAATGAACACCATTCACCAAAACACAAACTGAGAGAGATTAAGTGACTCTCGTAAGGCCATACAGCAGGCAAGTGATAGACTGGCGGTGGTACCCAAGTCTGCCTGACTCCAGACTTCTTTAACCCACAGGGTGCTGGGGGGAGGCGCCTGTGGGTGGGGGAGGGGTGCAGGGAGCCCGCAGGTACCCTCCGCACCCAGTGGGCCTAGTGTGGGGAGAGGCCTGTTTCCAGCCCTTCTGCCTCCACAATCCCCGCATTGTTGATTCATTAGGTAATTTCCCTGGAAGCACCAGCTGTTCGGAGGGTGGGGAGATGAGTGATTGAGGTGGCTGGGGGCTGCGGGGCCACCGGGCTGGGGGGCGCTGCAGGCCTGCCCGGGTGAGGGCAAAGGTCGCGCCTGGCCAGGTGTCCTCCTCCCGTCTGGGACGGCCACACCTTGCAGGAACCCCTAGGAGGGATGGGCCAGCCCCTCTTACTGGGGCCTGGCTTTTCCAGGTGCCTGCTCAGGGCCGGGCCACAGCCCCACTGCAGGCTGGTGGGCAGTGAGGAGTGGGCAGGGACCCCAACAGAGCCCCAGGCTTTGGCGGCCCAGCTGAGTTGGGACAGGCAGGGCAGAGGGATGGGCATCCCAGGGCCGCCTCTCCACAGCCTGCAGGCTGGCCCATTAAACCAGCTCCGCTGCCCAATAAACAGACAGCAACCATGTGCTGCGGCTCAGCTTCAGCGCCTCCCACCTGCCAGCCCTCTGCCCACCCGCTGGAGCTGCTCCCCGGGAGATGACCGACTGCCGCATCCCTGGGCTGCCTTGCTCAAAACCTGCCCTGATGCTGCACGAGCTCCTGGCGAGAAGCCAACAGAACTACAAAGGGAGCCCAGCTTGGGGTGTCCACACCCCCAGAGGTCACCCTGCTTGGGGTGTCCACACTGGCCTCAGAACTCACTTTGGGTGGGGTGTCCACACTGGTTGCAGAAGCCACTTTGGGTCAGGGTGTCTACACTGGCCTCAGAGATTGTCCTGTATGGAGAAGTTTTTCGACTCTTGGTTCCTGGGGCTATCTCCTTCCGAGGCTAGATCTTAGATCTTAGGTTTTCAGGGACATCGGTGGGGTCCCTTGATTGGTTCGGCTGTCCTGCTTTCACTCCATAGCACCTGCCTATTCGTCCCCTGTGATGACACCCACCGAAGGTCCCGACACTGCCTGTTTCATTGCTTGTGTCCCCATCCCAACCCGAGAATCACAGTGGGCGTGGGCCACAGCTGGCTCGCTTGGTTACAGCTGCAGCCCCGGCCCACGTGAGATGCTCAGAGAAGATGAGCGTTAGATGAAGGAAGGAAGGGACAGGTAGATGGATCACCTGAATGCTCACACGAGCCAGGAGATCACTGTGACCTCTAGGATTTCAAGCCCTGCTATGGTGCTGTGTTCTAGACTTTGGTACATGCGCTTTACAAATTATGAACCCAGTTAACCCTCACAGTGCCCTGTGGAGCTGGGTCTTGCTACTACCTTGATTATAGACTTGATTATAGATAAGAAATCAAGGGCTTCCCTGATGGCTCAGACAGAAAGAATCTGCCTGCAGTGCAGGAGACTCGGGTTCAATCCCTGGGTCAGGAAGATCCTCTGGAGAAGAGCATGGCAACCCACTCCAGTATTCTTGCCTGGAGAATCCTATGGACAGAGGAGCCTGGAGGGCTACAGTCCATAGGGTCACAAAGAGTCAGACACGACTGAGCGACCGACTAATACCGCTACGGTAGATGAGAAAACTGAGCCACAGAGAGGTTAAGTAACTTGCCAAAGTCTCACAGCAGTCAAGCTGGGGTTTGACCCAGGCTACCTGGCTCCGGAGTCCATGCTAATTGCTTTATTATTACACTGGCCTCAGAAATTCCTTCTTGGGCAGCTCCAAGAAGGTATACACCAACCAGATAAAGTTCATATTGCCTTGGCCACACCAAGACAACCTCTAAGGTTAGTGGAGACGTTCACAGAGAGGACAGCCTCTGAAGCCAGTGTAGACCACTCCACGTAAGACGACTTCTGAGGTCAGTGTAGACACCCACCCACTGGACCATCTCTGAAGTCAGGCCAGTATCTGTAGCCAGATGACTGAGCAGGCCCCTGCACTGACCTGAATGTGGAGGAGGCTGGATGGGCCAGGGCCCGCCCTGCTTGGGCGGGGAGGAGGGGCGGGTGCCCACAGGCCTGGCTGGGCCCTGGCCCAGCTGGGG
>NW_011494765.1:3925896-3926816 GCF_000754665.1 Bison bison bison | reverse complement strand
AGCTGTCATGCTCTGCGGGGGCAGGGGGTCCATTCAGGCCTGTGACAAGGCCCTTCTGGGACCAGACAAAAGGCACCAACAAGCTCCCAGCAACAGAGAGGGAGGAGCATGTGTGTGTGTGTGTGAGAGAGAGAGAGAGAGACAGCATGTGTTTGCACTCATCTATGTGTATATCTGTGTATATTTGTGTGAGTTCTGTGTGTATAAGGGAGAGGAGGCCCCAACAGACCCGCCCTAACACCCTGGCTCCAGCCCCAGGAAGCACAGCCCCTTGGCCCCCTGAAAGGCTCCTGCGAGCCCCAGATTGGGCCGGCCTGTCCATGGTGACACACCTCTAGGTGTCTCCAGCCCCAGTAGAGACTTCCCACCCCCACCAGGAAGCGCTTGCTCCCTATTCTCCAAACTAGGCTGGAGAGGGGCAGGGGTGCTCTCTGGATTGGGATGCCTGGCCTTTCCTGCTGCAATTAATGCAAATGACTTTCCAAGGTTTTGGCTTGATAATTTGATTATTTGTTCGGCATTTATCTTAAGCAAAGTGGATGACAAATAACTGCAAACTAATGTGATAAAAACCATTTATAAAGCTGCCTGGTTCGGGGGGCCTTCCCCTAACTATTTATGACAAGGTAATAACGCTGCCGCGTGCGTCCGCCTGGCTTTAAATTGGTTACTTAGAGGCATGATGGATGAGGGGCGAGGCCACCTTCTTCTGAGGAGAGCTCCTGATTTCTGATCTCATTTCTGGGGATAATGAATTATATCTAATTAGTCCTTCCCAAATCTAATCAGGAGGTGGGAACTTGGACCAGGGGGAGGGTGCTGGTGGGCAGCAGAGAGGGCAGAGGGTCAACAGGCAAGGTGCCCCCAGGCCCCTGGAGGCCTGGCTGCCGGTGGGAGGAGGGCAAGCCAAACTGGAGGCT
>NW_011494765.1:3904442-3925770 GCF_000754665.1 Bison bison bison | reverse complement strand
GTAGACCCTTCCCCACTCTCCCCAGACTCCAAACCTGGCAGGTGGTGCCCTTTGCAGGCTCAAGGCTCCTGTCCCATTGGCCTCACCTCTCACCCCTCCCCCAACTCCTACAACCCGGCCACCCTCTCCGTAGAGACAGTCTCCTTATTCAGGCCTCCCTGACCTTTGCGCTCACGGGAGCTTTCCCTCCGTGCCTTCCGCATCTAGGACTCTGCAAGGAGGCTATCACGTCCATATCAGGTCCTGTAGCCCCCTCTTCTGAGAAGGCTTCTTCTATCCCACCATTCCTTCCCGCAAGCGAAGCTCCAAGGCCCCTTGTCCACCCCTCCTCTGGACTGCTGGCCCATGCTGGACCTTGGCAGTAAATGAGAGTGGCACCCCTTCTGCTGGACCTGAACCAGGTAAAAAAGTGTGAGATTCGTTTCAGTCTCCCACTCACCCCTTGCAGCGAAAACAGCCTGTACTAACAGTTCATAAGCAGCCCTGGGTGCTCCCACAGTGCTCACCAAACAGCCTCAGGGGCTCCCTGGGCTGTCTTACATCTCTGTGTGTTCCACGCCTAACGCAGAGGCTGGCACACAGCGTGTCCTCACTGATTGCTTGCTGAATGAATGGATGCATTAAGATCCTCCCACTTCCAGAGTTCTGGCTCCAGGGCTGCAGGGTGTCCACGCCCCTGTGAAGTGACAAGGGCTCCACAAGGGGGACACTCTGCTGCTCTCCCTCGAGAGGCTTCTGGGATCCAAAGCCCACGGCTCGCTCTCTCTCCCATGCCCCCAGCCCTGCCCACTGCAGGCAGGCAGCCCCTGGCAACAGGTCCCTGCTGGGCAGCACAGATGAGCAGAGTTCTGTTTGCAGAGAACTGAAAGTATGGTCAGGTTTCCAAGCACGCTTTGCCTCTTCTGGGCCTTTTGTGTATCATCAAATACCTACCCAGTCTTTAAAAATGCCCTCCAGTGTTTCTTCGGCACTACCTACCGCGTCTGTGTTCTTTAACGTCGTTATTTTCCTTCACAATCAGACAGTCTCTTTTTTGGCTGCACCACGTGGCTTGAGGGATCACCGCGGACCTGGGATCGAACCTCGGCCCCAGGCAGTGAATGCACCAAGTCCTAACCACCAGACTGCCAGGGACTTCCCACAATCGGACAGTTTTTGGTCCACTTTGTCAAACGGGTCATGTCTACCTTTGTGAGAAGAAGCTTTCTTCTTACTGGTAGTAGTGCTTTCATTTTGACCACTTGTTTTACTTTGTATTTATTTATCTTTTGGCTGTGCTGAGTCTTCATTGCTGTGGGGGCTGCTCTCTAGTTGTGGTGCGTGGGCTTCTCATGGCAGTGGCTTCTCGGTGCAGAGCACGAGCTCTAGAGCATGGGCTCAGTAGCTGTGGGGCAAGGGCTCAGTTGCTCTGCGGCATGTGGGATGTCCCTGGATCAGGGATCGAACCCATGTCTCCTGCATTGGCAGGTGGATTCTTTACCACTGAGGTGTCAGGGAAGCGCTTGTTTTACATTTTTTTTTAAAAGCTCAAAACAAAGTGTAATAAAGTAGTCCCTCCAAAATGCATACAAGTTATTTAAAAGCTGGCAATGGGGCCAGGTGAGTGGCTGGGAAGTGGCCAATGCCACTTCACAAGAGTGTGACTCTTTCTTCCATCAGGTGATGGGCAAGAGTTGGATCAAGGACAGAGGGCAGTTTTGGGTACCAGCACACCACATCTCCAAATGGGGCCACAGCACAGGGGAAGGTCAGAAAGTCTGGCGTCCCTCCGTCTCAGTGGTCCACCCCATCAGCCAGGGGTGATTTTACCTCCCCAGGGGACTGCATCAATGTCTGGAGGTGTCTTGGATTGTCACGGCTGGGGAGTGGTGATATTTGCATCTCTTGGGTAGAGGCTAGGACGCTGCTGAACTTCCAGGACCATCCCCCACAACACAGAGCAACAGTGCCCAGTCCGGTGGCCTGAGCAGCGGAGGGCATGGAGGCCTCCACCCTCCTGTTGGGCACCCAAGCCCTACCTGCCCCATGTCCCTCGAGTTCCCTGAAGTGTCACATCCCTTCCTTCCCTGGCATATGACCCTCAGAAAGGCCTTCTCCAAGCAGTTTCCTTGCCGTTCGTCCTTGTCTGTTTGACACTGTGTGATGGGGAGTAGATTGCCTCCTCTGGAGGTCTTGGTCAGTATTTCACTTCATCGAAGGAGCCTCTGATGGGCAGGCACCAGGCAAGGGCTGAGGGCTTGACACCTGCCCATTTTTCATTCCTCATACAGTTCAGTTCAGTTCAGTTGCTTAGTCGTGTCTGACTCTTTGTGACCCCATGAATCGCAGCATGCCAGGCCTCCCTGTCCATCACCATCTCCCGGGGTTCACTCAAACTCACGTCCATCGAGTCGGTGATGCCATCCGGCCATCTCATCCTCTGTCGTCCCCTTTTCCTCCTGCCCCCAGTCCCTCCCAGCATCAGAGACTTTTCCAATGAGTCAACTCTTTGCATGAGGTGGCCAAAGGCACCTGTAAAAACCGAGTTTGTTAACAGGAAGAGGAAAAAAAAAATCTCTCCCAATGAACTTATCAGCCTCTTGTGGTCAGACCTCAGGGATTCTCTACTCCATCCTGTTTCCCCTTCTGTCTCAGCTGCCAGGATGCTCAGAGCTCAGTGGAATTCTCTTCTAGGGAAAGTATCAGCTTGGGTGCTTAACTGACTTCCCTTGCATTCTCCAGGGAGCCGAGCCACTGCTTTTAAGAAGCTGGACGCCTTTGAGGAAGTAGCAGGTAAGCATCATAAACAAAGAGGCACAGCCCTGTCCCTGAGCAGCCAAGCCAGTCACTCTATGGATCGCTCGCCCCTCGGTATCACATTCAGTGACTGGAATGGCAGCATCCGATCTTTCGACTCTGCTAAAAACCCATGGATTGCACGCTTTGAAATGGTGGATTTTATGTGATGTGAATTATCTGTCAGACAAAACAGCAGCAAAACCATTTCCCACTGAGGCTTAGAGAAGTGACACGATTTGCCCAAAGGTTGATTCAGTCATTGAACAAATAGTTTCTGAGCAGCTCCTGTTCTGAGAATTAGGGAACAGTGAACAAAACAGCAAAACCCAGGCTTTCCTGGTGGCTCAGTGGTGAAGGGTCTGCCTGCAAATGCAGGAGACACAGGTTTGATCCCTGGTCCGAGAAGATCCCACGTGCTGCCAGAGCAGCTAAGGCCGTGCGCCACGACTACTAAGCCCGAGTTCGGGAGCCCATACACTACAACTACTGAAGCTCGCTCAGCTAGAGCCCGCGCTCCCCAACAAGAGAAGCCACCCCAGCGAGAAGTCTGCACGCCGCCGCTAGAGAGCAACCCCACTCGCCACAACTAAGGGAGACACCGCGCAGCAACCAACACTCAGCACAGCCAGAAATAAATGAATGAATGTTTGTTGTTGGTCAGTCTCTAAGTTGTGTCCGACTCTTTGCGACCCCATGGACTGCAGCGTGCCAAGCTACCCCGTGCGTCACTATCTCCCAGAGTTTGCTCAAACTCACGTCCATTGAGTCGGTGATGCCATCCAACCATCTCATCGTCTGCTGTCCCCTTCTCCTTCTGCCTTCAATCTTTCCCCCCAAAACAAATAATTTAAAAAAACCCAACACATAGCAAACCCCCTCTTTCTGTGCTGCTTCTGCTGTGCAGAGCTTCTCAGCTAGTCCGAGGCAAAGCCAGGACTCCTGTCTGGGATGCCAGTCATCCCTGCCTGGAACCCCCCTTCCATCTGCCTGTCTTCTCTCCCAGGATGGAATTCCCTTGCACTGGGGAGGGGACCCACAATGTCTGGCACCCTTGGCAGCCCCCTCAGCCCCACCCATCAGTGTTCCACCTTGCTCTTCAAGAGAACCAGCTGGGTGTCCGGGGCAGTGAGGGCACTTAGACCTTCCCATCAATGGGGGCCACATGCGAGCACTAGAGGGCAGGTCTGGCGAGGTCCTCAGGGCTGAGCTGGGGACACCCTCCTGGCTCTGACTCCAGGCCAGGGCATCTTTGGGAGCCCCCCAAAAGTTAACTATTCCACTACGAAAGCACAGCTTTATTCCAGTCGTGCCCACTGCTTCCCTGGCTCCTCCTGGGCCCTGCTCACAAGGTATCGTAACCCACCGTTTCACAGGGTGAAGGGACTTGTCCACGGTCACCCAGCAGGCAAAAACAGACCCAGGACTGTGTGTCACAACTGATCCTACTCTTCCACTGGCCTGCTTCGTTTCCTGGGGCATGCTCCCTGCTCGGCATCCAGAAGGCACTCAATAATTTATTAATCTGTATTTCCTTCTCCAGAGACAGCTGCTCAGGCCTTGGCACTCAGGTCCCAGGTGAGAGTGGTCATGGGGGAAGGCCTGCTTCTGGGACATGTGGCTACAGTTTGGCAAGAGCAACTCTCTCCCTCCACTGGCTACCATCCCCGGCTGTCTATCCCCACCTGGGCACCTACGACCACCCACCCACCCGTCCACTGATCATTCACACAAGCTCGATTTGGGGGCCTGCTTCCAGCCATGTAGACACCAGGCTCTCAGCACCAACAGACACCAGCTCTACCTTCAAATTATTTGCCGTCTCTGGGGAAGACCAGTGAGTAAACAGATTGTGACAATACGAAGGATGGGGGCTGCAGTACCCCAGCCGAGGGGCAGCAAACCCAGGCGGAGTGCCGGGGAAGGCCCCTGGTTGTGGCCCTCCAGCCAAAACCTGCAGGAGGGACGGGGTTACCCAAGAGAAGGAGGCAGCAGTGGGCACGGGGTCCCAGCAGAGGGGAGGGTTTGGGAGGGTGGCATTTCGGGGGCCTGGCCAGTAGCTCAGAATGAGCACAGAGTGCAAGAGAGTGGCAGCCGGGAGGTGGGCAGGGCAGAGCCAGAGTGTTTCATGTTTTTATCCTAACAATGGAGCTGCGGGACCTCTGGGGTACGTGGTGATGGAGCTGACATTGTGGTAGAGAAGGAGGGCCCAGTTACAGCTGCCACTGTGGGTGGGTGGGTAGGCAGGGCCCAGCCCGGAGCAGGAGAGCCCAGGTACAATGGAGAGACGAGGCAGTGATGGGAGAGTGATGGGAGGTTGGAGAGAAGCGGTGTGTGTCAATCTCTCAGTCATGTCTGACTCCTTGAGACCCCATGGACTGTAGCCCACAGGGCTCCACTGCCCATGGGATTCTCCAGGCAAGAATACTGGAGTGGGTTGCCATGCCCTCCTCCAGGGGATCTTCCCGACCTAGGGAATGGACCCAGGTCTCCCGCATTGCAGGCAGATTCTTTACTGTTGGAGCTACCCCAGAGAGAGAGTTCTAGAAACGACTGGGGTCAGGTGAATGTCCAGGCCTTGATGACTGGACGCACAGGATGAGGAGTGGAGATGAGGGGTACCAAGACAATATGCTGATTTTTCAGTGTGGGAGCCTGGTGGACAGAGGGGCCATTTTTTTTAAGACAAAACAATGAACCCTGGGGGGTTAGGGGTAGGGGTAGGAGGGAGACCGATTTGGCTACAGAAGGACAGTGGGAGGCATCCTTGTGATAGAATCGGTCTGTACTTCATCCGGGGTGGTGGATCCGGAATCCGCACTAGTGATCAGACTGCCGCGAACTCACTCGAACGCAGGTAACACCGGGGAAATCGGAATGGTACTGGTGTCCATCTCCGAGTCGAGAGGCTGTACTTCAGACGTCACCACTGGGGGAAACTGAGTAAAGGGTACGAGGGATCGCTCTGTGTTATTTCTTACAACTGCCCGTGATTCTACAATTATCTCAAAATAAAAAATTAATTTAAAAATATCTACTTTAAAGAAATAAAACCCAAACCAGGGGATCAGGGGCTTGGGATGGGGGATGGGTCTCAAGCGAACTCAACTCCTAGCACAAAAGGACCCAGGCCCCATGACACCCTTGGGCCCCCTGCTCTGTTCCTGCCTTTAGGCACCCTGGCCCTGCAGCTGGTTTCGCTCTTCAGTCTTCCCTGGCCCCAGGCTGGACCGTCTCCCTCACCTGATTTGGCCTCTCCCTGGGGTTCTTTCTTCTCCATAAGCGTGTCCAGGGCCACACCTCGGCATCGTGTGCCTCCTCACTCCCCTTGTCCTTGTTGTATCCATGTGACCTGGGGTGCCACTTACCTACCCACCCCCTGGTTCCCACGGGAGGGTATGGACGGGCAAGGACCAGAATCACTGGGGAAGCCCGGTCCCAGGTACAGACCTGAGCCCCTTCTTTTTGTGGTCTGTGCAGAGCAGGTCCGCACCGTGCCCACCCGCATGCACAAAGTCACACACGGGCGGGAGACGTGCGCAGAACCCAGCACAGCCGTGTGGCGCACACACAGAGACAGGGAGACACACAGGGCACGCCGACCTGCGCACGCAGAGACAGTCGGTGCGGAAAGATGCGTGCACACTCACAGAGGAGCAATGGGGACCCTCCCAGGCTGCCTGCCCGTCCCCCTCCCACCTGCAGGATGGCTTCCCTGCCAGGTGCAGTTATCACGCCCCAAACAAATCCCAGCTGATAAGGACACTGCCTTTGAACCGGAGCCCTCCCCTGGGCTGTGATCAGATAAGCGCAAGGGGAAGAAAGAGAAAACCCCCTGCTCTTTCCTCAGACTCCTGCTGCGCCGCTGCTCCCCGCAGAGGAGCTGCCTGCGGGCCTGCAGCCCCTGCCCCCCCTCTCAATCATGCGAGGATCACAGGCAGGTGACAGGCCGCTCCTCCGGTTTGGGTTTCAATCCGGGGGAGCTGCAGCCTCGGGCAGCCTAGCTGGGGCCCCTTACACCTGGGTCTGATGGGCCACTGGGAGGGGGGGCTCTGTGGTGAGGACCCTGCCTCAAGGGTCTTGGCTCTCGGGGACCCCCAAGCTTCAGGCACCCTGGCTTATGGCTTTTTTTTTTTCCTCAAGGGCCCTGGTTTATAGGATTCCCCTATTTTGTGGGGTCCCCTAAGCTCCCGCCTTGGCTTCTGCAGTTTCCCGTTCAAACTACATTGCGGGATCCATCTAAGACCCTGGCTTGTAGGTCTCTGCCCCACCCCTAAGGGGGCTGGTCTGCCGGACCTGTGGGTGTGCACCTGGGCTTGTTAAACCCTTAGCTCAGGGCCTGGCTTTGTGGGTCCTCATCTCAGAGACCTGGGGAACTAGGTCCTGTTCTCTGAGGCTCTAATCTCTGAGCCTTCATCCTTCAGAAGCTGGGTCTTCAGGATCCCGTCCCCAACTCCCGCCCTGCCCCGCCCCACACAGCCAGGCACTGAGACCCAGGAGGGGCCTGGGGGAGAGGGGTCAGGCGAGCAGGTTAAAGGGGCAGCGTTCCCACGGCCTGCCCGGGGCTGCGGCATAATTAGAGGTCTCAGGTGTGTGTGTGTTGCAGGGCGGGGCTGGGCTGGAAGGGCCTTCATTTTGTTTATCTTTCACAAAGACCCCCACCAGGGAGCCACTGTCCCCCTTGAGACAGCTCTGCCGCTCAGCTCCGGGTTGCCCCCAGTTCCCTGCACGCTCTCTGCACACCTGCCAGCTGCCGGCAGGACAGTAGCCCTCAGGGGTCCAGGGACCTGCATGGGGTCTGTGGCCAACAGGCTGGGGCTGCCCTGGAGCCCAGGGCGGGTCCGAAGCCTCTCCTGATCCTCCCAGCCTTCCCTCCAGGTGCCTCCCCGCTCAGCTGACTCGACAGAAAACCCCATGATTTATTTCTGCCCAGGAGCAGCCTCTGCCCAGGATACAGATGGAGGAGGATCCATCCATTCAGGCCCCAGAGGTGATGGAGAAAGGAGAGCAGAGAAGGGGAGACAGAGAGACACGCACAGATACGAGGAGAGGGGAGCAGGCCTGTCTCCGCCCTGGAGCCCCATCCCGGCCCCTGTCCCCACATCTGAGTGCATCCTCCCCACCCCCGCCTCATCTGGGCCTTAGCAGACCCAATTACTTATAATAAACAATTCCGTTTATCTTTATCAGAATCATTATCTAAATTGGCTACATGACACATACTGTTCTCTAAGTGCGCCCCGGGGAGGAGGGGCCATAAAAGCCGGGTTCTGCACTCCGTAATTATCCCTCGATGGGCCATAAACCATCACACTGGTGTTTAAAATAGGTATGGTGAGCAGTTTCCCTGCCCGCGGAGGGCCGCCCAGGGCACCCACGGAAAAGGATGCGCTGGAAGTTTTGCTGCAGCCACAACTTCCAACTGCATGGTGGCGCCCAACGGGGCCCCCTCCAGAAGCCAGCGGCCACACTGCCCTGGGGACCCCCCGGGCGCGCCAGGCCAGGCCCGGGCGCTGGGCAGCCGAGCAGTCAGCCAGGAGGCCGAGCCGCAGAGCCGTGTCGGGGCTTTCCCGCTGCCTTCCTGGCGTAAGAAATGTTCTCTTTCCAGGACCGCTGGCCCTCTCTCCCCCGCCGATGCTGACTTGGGTTTTCCTCACTGTTTGCAGAAGCGCCTCCACGGCTGGCAGGGCTGGTCTCCCCCTCACTGTCCCCCGGGGAGGCGCACGTCAGCATCTCGTTCGTGATTAAAACAAAACACTGGGCTGTCCCCCAGAGCCCTGCCTGCCTCTCAGCTGACGGGTCCGCATTGCGGCTCTGGCCTTGTCTTCCCAGAGGCCTCTGCGCCCTGTGGGTTCCAGGAGGGCTGACCAGGGTCCGCGTCCCCCACACACAGCCTGTCCCCATGGAAGCCAGGTTCTGTGCTTGACCTGCTAGCACAAGCTGCTCTGACGCTTGAGCAGGGCAGAAAGCCCATTATCTGAGGCCTGGCCCTCCTGGAGACTCAGAGGTAATCAGACAAGAGCTCCTGCTGTGCAGACCAACAGGGATAAAGGCCGCTGTGAAAGAGGGGCTCCTGGTGGACCTCTGCCTGGGGACACGGAGAGAAGATGGACTGGGGCTCACCAGGCTGAGAAGAGGAAGAAAGAACACTCTCATTGGCAGACACAGCAGGTGCAGACCTTTGGAGTCGAGAATGAACCTGATGTTTGAGAACAACTGAAAAAAAAAAAATGTGCCTAGAACAGTGGTTCTCAGGGTGAAGTTTCCAGAACAGTGACCACAGCCTGGAGGCCTGGAACCTTATTAGAAATGCAAAATCCTCAGGCCCCACCCCCAATGTATTGGATCGGAAATCCTGGGGAAGTGTTTTAACACACTAGCTTGTTGGTAGTTTGTACAAACTATGGTTTGCGGTTATTTTAACAAGTCCTAGGCGGGGTAGCAGGGGGTGGAGGGGTGGTTCTGACACCTCGTCTGGTTTGAGAACCCTGGTGCCAGAGTATACACAGGAGGGGAGTTGGCGGGGGACACAGGGAGGTATAGCAGGTGAATGCCTGTAGGGGATTCCCAGAAGGTCTCTGGAAGGGTCTTGGGTTTTAAGCGAGGGAGTGATAAAGTCAGATGACATTTTAAAAAGCATGCTTCGGGGCAGAGGGGAGCAGCTGGCAGGCAGAGGGCTGAGGCAGCTGTCCGGGGAAGGAAGAAAGAAGGAAGGCCTGGGCTGGGGGTGGCCAAGGGGACAGGGAGAAGGGCAGAGGTCTGAGTGACAGGAGGGCAGACGGCAGGGATGTAGGAGGTGAGGGAGAAGGAGGCATCAAGGAGCCTGACCTGAGCACCAGGACAAGACGACGGTTGCCTCTCATCAAAGCAGTAAAGAGGGGTCGATGGGTCAGGGTGGGGACCACGACTTCAGGGTCAGTGGTGTCTCAGGGCCCTGAAGACCCTCATGTGAGGAAGTCAAGAAGTCTGACGCTCTGTCTGGGCAGGGAGCTCCGGATTGGGAAGTTGCTGATGTGTAGAGGGGGCTAGAAGTCACGGCCCCCCTCCACCCGATTTCTCCCCATCGCTATGGTCGCAGCTGCCTCACGGTCCTGTGCAGCCTGGTGGCTCCCTCCCAGGGCCTCCACTGGCCACTCAGCATCTCTCCACTGAGTCCAGCATCATCTTTAGCTGGACAGTCATCCCCTTCCGCATCTGAGCCCCTGGCTGGCTGAGCCACCGCCCTGCCCGTCCCTGAGCTCCTGGCTTCAAATTCATTATTTTCCCCACATTCCCTAAGCGAGGGATGATGAACATCATTTAACGGGTGAGAAGAAACTAAGACTGAGAGAGGTCAAGTCAGCGGCCCAAGGTAACACAGCAAACAAGCGAGAGGCGTTCGGATCTGAACCCAAGCCCAGCCCCCACCACCCTACCCAGACGGCACCTGTGTTCCTCCTCAAGAAGGAGTCGCAGACCTGTCCCGTCTTCCCAGGGGAGAAAGGAGCTAGTGCCCACGGTGGTGGGCAGAATCGAGGGGGGCTGGGACCTGCCTTCGAGGGAGGCATGGGAGCCTCGAGGCCTCCTTAATGTGCCCATAACTCATTCCCTGGGTTCGCTAATGTTCCTGGCTATTAGTGCTGAGCACAGCTAAGCAAACTACAAAATATTCCTCTGACTCAACAATCAATTTCCATATTGTTACAAATGGAGTCCATGCCTGCCACGGTTCATTTTTCTTCAAGGGCCTTTTTCTATTCCCCCCTCCCCCTTTCCTTCTCTTTACCCAGTACAGTGAGGAAGTCATTACCGGGCGTTATGAATTTCACAACATGTGGAAAAAACAGAAATGCATACAGCATCGCGTCAGGGCCACGTGCTGGAAAGCTGCCTTTCCCATCACCCAAGGAGCTGTCAGGGTCAGGAGAGCAGGCAGGGGAGGATGGGGATGACAGCTCCCTGGAGACAGCAGGATGGAGGGGGAGGCAGCTACTGGCTCTCTGGGGAGAGAAGTCTGTGTCCCCAGGAACTCTGCAAGTCCATTCCCAAGACTGCCCTGGACTGGCCGCTCCAAAGGACAGAGCATGGGCTTGTGAGGCTAGGCCTGAGGCTGCATGAGATCTCTGGACTTCCCTGAGAACCTGGCATCCCCATGCAGGGCCAGAATCTGGAGAGTCCCGAGCAGGCGCCCCAAGCTCTGCCTCCTCCCAATGTGGCTTCCTGAGCGAATCAGTCAGATCAGGGAACCTCCCCTACCAGGCACCTCCCCGGAGACACTGACCAGTTCTTGGACCAGGCAGAAGCCTCTCCACATCTATGGGTGTTTGCTTTTCCCCTCCAGTCCACCTGGTGGTCCCCTACTCTCCCAACTCACAGCCAAATTCACTCGTGCAACTGTGCAAAGCTGTTGTGCAGGGATGCTCACCGTGGCAGTGTCTGTAATAGTGAAAACCGGATACAAACCACTTGTTAATCATTAGGGGCTGGTTAAAGGGACTCTAGGAGCTTTCCCAATGTCTAAGTGGGTAAAGAATCTACCTGGAATGCAGGAGACACAGGAGACGTAGGTTTGATCCCTGAGTAAGGAAGATCCCCACCCCCAGAGGAGGAAATGGCAACCCACTCCAGTATTCTTGCCTGAAAAATCCCATGGACAGAGGAGCCTGGCGGGCTACAGTCCATGGGGTCGCAAGAGTCAGACACGGCTGAGTGACTAAGCATGCATGCACGCAAAGGGACTCTGGGCCAGCGCACAGTGACGAGGGGGCATCAACAGGAAAGGAACTGCCCAGTAAGTGACAAATGCAAGCTGCCAAAGAGTGTGTGCAGCACGATTCCACCCTGTCCCAGTCTTGCATACAGAACTGAATGTAACTGTGGAGCAGTGTCCGGAGGAACTGGTCCCACCTCTAAATGAGTTGATCTCCAAGGGGAGGGGGCAGAGGGTGGGGAGAGGGCTTACACTTCTTTGTTTAGACAGTCTATATTTGACTTTTTCCTAGCATGTATCACTTTGGTGATGATAGTAATACTTTGATGATGATGATAATAATAAAGCTAAAAGGATATTTGTCAATAGAGTAAGTTAATTTGTTCCCTCTTACCTAGACCCTCTGTGATCCAGCAAAGTAAAACGTGCTTGCCCTCTTAGCAAACCCCAAACCTTGATTTGGAGCTCTCAGGGCTGTCAGTCTGTCTGTGTCCCCCCGTAGCCCGTGACTTTGTTCAGTTCACCTTAGCAATTGCAGAACCAGCACAAGGTGTGAGCATGTGCCCCGCACCCCCTGCTCCAAGGGCAGGGACCTTGCCTGCAGTGTCCTGGCACTAGGGCAAGGTCTGGCATAGGGGAAGACCTCAAGAATTATGTGTGGACTGGACCAAGAGTTTGATTCTGGGGACGCCAGCTCTAAGGGCTGGACTCTGCTCATCTCCCCAAAATGGAACCCAGCAGCCAACAGACTTGTCTTAACAGATGTCCATACTGGCCCTGGCCTCATGGGACTGGATACTGCTGCACCTAGTCACCTGATGACTTGTCTGTGTCCCCCACTGGACTGAGTCCACGAGGGCAGACTATGCATGTAGACTGCACTCCCATGTCTTTGTCTAACATGGAATCTGGTGTAGAGTGGACTCTCAGTAAATAATATATGGATGGATAGGTGAGTGGGTGCATGGATGGATGGATGGAAGAATGGACAGAGGACAAACAGATGGACAGATGGTTAGATGGATAGGTAGGTGGTTGAGTGATTGGATGGATGGATGAACAGATGGATGGATACATAAATGGATGGATGGGCAGATGGGTAGATGGACAGGTGGGTGAGTGGGTGGGAGAATGGACAAATGAGATAAGAGGGGTCAGTATACCTTTATGCTTTTCTAGGCACTCAGACATTCCTCTCAACACCCACATTCGACTCTGGGGCCTCACCCCACATCACAGGGGAGCAAACTGAGGGTCTCTTCTTCTATTCAAAAGGAGACGAGAATTCAGCCCCATGGTTTGCCCTGGTAGCACCCCCAAGAAGCCAGGAATCTTTGGCCTCAAATGACAAGAACTGAGCCAAGATTCTAACGCTCTCTTCTGGGTCAAAAATTCTCTCAGGAGAAGTGCCTATTGGGCTCCAAGGACAGTATTACGTGCAGAACAAGCCAGGGCAAACCCTGCCTTCATGGGACTCCCATCCCAGGACTAGTGTTTCCCTAACTCTCCTCCCTCATCAGCACACCCTCCTTGAAGCAGCTGGGCACTACTGCTCCCTTCTCAAAACCCCCTCTGGACTCCAGAGTCAAATCCAATGCTTCACCATGGAATCTGAGGATTCCAAGGACAAGCCCACTTCCCCTCCAGGTCCCCTTGGAGCCATTCTCCACCAACACCATCCCCTGCCTTCCCCTCTGCGGATTCAAGGGGTCTGGGAAGCACAACTCTTCCACCTTTCAGCCTTGGGAGTGCCATCTCTGACTCAAAGAGAGTAATTGCCTTGCCTGTGGACTTTGCCTCCATGGATCACCCAGGCTGCTCTGTATGCTTGTGTAGGTTGTTCACTGAACAAGATGCTCCTGAGAGAGGTGAGTGGGTTGAAATTCAGTCTGTGTATACCTGTGTGGAAGGGCTGGGTTAGAAGGGGTTCTGCTCCCTGCAGGGCCTCAGGACATCCCTCAAGCACAGCAGGGACCACCCCGGGTTTGGTGTCACCAGTATCCATCCCTCTCCCAAGTCAGACAAGGGCTCCCCAAGGACAGCATCCAGGTCCAGGGTCCTCCCTGTGTTCCTCCACAAGGCCAACGGGGCCCAGAGGTTGTGCCAGGGAGGGGTCTGCCCAGGGTCAGGTGCTAGTTCTGGAGAAAGGTGCCAGCTCGTTGTGGCAGGGGGAGGTCTGTTTGACAGGTGGCCTCCCTGATCTGAGGAAGGCTCTTCAGCAGGACCTCCAGGGGGGTGGGGGGCAACCCAACCACATGAACACAAATCAGGAGCAAGTCGGAAGAATGCAACGAGGGCGGATGCCTGCTGCCGCCGGCAGCAGGTGGGAGAGGGGGACAGAGTGCCTCTTTGGGGGGTGACTGACAGCAGGTGGGCCGGGGGTGCAGGAGAACCCTCCAGCCCCCATCCTTGTCAGCTCTTGGCAGGGATTCCGAGGAACTCAGCTGCTGAAAGGGCCTCTCTTGATCCAGAGAATCCCAAGTGAAACCCCCTACCCGTTCTCCACCTGACTCAGGAAGATGTGCCTGGAACCGTTCGCCCTCCACACTGAGCCCAGCTGAGCACGCATCTAAGTCACCCAGTGCCCTGCATGGTGGGTCGTGGTCCCATTTTACAGAAAGGGAATCTGAGGCCTGGGGAGAGGCACAATAGGATTCTCATTCAGTTCAGCTGAAGGGCAAAGCCACTCTCTCTCCTGCCCTGTCTCAGCGAGGGCCCTACCCCTGCCCAGGTCAAGCACCATCCCGTGATGTAGGCCGTGGAAGCAGGAAGCCTCCTGTGTAGGGAACAACTGATCCCCAAAGACAGCTGTCCTAAGGCTGCAGGGGCATCCCTACGCCAGGGAATCCAAGCAAGTTATTCTGGGGAGGGGACTAGGCTGGGGCAGGGGGAAATTACCACCTCCCTCCCCGTCCTCTGCGCCTGACCTGGTTGACCCACCATCCTCTGTAGCCCGTTAAGTTTAAATGGTGACTTGGGAGGAGGCTTCCTTCCAGTCAATCAATAGCTCGCCCAACAAACAGGTTTTTCAAAACCGCAGTTTATAGATTTCTCTCCCCATCTCATTCTTTAATCCTGACAGCTGCTGAGCTGATGGGGGAGACCCTCCAGCCGGGAAACCAGCTCTGCAGATGCCCTGCTGGCAGGACACCGAGGGCCTGGGGAGGCCCGTGCAGGCCCAAGAGCTGGCAGCCCAGTTACCTGGCAGGGCGAGATGGCTCCCACCTGGCCTCCAGATGGCCCTTTATCAGCCCAACCTCCTCTCCCCTCGGCTGCTTGGGCAGACCTGGTGGGATCACGGGCAGTGCAGTCCACTGGTCACATTTTCACCTTGGGAGTCAACCAGACCTCCTTGCGGGCCCTGGTCCTGCTCCTTCCTGGCCGTGAGACCTTGGCAAGTCACATGACCCCTCTGAGCCTTAGTTTCCTCATCTGTAAAGTGGACGTAAAAGTGGTACCGATCTCATCAGGTTATTGTGACAATCCCATGAGACAGCATGGTGACTAGCATGCATTAAGTGCTCCATCATTGTTACAGAGTATTGTTTTCAGCTAATCCCAGGAGCCCTTTGCCAATAAGCACTAGGGAATGATATGGGAGCCTAATGGCATACTTTGAGATACCATGGCCCTGATCCCTGAAAAGTGCTTTACTGATGTTGTGCTTAGTCGTTCAGTTGTGTCCAACTCTTGGTGACCCCATGGACTATATGTAGCTCGCCAGGCTTCTTGGTCCATGGGGATTTTCCAGGCAAGAATACTGGAGTGGGTTGTCATGGCTTCCTCCAGAAGATATCCCCAACCCAGGGATTGAACCCAGGTCTCCTGCATTGCGGGTGGATTCTTTACCATCTGAGCTACGAGGGAAACTCAAGAATACTGGAGTGGGTAGCCTATCCCTTCTTGAGGGGACCTTTCCGACCCAGGAAGTGAACTGGGGTCTCCTGCATTGCAGGCAGATTCTTTACCAGCTGAGCTACAAGGAAAGCCCATTTTACTGACAGGTGACCATATATCCCAGGATTCCTGGGAGGGTCCTGGTGCATACCTGTGGTTCCAACACAATTATTAATAACCTCCCCTTTCATTCTGAAAGTGGCCTGATTTGGCCAATGAGTGGCTTGGTCACCTACGTTTTGTTTAGCTGTGTCAGGGTTAAACAAGATGTCACTAAGTCTGGTCCACAACCCAGGAGTAGGAATTGTACTCCCCAGTTACAGAGTAGCAACTGCAGTTCAGAAAGGGTATGTGATTTTCTCAAGGGCATACTGCTGGTGAGTGACTAAGCTAGGCTCACACTGACCCCACCGAACCGCACTGTGGGCATTCACCCCTTCTCTTGGGCTCTGTTATGAGATGCAGTTGAAGGCTCAAGGATCAAAAGCTGGTGCTTCTGGGGGCAGACAGAACCCTCGGGACCCAGTTTCTCTTGCAGCTGTCTCCACATGTACACACAGCCCCTGCAGCCCTCCTCAGGTGGGTTATGTACAGAGCAGATCCAGCTACCCGGAGAGCTCCCTCAAGCCAAGCACACAAGGCAGCCTGACCCAGGATAACAAGCTGTGAAGATCTTATCAGGCCCCTGATGGCTGACGCTGATGCTAGCAGGCTGTCCTCCACTGCCCACCAGGCCTCAGCCTCCTCCCCACCTGGGGAATCCTGTTTTCTTTCCTAAGTGGAACATCAGATTACTCAGGTCTGATTTCACTACTGATTGGGGCTGGGAAGGGAGGAGCTCACTTAACACTCAGCTCTAAGGACAGGGTGAGGCCAAAGCGGGGCTGCTTATCCATCACTGACTGATAGTGTCCTGTCCACACTGGAGGCCAACAGAGTTTCAGTCCATTTTCCCTCCCATCCCAGGGCAGGAGTTTTTAGGCGAGCAGGGGGCCAATGTGTTGTCAACCTCCAGCCTGGGCAGGGGAGTTGCCTGAGACGACCCACAGAAAAAGCGCTCCTTCTCCTTGTTTTCCCTGTTTTATTCATTCATTCAGCAGACCCTCCCCTGTGCCTGTGCGGTTGTGGGAGACTCTCTCTCCAAGCGACGCGAGGGCAGCAGGGGACACTGGCAGAGCCATGTGATGAGGGCTGGGGCAGCAGGGGTGCAGGCAGGGCAGCCTTGCAGGGCACTGCAGAGACCGCCAGGTTGGGGGGCAGGTGCTGACCCCGGAGCTGGGTGGTGCAGGATGAGGATGAGTGAAGTCTGCCTGGTGAGGGGAGGCGAAGCTCTTTGATGGAGAGGACGGTGTGGACCCGGGCACAGAGGCACATGGAGAGATGAGTATCTGGGGAAAGTGAGGCTTGGAGGTGAAAACTGGGCATCTGGAGTGGGGCTGAGGGGCTGGCAGTGGGACCTAAGGGGTAGGGAAACCGTGGCACCTGGTACCCAGACTTGCATCTCTCCTGAAGGTGCCAGGAGATCTTAGAAAGCCTGTAAGGAGAAGTCAGGAGTACGGGCTCTGGGCCTTTACTAGTTCATTCGTGCATTTGTTCAACACGCTTTCTGGTGTCTGGGGGTTGCCAGGCCCTGTTATAGCAACAGACAGACTATGAATAGGACTGACCCTGCCCCAGCCTGTTGGGCCTCCCAGGCTGGCTGGAGACACACGCATGCTAAGGCACTTTGGTCGTGTCCAACTCTTTGAGATCCCACAGACCAAGCCCACCAGGTTCCTCTGTCCATGGGATTTCCCAGGCAAGAATACTGGAGTGGGCTGCCATGCCCTCCTCCAGGGGATTGTCCAGACCTAGGGATTAAACCCGTGTCTCTTCTGTCTCCTGCACTGGCAGGGGGGTTCTTTACCACTAGCACCATGTGAACACAAATTGCCATGGCATTAGGTGGCATGAGACACACAAGAAAGCAATGGAGTAATATAATTAATTGTTCTAATTGTGGGGGGTGTTGGAGAGGGAAGCTTTGAGTTATACTAGTCCCCTAACAGGAATGTGTCCTCTCTAATCCTCAGTTTCCTCATCTGTAAAATGGAAATAACCATGGTCCCTGCCTCATGGAGTTGTGCGACAATGTGTGAGAAGTGCTCACCCAGGGCCTGGTCCGGAGTAGGGGTTCATGAGTGTGAGCTCTTACTGCGATGGCTTACATTTAAGAGGCCAAGAGGCTGGCAGGGCTAGTACTGTGAACAGCAGCTGTGCAGAAGATGGACTGGACACAGCAGAAACCTGGGGGAGGTGGGGGGTTAGAATCCCCCAGGAGGGAAGGACAGCCATTCCTTTCCGGAAGGTACAAAACTTCCCAAGACAGAACCCACCCACTGTGCCTGAGCCAGCAGCCCTGTGGGTTATGGGGGTAGCCTGGCACAGGGACAGAAACTAGGGTCAGCTCTGCTGAGGAGGACGAGCAGGAGGAGGAGGTGAGGAAGAGGTGGACCCCAGCTAGGAGGTGACATCTCTCCCTACGCAGGCACGCTCAGCCTGGCCCTGGGAAGAATGTAATACAGGGGTCTCCAACCTCTGGGCGCAGACCGGCACCTCCTGTCAGATCAGCAGTTGTGTTCGAGTAGAAATAAAAGAGCACAATAAATGCGATGCTCTTATGAGCGCATGCGTGCTTCGTTGCTTCAGTCGTGTTTCTTTGAGACCCTGCATACGGACTGCAGCCCACCAGGCTCCTCTGTCCATGGGACTTCCCAGGCAAGAATACTGGAGTGGGTTGCCATGCTCTTCTCCAGGCAATCTTTCTGACACACGGATTGAACCTGCATCTCCTGTGTTTCCTGCATTGCAAGAGGATTCTTTACTGCTAAGCCACCGGGAAAGCCCGTATGGTCTTGAATCATCCCTAAACATCTCCCCCCACCACTCCTGATCCATGGAAAAAATTGTCTCCCATGAAACTGGTCCCTCGTGCCCAAATGATTGGGGACCGCTGTACTATGAGACATGTGGTCAAGAGCAGCACCTCTGAAGCTACTCACATTTCGCTTCCTGTTCTGGCCCCGCCATTACTATGGTCTCAGGCAGGTGTTGTGAAATTCCTAGAGCCTCAGTCTATGTCTCTGTGAAATGGGGATAACAATGGTACCTGCATTTCCTGGGGCTGTGACAAGACGACGTATGCCAAGTGCTCAGCACTCTGCTCGGCACACAGTGGGTGTCTGGTAAAAGGTGGCCAGATTCACTCTGCATCCCCAGCAACTGGACTCCAGGCCCACTTGTGCCAGGAAAGGACATCTTCCAAACCAGAACATGGGGTCTGCAGGCCGCAGGAATACCAGACAGACCCTTCTGGAAGGCCTGAGGCTGAGTTCCTTCACTGCTCCCCAGGCCAGGCTGCCCGAGACACAGGAACTCAGTTCACCTGCCGTGGACCATTTCCTCGCTCACTTCCCGGCAGGCTACTTGGAAGAAATTCCTGAGCCTTTCTGGACCCTTTTCCCCAGAAGGTGTCTTAGAAAATCAAGAGCAACTGCTGGTGGACTGGCCCGAGCTGTCCTCCATGGGCGGGGCCACAGCGACCCAGTGTCCTCCACAGGCATACCCCACTAATCAAGGGCAGAAGGTCCCTCGTGGCCAGAGCCTGGCCGATGGACTCACTGTCAGGAAATAAAGTGGCTCTGCTTAGGGAGGCTGCCCCAAGGAGGCGGGGGTCCTCCACCCAGCTCTGTGGACCTTGGCTTCCTCTCTGTTCCAGTCCAGCCTAGGAAAGAACCAGCGCGGCCTCTAGGAACCCAGGTCTGGGACACGGAGCAGCCAGGGCCCATCCTAGCCACACCCCCACACTTAGCCTTCCCGAGCAGGCCAGGAAGGAGAGGTGCATGGGGGGCAGAAGTGGGGACCGCCCTGACCTGGGACTTGGAAGTGGACACACTTGGTGAATGTGACTGAGGCCCCATGAGGACGTGTCACACCGATGACAGGCAGGTCACAAAATCACCCCTGGTCTCAAAGGCCCAGGACTGGGTGTAGCCCCTGCCCTCAGATGCAGGCCACAAAAACTGGTGGCAGTGGGAGGGCTGGCCTCTCTGACTCTGCAGCTGCTCAGAACTGAGCAGGGCAATGACCTGAAAGCCACTTGCAGAGGTCTCGGGACAAGGCCAGCAGACCATGGGGCTCAGAGGGAGCAAGAAACTGCGTGTAGGAGCAAGGAGTCACACTAGCTTCCCTGCATCTCAGTCCCAGCTCCCTACACCAGCCAACAGAGGTCTCCACCCCAAGGCAGGTAGGCACCTGGGCCCTACTCCTCAAAGGGAGCACATCCTTCAGTGGACACATCCTTAAGTGTATACAGGGTGTGATCTTTTTTTCTCTCTTCTTTCTATACATTGGGCTGTAAAAATCTGGGCCAACCCGCCACCCGCATTAACTGCGTTAAGGAGGAATTATAAAAAGAAATCAAATTTCCCATAGCATTTGAACGCCATTAAAATGCCAAACAATAAACTACCAGGCTGCAAATTAGATCAGTGGAAATATCAAACACATTGAGGTATAAAATCCATAATTGCATTTAGTGGCAGCCGTCCCTGGAGAGGCCCTGCTAAAGATCATTACAGCCCCACATATGAGAAGCTATTGACAGAAGAATAAAAATCGACAGGCCAACCAAATAAACCGCGCTGGGCTTCATTAAATATTCAGCAATGGAAATTTGACTATCTCAGGCCTCTCCCCTTGGTCCCATCCTGAGCCCTTCCCTGCCCAGCTGGGGGCTCAGCCCCTGGCCGGCCCCCAGACACCACCAGCTTGCGCAGGCAGGACCAGAGGAGGAGGGGAGTCAGGTGGGGGTGGTGGAAAGGGGGGCTGAGGCTGCAGCAATAACGGGGTGGGGGGAGGAGGCTCCACCAGGATTATTATTGTTGGGAGGGTGTTATTAGCTTTCACCCTGGAGTAGGTGGCCCTGAAGTCTTTAATTAGGTCATTACAGGGGTAATTTCCAGGGAGGTTTTTAACTCCTTAGGAGCTGAAGAGCCTCCAGCTTGAGCCCAGATGCCCAGCAGGGTTTAGGGCTTGGCCCTCCCGGTGGGTAAGGAAGTGGGGAATGGTCCCCGAATCGGGGGACAGGCTTTGTTGGGGACCCCTGGGGGGGATCGGGTCCACCTTCCCTCCCTCCCCCAACCCCGACACAACAGAGGAGCCTCGCCTGCCCGACTCTGGCGGGAGGGCTCCGGATTCAGTGGGACCCTCATCAGGCAAGGCGGGACCCTAGCCCCACGGGGCTCCAGCCCACCGGGACCCCGCCCCCTGCAGGGTGTGGCTTATGGCTCTGGCCCCCGCCCCGCCCAGCCGGTCCCCGGCTCTCCTGCTGGTTCCCTGCCTTCCACTTCTTTCCCAAGGCTCTCGCCCTTCCCCTCCTCTCCTCCCGGCCCCTCCCAGTCCCTTCCTCTCCTCTCCGACGACCCTCCCTCCTCTCTCTCCCCTCCCCTCCGCACCTAGGGGCCCCCCTGCCATGTATAATGCATGCAGTGGAAGCACCCAATAGGATTAGGCACCTCCGCCCGTCTTCGCGGAGAGAAAGTTTATGTAAATGACTGATGACAGCGCTATTGTGTGAGGAATATCAATGGAGTAATTACAGTTACATCGGGCGCCCGCGCCGCCGGCCCGTGTTAATTTTTCACCGGCTCCCCCGGGAGAGATCGGAGCGCGCTCCGAAGAGCACAGCTAATAATGGGAGCTCGGAGCCGCCGCTGCGCCACGCGCCCCGAGGTCTTTCTGAGCAGACTGCTAAGCACTGGCTGTCTCCCCGGAGAGCCGAGAACAGAGATAAAATGATTAAAAACTGCCAAGCGGGCCTGGCAATCACTCGCTCCGCTGTCAGCCCCAGACAAGACAAATCTCTGCGATTTTTCTCTTCTCTTCTCTCCCTTTGTGAGCCCCCGAGCTGGGATGTGGGGGGCCGGG
>NW_011494765.1:3895108-3904279 GCF_000754665.1 Bison bison bison | reverse complement strand
AGGGGGTAGGGAGGGGGTGATACCGGGAGCCCTGGAGGCTCAGCCACTCTTGCAGGCCCAGCAGCCGGCCCCCCTGGCTCCTCCCAGGGAAACTGGGGGCAGGGCACACCTGTCAGGGCACACCTGTTGGGGAACCACGGGCTGGGACACACTTGTGAGGACACACCCACCGGGACACATCCGCTGGTGCACACCTGCCGTGCCCCGCCTGCCAGGGACACCCGCAGAGGCCCGCCTGGGCCTCTAGCAACTTGCCCGCCTGCCCCCTGCCTGGGCACAGGCCGTGTGACCCCTTCTCTGTATGCTTCCAGGCCCTGCGGTGCCAGCCTGGGCACCCTGGTGAAAGTCCTTGACCACAGACCCAAAGCAGACCCCTGGTCAGGGCCATGGGAGAGGAGCCAGGAGCGTCTGTCTCCTCCCAGGGTCTGGGTCTGACCTCTCCCGGTATCCACACCTTTTGGCCTGGAGCTAAGCCTGGGCTCAGCACCTGAGAAGAGAGAGGAGGGAGATGAGAGGAGGAGGGAGCAGGGGAGGAGGAAGGGGAGGAGCTGCTGACTGTTCCCACCTGGGAAGGGAGTGGGGAGTGCGCTTGCCTGCCGCTGCTGCCCGCAGCCCCAGAGTCTCATCCTTCATCACACCCCGCCCTCCACCCTCTTGACCATGATGAAGGTGAGAGTAAATTCTTGCCCACACCTGGGCTGGGCTCTCTGACCGTGGCCATGGACGTCACAGACCAGGAGGGGCCATCTGCTTCTCCACCCATCACACCCATCCCCTGTGTCCAGACACACGTGCACACAGGCGTGCACACACCAGTGCCCTCACTGACACGTGTGTCCACCCTCCCCACGCCCTGCCGTATCAGCCTACAGGGGCCAGCACTCACACCCACACATGACCTCCCCACACGCAACATGTGCACACACCCTTCCGTCATGGAAGTACTGGTGTCCACACACACTTGGAGCAGCACACCCTCCCACGCTGACACACACAGACACAGGCAGACAGGTAAAAACGTGCGTGTGCATCCTGACACCCGCGCTCACTGACATGGTGACAGGCAGGCACGCTCAGTTGCGGGCACAGAGGATTGATGTCAGGCGCACACACACCTGCAGCGCGGCACACCCAGGCACACAGCGGCCCAGGCAGGGACACACATGTGCACACACACTGACACACACACCGACACAGGCACTGTCCCTCCCTGCTGCCCGCCCTCCATATGCACTGGCATTCAGATGTGGGAGAATCAGCCAGGGTCCCCAAGGAGGCTCGGGGCTTGCCTCTCCAGATGCTGTCTGTTCCAGAGCGCTGCGCCTGCCACCCGCCACCCGCCAGCCATCAGCTCAGCTGCAGGGAGCCAGGCAGGTACTTCGGTGGTGATTAAACTATTCGGGGGATGATTTACAGCAGCGATAACCCCCTCAGATGACAAGGCACTAAAGCTCAGCGGAGGAGGAGCTGATAGCCTCCGGCCAGGGTGTTGAGACTGGGTGGTATCCACGTGGGCTGGGCCGGCCCAAGGCTGGATGGGCCTCTCCTGGACAGCATGGTTGGACAGAGCTGCCACCTCACAACCTGCCATGTGTGCACACACACAAACACCCTTGGAAACACACAGGGACACACCACTGTCACTGATGGACTCACACAGATGGATGCCAGGTACGTGCACACACACGTGGGTGTGTCCGGTGCCTGCTGACATACTGAGTCCCCACCGCAGGCCAGGAGGAGCTCAAGTCCCGTGACACGGACACAGATGCCAGCACCCACCTGTGCTTACAGCCATGTGCATTCAGGTGTGCACACGTGAACAACGCCTTGCAGGGCCCCCTCTCCATGTGTACAACTTCCTCTCTGCCCTCCCTCTGCTCCCCCTGCAATCCACAGTATCAGAGTGAATTTCATCACTCAAATACGACCAGGACACTGCCCTGCCTTGAATGCTTCCAAGGCTTCCAGTGGCCCCCAGAGTAAAGGCCAGACTCCCAGTATGGCCTTCCAAACCCTGTGTGATCTGACCTCTCTCTGCACCCCCACCACGGCCCGCCTCCAGATGCCCCAAAGCTGCTCCCCTCCTCACTTTAGCTTGATAATCCCTCAGCTCTCAGTGTGGACAGCTCTTCCTCCAGGAAGTCCTCCTCCACGCCCCCTAGTCTTGGAGAAGAGCCCTTTCCCCAGGGTCCACAATGTCCCACACTTCTTCCATCAGAGTCTTTTCCAAACTCCTCATCTCCTGCACCTGTTCCTGGGCCGTAGGAGTGAAATGCCTCTCTCTGTCCACCACCGAGAGCCTGGCAGCCCACAGGGCAGGTACTGGCTCAGACTGCCTGGGTTCAAATCAGGCCTTGGTTCACCTCCCCTCCCTTCCCTAGGGAAGCAGCAGCCCACAGCACCAAGAGGTACAGCCCTCAGACCTGAGTCCAAACCACCCACTTCCTTAGCTGGGTGACCTCAGAGCAGCTACTTAACCTCTCTGAGCTCCAATTTCCTCAGCTGTAATGTTCTGAGACTTTCATTACTATTATTATCATTATTGTTATTACTGTTATTATTACTACTTTAAAAATAGCAGCTACCATTTCTTCATTTGCTGAAAATCCTGATTTGGGGTTTTAGATTTGCCCCATTCATAGGCAAAGGAACTTGAGTTAAATGGCAGAAAGGGATGAGACCAAGATAAGGAGCACCAGGCTCTGAAACACACTCACTCCTTTGAACCTCCAAGGTCAGGGTGCTTGGGTCGTGTCATCAGCCAAGTGCACAGAATTATTGGTATGGCCGGGGCTTGCCGGCCTCTGCCTCTGCCCAAGTAGTCCCCTCACCCTGGAGCGCCCTTACTCCAGCATCTCTTCTGCCTCCAAGTGGGTTTTCAGACACACACTTCCTGTGTGTCCACTTCCGCCATACCTGCTCCCAATCTCCCCAGTCCCAAGAGTTCATACCCTCTGTGTGTGAGCCCCAGGTGACATGAGGGTGTGGGCAATGAGCAAGTGGATGACAAGCTGTTCACTAAAAGGGGAGTGGGAGGGGTGATGGAGGGGCAGGGGCTGCAGTCAGATCTGGTTGTGATGCAGCTGTGTGGCCTTGGGCAAGTTGCCTACCACATCGGAGCCTCAATCTCTTTATCTGTAAAATGGGCATGATAATCACACCGACCTGGCAGGTGTGTCAGAGGGCTTTACAGGTGTATGTGACAAGCTCAGCCAGAGCCTGGCATGTAGTGGGTGCTAGACTTTGAATCGAATTGGCCAGAGCACACTGATCTAAGGGAAGGACAGCCTGGGACAGAGCAGGAAGGGAAGCGGAAGGAGGGGACACTGCTTCTCCTAACAGGCCACAGTCTTCCACGTATCCAGGCCTTGTCTCTCTCACCATTCCCTGGGCCTGGAAAGCACCCCCTCCTGCCTCTCCCAGTTCTGTCCAAATGTTCCCCGCTTAGTAAAGCTTCCCACCTCCCCGGGCAGCATTCTCTACCCCTTCCTCCAGATGCCCTTTCCCTAAGGACCCTCCCCTTGTCACAGCCCTCCATCCACAGGATTAAATGATGCCCACCATCCCCCCGTTCCTCCACCCCCAACTCTGTCCCTGAGAGGCTGGAGTACAAGCAAGGTGGGGCCAGCTGAGTCACCTCGGCTCCTGTGCAGGGGTGGGGGGTAGGGGTGGAGGCAGAAATGGGGGATCAGGCTGGCCCTGAGGAGGTGCGGGAGAGGGGAGAAAGGGAGCTAAGTCAGTCCCTGGAGGGTTCAGAGGGTGTGGACTGGCCTTCCTGTGGTTTATTTTATTAGAATTCTTATTAATAACAAAAATAACAATGACCACCACAATAGTTGTAAAAGAAACATTTCTTTGTTCTTTTTTTTTTTTAACGTTTATACCTTGGTCTTTTTTTTTAATATTTATTTATTTGGCCGTGCCAGGTCTTAGCTGTGGCACCTGGGGTCTTCGATCTTTGCTGCGGCAGCAGGATCTTCAGTTACAGCATGTGAACTCTTTGTTGTGGCTTGTGGGATCTAGTTCCCTGATCAGGAATTGGACCTGGGCCCCCTGCACGGGGAGCTCAAAGTCTTAGCCACTGGACCACCAAGGAAATCCCTCTATTTTTGAGTGATGAGCTTTGTGCTAAGAGCTTCACATCCTCCTATGGTTAATCTTTCCAGTGACCTGGAGGGGAGGAATAGTTGTACCCATTTTACAGTTAAGGAAACTGAGGTTCAGAAAGATCAAAGGACTCATTCAAGACAGCAGCTCATAGTCATGGCTTTAGGGAGGGCCTGGAGCCTTGTCCTCTGGGGTATCAATTAAGGGGGCTGTTGCAGTAGGTGGACAACTGAGAAATGTCATGGGGAAGGTCCCTGAGCACCTACTATGTGCCAGGCCTGCTCCTGGCACCTGTCTTCTCTTGGCTGGAACCCACCCAACTTAGTTCCTCAGGGCCCGTCTAGCTGGGTCTCCTCCATGCTGTCTGCCTCCTGGATCATGATCCCCACCCCCCAGCCGCCCAAGGGCAAGACTTGCATCTGTCTTGCTCCTCAGACCTTCCCAACCCTACATGGGCCTGGCATCAAGGGGGCTCCACTCAAGATTCTGGGATGCCATTTTTGTTTTTTTCCAAACTTTTGATTTTGTATTGGGGTACAGCTGATTAACAATGTTGTGACAGTTTCAAGTAGAAAGCAAAGGGACTCAGCCATGTGTATACATATACCCATTCTCCCCCAAATTCCCCTCCCATCCAGGCTGCTACATAACATTGAGCAAAACTCCATGTGCTACACAGCTGGTCCTTGTTGGGGGATTAAGGGGACTCCTGTCCCCCTTGCTCTCCTTGGTTTTTCCTTTTAACACATTTATTTGCATTTTCCATCAGAATATGAACTCAATGGAAACAGGGACTTGAAAGCTTTAGTTCCTGCCACCTCTCCATTGATCCATTTTAAATACAGCAGTGTATACACATCCATCCTGAACTCCCTAACTATCTCTTCAGACTATCCTTCCCCCGGCAACCTGTAAGTTTGTTCTCTAAGTCTGTGAGACTGCTCCTATTTTGTAAGTAAGTTCATTTGCATCATTTCTTTTTAGATTCCATATATAAGGGATATCATACGATATTTCTCCTTCTCTGTCTGACTTACTTCACTCCGTATGGCAATCTCTAGGTCCATCCATGTTGTGGCAAATGGCATTTCCTTCCTTTTTAATGGCTGAGTAATATTACATTATTACTATATTATATACCTATATCCGGAGAAGGCAATGGCACCCCACTCCAGTACTCTTGCTTGGAAAATCCCATGAGTGGAGGAACCTGGTAGGCTGCAATCCATGGGGTCGCTAAGAGTCAGACACGACTGAAGCAACTTAGCAGCAGCAGCAGCAGCATACCTATATCCATGGTATAAAGGTACCGCACCTTCTTTATCCATAGAATGCCATCTTTGGAACAGATTCACCCGGGCCTCTTGGCAGAGCCCTGGCACCACTGGGCAAAGAGGCTTGCCTGGCCTTGGTCCTCCAGCACAGAGCTTTCTGAATGTACCCGCACAACCTGTCCTGCCTGCCAGCTGCTCTCCTCTGAGCTCCTCATGCTCTCCATCCCTAGACGCACAGGGCTGCGACGCTTCAGCTCAGCCTGGGTTCCAGCCCTGCCTGGAGCAGGAGTCCTTCCAGTTAGATAGGGGCAGGGAGGCTAGGCTGGGCTTCCTTCTACTCTCCCTCCCTTCCCCAAATACTCACTGAACACTTGCTCTCCTGGGACATCATGGACAGGAGCCACAGGGAGATCAGATGTCTCAGAGGCCAAATGGTGGAAAGGCTGAGCTACGCTGTATGGCCTTGGACAGCTGACGTTCCCTTTCTGTGCCTCAGTTTCTGAAATGGGAATAATAACAGACCCTGCTTCGTGCACTTGTATGGGTTTAATGAAATAGCGTGAGTCCCTAACTCAGTGCCTATGCAGTATAAAGAAACAAAGTGATTACACACATAGGGGACCACACCGGGAACAGACAGCCCTCTAGGAGGAGCGGGAGGGGAAGGGTCCTGCCTACCTTCTGTCTCCTAGAGGGCATACCCGACACCCAGAAGGCTTCAGGGAGAAGGGAAGAACCCTGGCCCAGCCACAGTCCCCAGGATGGGTCATGTGTTCTCTCAACCCTCCTCAGACCCACACTTGCTCCATCTCACCACCACCTAGAGCCACCCACTAATGCCATTCCACGCAGGCCCCAGGGAGGCTGCGTACATCAAGAGGATGAGACAACCACAGCTCATTCACTCAGTACACAGAGCACCTAGCCAGGACCAGGCCCTGTGCTGGGCTTGGGGTTACCTGGGGCAGAGGTTCTCACCCCAGTGTGTACAGGCAGCCCTGGGGACCAGCTGGGAATGCAGATTCACAGGCTTCACCCTGAGGGTTAGAGCAGGAATCTGCATGTTTATGAAGCACTGCAAGACTGACCCAAGCCTCAGTGGGGAGTAGGGAGGGGTGGAGAGCCAGGGGCACTGTGTGGCACTGATGACTCCTATGCCAGGCCTTCAGAGGACTTTTCCTGGAGAAGACAGAACAATAGAAGCCAGGGGACAGAGCCTGAAGCCACCAGTACAGACTGAGTAAGACCTGGATGTGGACAAGGGTCTGTGTGGGGAACAGCAGGTGAGCTGGTGGCTGAGCTCAGAGGATACCAGAAGAGGTAGGGTGATGGCAGAGCATTAAACTGACCTAGGAAGGCTCTGAAGGCCAAGCCAGGAGGAAGAAGCCACCTGAGGACAAGCCTCGGCTCTGTGGTAGAGAGGCAGGTCTCTTTAATTCCTGCAGGCCTGGTTCCAGCTTGAGCTCTCCCAGGCCTCCATTCCAAGAGCCCAGAGCCCGAGACTCAGGGACTGGAATCAGCTACATAATTTTGCAGGGCCCAGCACAAAATGCAAATACAGGGCACTTGTTCAAAACACATTAAGAATTTCAAGAGGGTGATGGCAGAGCATTAAACTGAGTACAAGAGCTCTTCTAAGGGGAGGGCCCAGTGTGATTGAACAGTCAACGTGCCCATGAAGCTGGATCTGGCCAGCACCCAGCCAAGTGGTTCATTCTTGCTGTGTCCAGCCCAGAGTGCTCAGAATCTGGGGTTTCCAGTCACCCCAGCTCCAAGCCCCAGGCACCCTTGACCCTCCCTTTGCCCTACCCCCTCCCCTTGGCCCTCAGCGCTGCCTCAAGTTGGCATGAACCTGTCCTGTCTCTAGTCCCTGCCACTGCCCTCGCCTCCTCCTGCCTGTCTCCAGTTTCCAATCCTGTGCAGACGCCACCAATGTCATCTCCATAAAGTGCCTCTCCAGCCCTGTCACTCCCCCATCCAATAACCTTCAATGGCTCCCTCCTGCCCGCAGGATAAATCCACACCCCATTGCATAGCTACTGGCCCCCACCTCCCTCTGCAGCCCCATGCCCCAGCAGTCCCCAGGCAGTCCCTCCAGCCAGACTCACTGTCTCAGCCCACTCTTCTCAGCCCACCACTTTAACCCCTACTGTTCCTGCTGTTAGTGCCCCTACCTGGAATGCCCTCTACAAACTCTCCAGGATAACCCTGCACACAGACTCTGTCTTGAGTGATTAACCAGACCCCTGCTCATGGCCCGTTCTCAACAACAAAAAGAGCTCACATCTACCAGTATGGTTCTCTGTATGCATCATCTCATTTAACACAACAACTTGAGAAGCTAGGCTTTTTTATTATCCCTGTTTTAGCAACAAGGGAACAGAGGCTCAGAGTAGCTGAGGAACTCACCAAAGGTCACACAGCTAGAAAGAGGCTGAGCCTGGAATCCAGGTGAGTCAGCCTAGCCATAAACTATCGCTTCATACATTCTTTCAGTACTAACTGGACACCTACTATATGCACCATGCCTTGTTCTAGCCGAGGCACAATGCACACAAAGAAGTCTGGCAAAGAGTCTGCCTGACACACATAACCAGAGCCAGGTGCCTGTTCAGACCCAACGCAAAGGACTATGGGAGCATCAGTAACAATATCAGCAAAAGCCATACACATAACCTTGACCCTTTCACCAGCTTTTGCCTTTGAATTTCATCATTACCCTGAGGCAGGTGTTTGGGTCTCAATAGACTTTGAGGGAACTGAGGCCTGAGTGCCTGCGTGCTAAGTCACTTCAGTCATGTCTGAATCTTTGCAACCCCGTGGACTGTAGCCTTCCAGGCTCCTCTGTCCATAGAATTCTCCAGGAAAGAATACTGGAGTGGGTTGCCATTTCCTCCTCCAGGGGAATCTTCCCAACCCAGGGATCGAACCCAGGTCTCCTGCATGAGTAGACAAGTTCTTTACCACTAGTGCCACCTGGGAAGCCCTGGGGGAACTGAGGCACAGACAGGTAAAGCACCTAACCCAAGGTCACAAAGCCAGGAAGTGGCAGAGCCTAGGTCAAACTCCAAACCCTGCAGCTCCAAAGCACTGGCATCTTTTCTCTCTCTACCTAAGAATCTGGAGAAGTTCTTGGCCTCCCGAGGAGTCAGTTCTGGGGTCACAAAATCAGAGAAAAGGCCAGCATTCCCAGGCATAAGGACTGTGCGAGCATGATTTCTGCTGAACTCCGTCCCACCCCCAGCATACCAATTTACCCAGGAGCTCTGAGAGGGTGGGGTGGTTCTGCCCCATCCTGGCCCAGTTTAGCCAGGACCTGGCTGAACAACTAAAAGGCCCCCAGCTGTGCTCCTGGTAACAAGCTGCCCAAGTGCACCCGCCTCTTACCTACCAGCCCTCCTGACTTCCTGCCGCTGAGCAGTCTCCAAACAGAGCACGTGGCTGAAGCCATGATGCTCCCTGTGCCCCAGGGTGAGAGGTTTCCTTTTATAAGTTATCGTTATTATTACGGTCATTACTGTTATTTTAATTTAAATCTTTGATGTTTGGGGAGATGTTTCTCTGCAGTCACCAGGGCCTGTCTGTGGAGGATGCCACCTCGGTGACCGGCTTGAACTCTCACCACGTGGGACAGTTGGACCAGTGGGCGGCCTGCTCCATCTTCCTCCAGGGGTCTGCCGCTACTCACTTATCAGGCTGACATCCCACAGGGGGGCTGTCGCCCTGCCCGCCCCTCCGGCTCCAGGCCTGCCGACTGGAACCAGACCTGAGGGGTGGGCGGGTGGGG
>NW_011494765.1:3888263-3894977 GCF_000754665.1 Bison bison bison | reverse complement strand
GACAGGCTCAGGAGGCTGTCCCCCTTCAAAGGGCAGACAGAGCCTGCCCGGAGCTGCTGTACCGGCAGCCGGAGCCCGGAAGGCAGGGCAGGAGTCAAGGCAGCCCTGGGAGAGCTGGCAGGGCTCCCATCCACCTCTCATCTGCCAGGGAGCGGCTGGCCCCTGCTCCCCTGTCCCCTGCCCCTGAGTAGGCGGGCACACCCTGGCCGGCTGTATCTTGCAGGGCGACACTGGGAAAGCACCCTCCCTCTGGGAACCACCCTGCTGTCACTGTGTGTTTGCGAAGCACTCAGAAGGCACTCAGGATGGTCACGCATGATGCCAATGACAGTAACGAGTTAGAATGTCTGAGAAACACCGCCCCAAAGCCAGGACACTGGAGCGGGGATCTCATTAGCTGCTCACTAGCTGTGTGACCCAGGGCGAGTCACTTAACTTCTCTGTGCCCTGCCTTCCCCATCTGCAAGGGGAGGCTAGGATGGGATGATGCCGTGACCACTCTGCACAAGGCTGGACACAGACATGCTCCTCCGGTCAGTTCCAAGATACGTCCTGCCTTCTGCCAGGACAGTTATTCATCCCAAGTGAGACCCACCATGAAGGCTGGTCCCAGTGCTCCCCCAACCCCGAGCCCCTCGAGGCTGAGGAATGGTCCAGTCTTGGCACCTACAGATGCTGGTGCAGCTCCATGCTGGCTGTGTGACTCTGCGGATGTGTCTTCACCTCTCTGAGCCCCAGGTCTGTCACCTGGAAATCTGGGTCAACAACTGAGCTTTTCAGAACTCTTGCTAAGATGTGGGGTGCCAAGGGCTTAGCCCTGAGCCTGGACATAACGGATGCTGCATGGGAAAACACCGCACCTCTCAGGTCAAAGTTGCAAAATGGGAGATGACAATACCTGCCCCAGGGTGGTGAGAAGATTCGATGAGCGAATCCCCATGAAACCCTTACCACAGGCAGCACACAGTGAACACTGGCCTTTAATTACAAAGTGTTCATTCAACGAATAATGTGAAGTTGGGTGCCAGGCCACCACTTGGGTACAGAACCCAAGGGGCTGGAATTTGCCTCCTATGGGATGGCTGAAAGTTTTCTCCTGCCAGAATGCCTGGGCTCCAATCCCAGTTCCACTTACTATCTGTGTGATCTTGGGTAAGTCACTCAGCTCCTCGGTGCCTCTTGCCTTATCTGAAAGTGAGATAAATAATGAGAGCACCCCTTAGAGTGCGTTCACGCTCAGTCGTTCAGGTGTCTGACTCTTTGTGGCCCTGTGGACTGCAGCCCACCAGGCTCCTCTGTCCAAGGGCTTGTCCATGGGCTTCCAGGCAGGAATATTGGAGTGGGCTGCCATTTCCTCCCCGAGGTGATCTTCATGACCCAGGGATCGAACTTGCAGCTCCTGCATCTGCAGGCAGATTCTTTACCACTAGCCACCTGGGACACCCACCCTTTAGAGCAGCACCTGACGAACCACGGCCCCTCGACAAGCATCGGCTGTGATGAGTACTGTTGCTGCTGAGGCTGTGTGCTGCTGGCCTGGGTCTGCCCATCAGCCAGCCCCCTGCAGCCAGACCCCCTTCTGCAGCTCCCAAACTTGGGAAGTGTTCGCCCCTGAGAGGCGCAACGAGTACCCTGCAGAACAGAGGCTTCTGTGGGCTTCCTCCCTGTCTGTTTCCCCAGCAGCTGGAACACTTAGGGAAAAAAAGCTCCAAGCCCACTGGGCTTGTCAAAGCGGGGCCAGATTTACTAAAACCAGGTTTGGACGGTAATTTTGCGGTCATAACAACTATTTTCTTTACATACTGCTATAGAAAGGAGAACTCCCGGCTTAAAAAAAAAAATCCTAATTGAAGACACCATTGAGCGTAAATATGCTGGAGTTTTTAATAAAAACATGATGGAGGAAAACATTCAAAGCTCAATAATCAGAAGCAATTTGCGTTGTGAGCGGAGATGTGTCATTCCCACTCCCCACCCCTTTGGCTGGGCTCAGTGCGGGACCGGCAACTTTAGACCTATGGCAGAAATAATGAACAGCAGCGAGGCTCAGAGATAGCCTGAAAAATATCCTGGAAAAGAAAAACATATGCCAAAGAGTGTGGTGCAAAAGTCATATTTCATGCCTGACTTTAGAGAATGTTAATAAGGATTAGAACCATACTCCAACAGAACAACTATCAGTCAAGGCGGGTAATTAATTTTGCTTCAGATCTTTGCTTGGGAAAATGAAAGCGGGAAGTGTTACTTCACAGCACAGAGATCCCACCACACTAGAACAACTGAGAGAACTTCCAAAGCTGTGTCCTGAGCCCAGCTGAAAGAAACCTGGCTGACGCTGGAGGGATCCCCTGATCTGTTGCCATGTAGATTCAGGGATCTTTTCCGAATCGTAACAATATCAAACATTTTTACATTTCAGGATTGGTTAATAAATATGATTAAGATAACACGTCCCAAACCACATGTCCTCTGCTCGGCCTCCAACATGTGGAAGACAGATGTGTCTTCTGTGCACAGATGACCCAGCCGGCTGCTCCCCCGAGGCAGGGACCTTGGGAGACAGAGGCCTGAGAGGTCCTGGCAGCCCAGTGGCCCTCTGTGGCCTTGGCCAGGCGGCTGGCCTCCCTGTGACCTGCTGTAGAGAGGAAGGGCCAAGCCCAGGGGGTCTGGGAGTCTGACACTTGGGGGACAGAGAGATAATGGGATGTGGCACTGTGCCACCTGGCTCTTGTCCTTTGGTGTCCCAATTTAGAAGATAAAATTCCCAAGCCCACACAACCCCATGCTATCCAGAAAGCTTGCAAAATTGTAGGACCTCTAGGAACTGGAATTGTAGGACCTTTTCTCAGTGGTCTGTCTGAGGTCAACATCTGCCCACCACCTCAGTGGCCTCAGCCCAGGGGAACTGACAAGGTCACTGATAAAGCCAGAGCCTAGCCCAGGGGAACTGACAAGGTCACTGATAAAGCCAGAGCCTAGAAGAGGGTTCTAGAAGGAACTGTGGAGTTGGCACATAGACCCCTAACTAGGCAGCGGAATGAGGTTCTTGACTCTGTTTTGCTACCACTGAGATGCTGGGCTACACCTGGGCCTCATTTTCCCATTTCTACAAGGATCTTAAAGAGGCCCTCAGCTGGGATACTCTAAACCAGCCCAAAGTCCCAGTGGCAGGGGTGATCCTGTCCTCTGAGGTCCTTGGAGGCCAAGGAGAAAGCCAGGTCCTGGAGACCAGGGCAGGGAGGCCTGGGCATGCCACTGCCTACTGCAGGACTCCAGTTTTGGGGTGGGGGTGCAGCAGGCTCAGAGCCAAGGCTGGTGTGGGTAAGGACCTCTCGTACCCTGACCACCCAAGGCCCAGCCCCCAAAGCTAGTTTCTGGGCTAACCTGAGAGAGAGCCTCTGTCTTAGGTTTCCCTAAGAGGAAGGAGGGAGGAAGGAGTTTGCCCAGATCAGGCAGAAGGGTTAGGGTCCGCAGAGAGAGGAAGGGCAGTCTACCTTAGTGGTAGAATGAATGAATGAATGAGTGAATGAAAGTCAGCGGAGAGGGCTTTCTGAACCCATTACAGCAGGCAGGCTGAGGATAGGGCACCTCCTGGAGAGGAAAAAGGCCACTCATGGTCCCCGGAGAAGGGGCACTATGACCTGGATGAGTCCAGCTGCCATAGGGCAGCAGTGGGAGGGTCTCCTTTGGGCATCACTCAGTTCTCGGAGACTACCCTGGAAGTCAGGCCCCACCTTAGCTGGATGTGGTCAGGACTGGCTGGTGGAAGAACCCTGTCACTGGCTGCCTCGCCTTCTTTCAGCTGTGACCCGCTGGTCAATGACTGCTCCGTTGCTGGCCACCTATCACCAGCTGAGGCCTTGGCCTCCCTGGAAGACCCCAGGCCTCTCCCCTGCCAGAGGAGCCCAGGCTAGCGGGCAGACGCTGCGAGCCCAAGGCTGGCCCGGCTGGGCTGATATGAACCATCTGCGTTGTCTTAGGCCGCCCCTCTGCCCACTGTCCCTCTGAACTCGGCCGGTTCCCGCGGGCCGTTTGATGCCTCGCAGGGTCACAGACCCCCGCGCACAAATCACCGCCGCGGGGCTGGGGGTGGGGCGGAGGCGCTGAAACCTAATCCGCAAAGTTTGCTCTGCCGCCGGCGGCTCGCTCCTTCCCCCCGCTCGCTCGACCACCAACCCCCCTTTCCAAACAAGGCTTATTTTTCTTGCCAAAAAAACAAAGTTGGTATCAAGTGTTTCGAGGGAGAAAGTCTCTCCCCCACCCTCGGCCTGGGAGGAAGGGCCGGGGCTGGCTGCTGGCTGCAGCAGGCACTGCAGAGGGGGCTGCGGCGGAGCACCGGCGGGAGGTGAGCTCCGAATTCCCAGGCCCGCTGGTCCCCTTCCCAGCTCTGGCCGGTCCCCATGCCCTTCTTCACAGCCGCAGCCCTGGCTGTTTTTTGACCCTGCCCGGGTGCCCTGGTTGTCCCCTGCTCAGATGGGGCTCCCTCCTTGGGGCTCTCTGTCCTAGAGTGACCAGAGATGGAAGCATCACTTCCTGCCCCTTCTCCCTCCCCATAAAACAGCCCTTGCCTGTCGCTTTTACGAGGTGACACCCTGCTCTCAGCCCGATCCTCCCCACGCCCCGGAGCCTGGGCTCGAGAGGGAGGAGACTGCGTGCAGTCAGGCGTCTTCAGAGTGCTCCCAGGGCGCAATGGGATCCCCGGGAGGCTGCCCCGGAGCACAGCCTAAGAGCTTTAAAAGGAGACCAAGGAGCTGGGTATACGAGAGACAAATTCCGCCGAAGTACCCCCCCACACCCCCACCCGACACACACACCAGTTCCGTTGACTCTGGGGCTTTGGGTCTGAGATCCTAGAAGCCAGGCGGGAGGTCGCCGGCATGGTCCCCTGGAGGGGCGCTGAGCGAAGCCCTGGGGGCGCGGGGGTTTCATTTGCTGGGTGTTGGTTTTGCTTTTGGTGTTTTTCAGCCTGTGCAGCGACCCGGAGCCGTGCGCCGCGACTTCTCGTAAGCCCGCGGCTTCCCACTGCGCCCCGAGGCGAACGCCAGCGGCTGAAGTGTGCAGCCGCGCCCCCGCTGTTGGGCTGGAGATCTAGCTGGTTGCCAGAGCTCAGGCAGGGCAGCGACGTCGAGGATCCGGGGTCGGTGGACCTGGCTGGGTATGGGCGGCCCGAGCTCCTCTGAAAAGATCTGCATACTGTGGGACAGGGGTGGAGGCGGCGGTGGCGAGGATAAAGGCGCCACTGGCCCAGCGGAGAAGCAGGTTTCCGCAGGGGTTGAACAAAGGAATTCGCCCTCAGAAGAAAGGGGCCCAGCGAGTAGGCTGCGAACGGTCAACCCTGAGACTCTCAGGGGTACCAGCTTGGCGACATCAGTCCCAGGGATCTCAACGAAATCCGCACCGCGGAGGGCCCCAGCCTGGTTATCTCCCTCCGGCCTCTCCCGGCTTCTCAATCCTGCTTTACAGGGGATGATGGGCGTGCACTGCCCAATGCCACTTTTCCTGGAGAAAGGGAACAACAGACAGGACCTGTGTCCTCTGTCAAAGGAGGCAAAAAAAAAAAAAAAAAAGGCCCACCAATTTGAATCCTCTGGTCCTGGGGCCTTTGCCCCCATTTTCCAGAAGCTGACAATTGAGGCTCCCGAAAAGCATCCCCTTCCCCCACCTTTGCTGGAATGCCTGGCGGGCTCCCGAGACCCAAGCGCAACGGGAAACGAAAGGCGCCTGGGGGTGGGGTGGGGGGCACAGGGCTGGAGCCCTCCTCCTCTCTCCGCCCTCGGAAGGGGTGGAGGGGACACGGTTGTAAGGTGCTCGGCTTCTTTTCTCTGCCTGACATGAATAAGGGGATTAGGACGGCAAGTTTCCGTCGTTCACTCCGTCGGACAAAGGGCCCCGCAGTTTGAGCGGCGCAGCCTCTGATTAAACGACAGAGCCCTGTCACTCAGCACCATCCTAGGTACTTGTGTTCGTGACATAATCTTATTAGAAGATAAAACCGGCGAAAGCCTTTTCATAATGAAAAGTTACATTTAATGGCTGGACTCGCCCCCCACTCCCTCCCCGGACCCTGCTCGCCTCCCCCCCGTTGCTGTTGGATATGGCTCGCCTGTAATTGGCATTTAAAGTACCAAGTCCGGGAGAAAAACGGGGTTTAGGGTTTTTGTAATCCCCCTAAACTGTCTTTGTTAGAAATCTCCACAGATACAAGTCTGTTAAGAGTAAATATTTGTGGATTGATACAACCCCATTTCCCCCCTGCAAACCAAATCTGAAAAAAAATCCGCTCTCCCGCCGTGCTTCGGCCAGGGGCGCAGGAGGGAGGGCGTTGGGTCGGCCCCGCGTGGGTGCGCGGGGAACTCGGCTATCGGGGCGCCACGCCGCCTCCAGGAGCTGAGGGACTTTGCATGTTTCTGCGGCGGGGAAAAAAGGTCTTGGACGCTTCCCCCCACCCCACCCCTCAATTTTCTATTCCCTCGATAAACAAACCTCCCGATCTCGCCGCTTTAGGGCCTGCCCGAGGGGGTCGATCGCAGGGCTTGGGGAGGGGCGAGGGCTTTGCTCAATTCCAAATGAAAACGCGAACTCTCTCCACCCGCCTCGCTCCCTTCCAGGGGGTTCAAGTGGCTCGGAGGGAAGTCCTGGGCCGCGGGAGGCCCCGCCCGGCAGGGCTCTTCGAGTCCAGCCCAGGAGAACGCCCGGAGCCGCCAAGGGCCCCCG
>NW_011494765.1:3887128-3887470 GCF_000754665.1 Bison bison bison | reverse complement strand
CGTCGCTTTCCTTCCAGATGCACTTCTGTGGCCTGATGCTCTGGGGTTAGTACAGCTAACCTACCTTATTAGGTGTTAGTAACACCTACCCTGGCAACTGCCAGGGTCTGCTGGGAAAAACTGGGAACTTATGTGCCTTACCCACAGTAATGGGGGTCCATCCACAGGCTGCTGACTGCCTGCCTCCAAGGACCAGCTTCTGATAGCCAGCCCTGTGCCGGCTTTGGGGTTCTGCAATGGGAAAACCCCCAAACACCAGTCCAGACCCGGGTGAGAAGTAAGAGGGTGGGCATGGCTGTTCTAGGAGGTCGGTTTAGGAAGCTGCGCTCCTTGGGCCTCCCA
>NW_011494765.1:3884744-3887028 GCF_000754665.1 Bison bison bison | reverse complement strand
GGGCCTCCCACTCAGGCAGACAATGCATTCCTGCCGGGCAGGGCGCCTCAGGCTTCCATCCCAGGCAGGCAGGCAGGAAACATACATTGACTGGATGCCGAAGGTAGGCTGGCATCTTTGGGTTTGTTTCACTTTTCCTCTGAGCAACCCAGTGAGATTGGAAAGATCATCCCTATTACACAGAGAAAGAAAACTGAAGCTCCGGAAGAGGCATCAGCTTTCCTAAATGCCCTTGGCCTGCATTACTGGGAGCCAAAGACATTCTCGAGCCCCCGTCTTAACTGCCGTCTTGCTCTTTCCTTTGAGAAACTGTGTCCCCCTCGGAGGGCCCGCCCTTCGGAGGAGGTGGCCCCAGAGCACCCTGGTCCTCTCCGTCTGCATGGGCTTGGGCAACTCCAGGCCCGGGCGGGTGCCCACACCCCGGCAGCCCAGTAACTATGGCAATCCAGGAGTCACATGACAAACAGTCACGGAGTCCCCCTTGAAAGCCAGAGGTGGGAGAGGGGAAGGGCGGTCACACCCAGCTCCTTGCCATCAGAGGTGGGCAGCATCAGCAGAGGCATTTGGGGTTGGGGGGCGCCCTGGCAGCTCGGTATTCCAGCATGCTCACTCATCTTCCTGCACCTAGCGCGCGCTGCTCTGCGGGCTCCTCACCCTGGCCCCGGTGGGCACCTCTGTTGCTCTGGACAGCCTTCAGCACCCTCCCCGGCTGGCACCCACCTCACAGTTCCTGAGGAAACCTCTGACAGCATGGCCGGCCAGGAAGCAAACATCTTTGTTTCTCCTGGAACCCGATTCCAGGAACCGGGTCCCCACCCACCTCCATCACCGCCCCCAGGTCACCAAGCGCCAGGCCAGCCAGGTGCTCTGCCATCAGCCGGCACACTTGGTCCTGGTCTGGGCCTGGCTCCCGACTGAGACAAAGCCCCCTCCCTCCCCAGTGTGCGCACACAAGTCTCCTGGACCCTGAGACTCCCCTACCTCTTTTCAGGGTCCAGGGTCTACCAGGCAGATCCAGCAGCTGCCAATCAAAAAGCTGAACAGAAATGGATACAATATTGCCCTGGGAATTACAAAGGAAGGGCCTCTGCAGAAATTTATTTGTACTGATCAGGCGACCCAAAGGTAAAGGGCATCGAGGAAGTGCTGTCAGCCAGGCCTGAAACTCAAGAAAGTTGCCATTCGGAGCACAGTGGCCCGTTATACCCCTCCACTCCCAACACCGCAGTAGTTAAAGCAAACACAGGCCCTTCACTGCCCTGTCAGTTACACCTTCCCCTCAAAATTACACAAACTTTGAAAGATTTTTCTGAGAGGAGATGGATGCTTCAGGAGACTTGAGGTCAAGGCTAGGCTGTTTAAAGTATATCATTAACAAATAAACATTTACTGCAAAAAAAAGAAAATGGAGAAAAACCCTATAGGCCACCAGGGAACCAAGTCATGTTGCTTTTGGCTTCAAATGACAGGAGACATTTATGACATGAATGGAGAACACCAGCCGGCCGATGAAATGGCAAACGTCTGCCACTTTGCTTCCTCTGCCTTCGTGAATCAACTTTTTCAAATATGGTTTTCAGCCTTGCCCTCCCCTCCGTACCACCGCCTCCCCACTTCTGACTGCAGTGGCAATAAATACATATAATTTTGGTTTTGCTCTCTGCTGCCATCAGCACAGAATCTGGAGGTTGGAGAGGGCTGGGTCAGCCAGAGAGCCAAGGGCCTTGGGTCCTCCAGCACCCTCCGTTGACTGACAGCTCACAGGAACTCCTTGGATGAGTGGACCATCCCTCCTTCTTCCCTCCCCTAAAGCTGAGGCCTGATTGTGGTGTCCAACAAATTGGAAGTTATAACTCATGTCACTGAGAGTATCTTCCATCCCTCCGCCTAACTAATGCCAAAGTAGGACTGGGTGGTTGTGTGTGTTTTCCCTTTTCTGTTTTAAAAACCTCACAGCTGCAGGATAGAGGAAGTTCCCTGGGGAAGCACTGCCAGCTCTTATGGACCAAAAAACCTCCCTGGGCTGGAAGAGCCTTCTGACTGCCTGCGCTGGTGTTTCTCACCTGAAAAACACACAGATCCCTGGATCTCTCCCACACATACCATCTCTTCGGAATCCCCCCTGCAGCCTGAGATGTCGGTTGAGCTTTATTTTCTGTCATTTGAATCACAAGAGCAAATGAACATGAACAGCTCTCCAAATACTAAATTATATTATTGAGTGTGCTTTTCCAAGTTATATGTAGACCCTGGAGATTCCAATGGAAAGATCTTTGATTTAGCC
>NW_011494765.1:3882392-3884644 GCF_000754665.1 Bison bison bison | reverse complement strand
CCCCCCCACCCCGCCCGCCCTGCCACAAGAAGGAATAGGCCAGGCCCACCCTGCTGCCCGCTGCCCTTCTTGACAATGCACAGTTGGCATTTGTTTTCACTCATGTAATCAGAAGCTTTTCTGCCTCTATGGAGGTTCAGGAGAGGATACTGGATCCCATGAAGTATGGAACATTTACTGAAGCTTCCTCACCCCTACTCAGGTACCCGGTGTAATCCTCACAACCTCCCTGAGAAATTATATCGTCACTTCCATTCTGTGGATGGAGAACCTCTGACTCAGAGATGGGCAGCCGCTTGGCTAAGATCACACAGCTGCTGAGTGCTGAGGCCGGGAGGTAAACCCGGGTCTGCCTCAGTGTCCCACTCAGGCAAAGGGAATGGTTTTCCCAGGGGTGTCCCTCATCCTTCCTTATGGCAAGCCTAGCATACCAGCTGCCCTCTCTTTGGCATGGAATCCATGGGTGGTATGGTGTGTGGCCTCGGAGACAAGGCATTCCTTGCCATGCTGATGGTGATAAAGCAACAATAACAATTTCCAGAGTATTAACAATGTGCCAGGCAAGATGCCAGGTCCTTTGGGGCACATTATCTCCAATCCTCATAAAAATACTTCTCCCTTCCCAGGTAGGTATGTCCCCCATTTTACAGAAGAGGCTCAGGTAGGTGTTGGGGCTCTGTGGTCCTAAGCCTGGCTCCAAAGGACACACAGGAGGGAGCCTCACATACCCCAGAGGAGATTCTCACAGCCTGCTTCCCCCACTCGGGAAAAACCCAGCAAACAAATTAGGCTACACCAGCCCGGGGCCTGGGGAATACAGGGTGAGCCAGGAGTCAGCTGTGAATAATGCATCCGTTCAGCAGCAGAGAACTGCAGCCTCAGGAAGGCCCTTGCTTACCCTTCCGCCTGCAGCCAAGTTGCTGGGGTTAATCAAGGAGGTGCCCTCCCGGGGGCCAGAGGGTCCCTAGATTTGGGCTGGTAGAGGGAGCCCCTCAGCCCTTCCATGTCCAGGGAGAGCATTTGAGAAGTCTCTTAAGTAAGGCAAAGCGCTGGCTCTTCCTTCTAAGGAAATCCGTTTCCAGGACAGACCCACTACTCTACCCCAGGCTGTGGGTAGGGATGTCATAGCTCAAAACTAGTCTGCTGGGAGCAATGCCAGCTGGGGTACCCACTGGTGGAGGGGATGCTGCTGGTGTAACTGGCGCCCTCCTAAAGGAGGCCTCCCAAGCAGGGAGAAGCAGCCGCCAGCAAAGGCTGGGGCCTGACTTTGCTCTCCCCATGCGCCACACCCGGTGCTGGGAGGTGAGGTGAATCTCCCAGGAAGGCCCTTCCCGGTGTAAACATTTCCCAGGAAAGGAATGCGCTGGGGAAGACTGGGGTTGGGGCACTGGAGCCACAATCAGCTGGGGTAAATTTAAAAAAAAAAAAAAAGAAAGAAAAGAAAATCACCCCAGGATTCAGACAGCTTTTTTGGTGAAACTCAAGCAAAGCCTCGCTGCCCCACTCTCGCCGCTGTGGGGGCATCCTACCTGGGCAGGCAAGGCCCAGGGCACCGCGTGGGCTCCACGGCGGAGAGGTGAGGCCGCCCGGGCCGGCCCGGCAGCCAAAAGGCGCCGCCAGCCCTAGACGCAGAGGTGGGCGCTCAGCGCACGCAGGCTCCCGCGGGCCGCACACCGACGAGGCTCGGGTGGCCAGATCTGGGAGCTGTCTTCCAAGCGATTAGGCTCCATTTTGTGACAGATTTTTGGACTCTGCCAACGACCCTCCCCCCTTCCGGAGCCTCCTCCCGGAATTCGCCATCTCCTCGGGATAGAATGATAGAAACCCTTTCCAGACGAGCGACAGACGGCAGGAAAAGAGAGTTACATAATTCTATTTGGCTAAGCGGCAAAAGAGAAAAAAAAAAAAAAAAACCGAGGAGGTTGGTAATGTCATTTTTTAAATGTGTTCTGGGGGTGGAGGAAGGAGAGGGTGTTTGTGTTTGGAGGTTGTGGGTCTTCCCGGTTTCTAACCCGATTTTCTACCCGAAACGGAGCTCGGGCTGCCGAGGGGCCAAAGTCCGGGGCACAGCTGAACGATCCGATGCTTTTTTTCTCCCCTGAAGGAGACACCCCTCCCACACACAAAAACACGAAACTGAGAAAAAGAAGACTTCGAGTGACGCGTGAAAACGCCCAAATGTCCGTGGCCCGCTCTCCACTTTGCAGGATCATGATGTGCGGGTGGATTTTTATCAAACGTTATTAAATGCG
>NW_011494765.1:3881354-3882163 GCF_000754665.1 Bison bison bison | reverse complement strand
TTTTTGGCGGGGGGGTGGGGGGGTGGTGTGTGTTAATTTCCCTATACCACTGACGCAGACTCTACAAAATCGAGAAGGCACATTTCTGCGCCCACTTGCCTGCATTCTCGTCTGAAAAGCATTTCGGCACAGATGCAATAAATATGCATCTGCAATCCTCAAAGAAAAAAATAAATCTTGAAATACATTTTTATTGTGCAAAGAACATCGCTTCTCAGTGAGCCCCTGCTTGCCTCTCTGCCCTTGCTCTCCCAGAGAAAAGCTGATGCGAGATCCACCGGAGGATTTGTCCCCAGAATTGTCTTGATAACAACCCCTACTTCTGCCCCCTCCTCCACCGGCCAGCCTAGTGCAGATACCTGCTTGGCATTATTGGAAGAAAGAGGCGACAGGAGAGGGAGGAGGACACCATGAGAGGCATGAATAATGCCCGCCTGCTGCCCACAGGACCTAGACTCTGCGCTGGAGATTCACCCGGACCCAAAATTCACTTGCAAACACACCCCTGCTGCACTGAGGGAGAAAGCTCTTAGGTACCTTTTTTTCTATTTTAAACAAATATACTTTCAGCAAAGCAATAGTTGTCTAATGCTTAATTGTTTTGTAAAATCAGGGAGTTGGCCTTTCAGCTTTAAAGGATCATCCAGCTCAAATTGTGTGACTTTATAATTCCCTGCTCTGAAGAACCAGGGGAGCACCCTCTCCTTGTTTTAAAGAAAATTGCTATGAATGACTGGAGTGTGGGGAGGAGAGGATGGGCAGATGGGTACAAGTGGCTGGAAAGAGTCTTTACAAAACATAAAAAAAAA
>NW_011494765.1:3879429-3881254 GCF_000754665.1 Bison bison bison | reverse complement strand
TAAAAAAAAAAAAAAAAAAAAAAATTTTTTTTTTTTCCAAAAACTTGCACAAATGATTTGGAGGCTCATTTCCAGTTTTCTGGGCCTCCGGCCCCCATGTGTTGAGTTGTCCAGGCTGAGCTGCCCTGGGCAGTGGCACCACCAGAGCTGAGCTTGGGCAGGCAGAGCCAGAGGAGGGGTGCAGGACAGCAGGATATGTGGACTGGAGGCTGGTGAGCCCCGCTGAGGGGCCAGTCCCTGGGGCCAGCCCAAAGCCTCTGACTGCACCTAGCTCCAACTACTTTCCTCCTTTTCTTTATACTGCTCTATGCCTGCCTGTGGCTGAGCTGACTGGTGGCCTCACCTTCTTCTGGAACTAGAACCATATCAGTCCGGGGCACAGCACAAACCCCATGAATGGTAGTGTGCCTAACCCGGGATGCTCCAGAGACAGGGGCAGTCTTTGGGGACCACAGAAGAGCCGGCTCAGGACAGGGCCCCAGTTCCTGCCTGCAGATCCCCCCGGCTGGCAGGAAGAACGAGGCACAGAAAGCAGCTCCTGCTGGGCCCCTGGACCAGGGGAGCACAGAGTAGGTGCTAGTGGAGGGCTCAGCTGGGGTCTTTTGAAGTAGAACCCGATGCCCTCTCCAGGGCTCTGGCCTGCAGCTCCCCCTATTTCCAGGTCTCAGTCAAGCTGCTCCCCTTCCCATCAGGGCGTGGATTTCGGGACAGTCTCTGAGCAGAGCAGGTAGGCTGCCCTTGCTATCGATACCAAGCACTGGCCGCCCTGTCTTTTCTCAGAAGCTTGGGCACACACAGCCCCTTCTGAGCGCCACACCACCTGAGCAGCCTACCCACCCCACAGCCCTATCAGAAATGGTTTTCTGGGCGTCACTGCAAAGTTCTCACAGGCACCCAGTAGTCGCTGCCCTGGGCATCCCCACACCTCTCTTCCTGCTGTTGCTCCCCTCCGCCTCCCTCTTAATCACACCACCAGGCAAAAAACCCAGAGGGTCAAAAGAAACAAAACAAAAACCTGGATCTACTTTTATCTACCCCACGCCCCCTACCAGACAAATCCATAGTCTCAGCTAAAAACAAAAGCCAAGCAGGTAGGGCTCAGCTCACTCTCTGGCCCCAACCCTGAGAGGCTTGGGCTGCAGGAGGCCAAAGCAGGCCAGCCCTCCCCAACATACACACATTGCAAGAAAGAGGGCCTGCTGGGGAAGGCTGACTTGGTCAGCTCCTCACCCCATGGGGAGCCCAGATTGTGGTTTGCCACCTCTTAAGGTCCTCTTCCTAGACAGCGTCTCCAGCCAACAATAATTATGTGTGCAGGATTCCCGCATGGAACGGTCTGGGGAGGGTGCACACCCTTTTCTCTCCATCGGGGACTGAAACGGCAGCAGGGAGCCTGGCAGAAAGGGGGCATGCCCGAGGGCTCCCGCGCTTTAGCACCCTGGCACTCCACCCCCTTGCTTCAGCAATCCCCAATCGACACAAACCCTGCCTTGGGTCTGGGGAAAGCACACCGCTCGGGCCCGGCTCCCTACAGCACTGCTTTCGTTTGAAAAGCAATTCTCGGTCCCCAGTGCAGGCCTCCGTGAAGCTAGGCCCTGGTCCCACGACCGCAGCATCGTATCCCCCGCTCCGCTCAGGGCCCTTGTCCCACGCACTCCAACGGGAGCAGCCCAGCGCAGGTTTCCCGAACAAAAAAGATGGCAACTAGGGGCTGCCGGAAGGTCCCGGCCACCCCACCGGGGTTAGCCGGGCCGGGATGGTTCTGCCCTGGAGGGAGACGCGCAACCCGCGGAGTTTTCTCTGGAGTTGACGGGCCCAGCTGCGC
>NW_011494765.1:3878331-3878762 GCF_000754665.1 Bison bison bison | reverse complement strand
GTACCTCTGTCCCCTCAGGATGCCTGTCTAGGCGTGCCTCTCGTCCCTCTGGTGATCACTCCAGGAGTCTTCTCTGTGTCCCCGACACCCCCACGTTCTGCAACACCATTGCCTTTATCCGTTGGCCTGGACCCCCCGTGTCCACCTCCAGGGGCCGAGGCCCCTGTCCCCTGCCAGTAGACCACTCGGGGCGTCCCGACCTCGCACTCACCCAGCAGCACCCCCAGAGTGGCGGGCCCGGGGCGCAGGGCGTGCTCCTCCATCTTGATGCCGTCCAACATCTTCGAGCAGTCCGTCTGCCCACGGGGGAAGCACCTCTCCAGCGACTCGGGACCTGTTGCTATATCCATGGGACGCGGGGCGCGCTGCGGGCCCCGCCGGCCAGGGTGTTTGCTTCCCCGCCTGCCGGCCCGCTCGCCTCCCGCCGCCGC
>NW_011494765.1:3858440-3877309 GCF_000754665.1 Bison bison bison | reverse complement strand
GCGCTGCGCTGGGCCCCCGAGTGCGGACCCGGGCGCCCCCGGCCAGGCCGAGCGCCCCGCGGGTCCCTCGCAGAAGTTTGGGTCGCCTTCGAAACAAATCCTTCTGCCCCACCCCCTTGAAAAATTGATTTGGGAGTTGGGGAATGAAAGCTTTTCTTTCTTTCTTTTTTTTTTCTTCCCTCTTCTTGCCTTCTTTATTATTAATATTTTGTAAAGCTTCAGTGCTAAGAGGAGTGGCCCTGAGAGAGGACAGACTCTTCACGGACGGCGGGGAGAGCAGCGGCTCCACCAGGAGACGGCGCCGACCCGCAGTGGCCGCCCGAGGGAGACCCCGACCGTCGGCCGAGGTAGGTCGCACCGGGCTGAGTTGGCTTCCCCCCGCACCCGCCCCCCGCCCCCAGCCACCCCCGGTGCCGGCGCCTTCCCGGATCTGGTGTGTTCCGTGGAGAGGGCTGGCTGCGGGGATCGAAGCTCGGGGACCGGCGGGCAAGAGGGAAGGGCTGCTGGCCCAGGACTTGCCAAAGCCCTGACCCGGGGTGGGGGGAGTGGGATTTGGCTCCAGATTTGGGGGTGGGGGTCCGGGAAAGCTTCAGACGTGGCAGAGAGTGGGTGGACGGGTGAGCGAAGATCTGAGAAGGGCCCCCGGGATGAAGAATGGGAACACGGGCGGGCCAGAAAGGTGAGGCCGGGCTGCAGGCGACATAGAGTTTAGAAGATGGTTAGGAGTGAGAAAGCGATAGTGCCTAGGGGTGGGGACAATTCCTGGCCTCGCAGGATTGACAGTGAGTGGCAGGGGTAGAAGGTGGTGGCCCCAGGGTCGCGGAGGACGTGAGTTGGAGAGCGCGAAGGAAACCGGATTGATCGCTGGAATATAAGCTACCTTGGGTGGCTGAGGGACCCTGCTGGGGGTCAGTAGGCCATACCCGGCAGGGACAGGGCCCTGGCCAGTCTGGGCAGAGTGGGCCTCGGCACCGGGAAAGGAGAGGCCGCCGAGAATGAGCGGCCGACTCGGGCGCCCGCCCGGCCTGGCTCCCACGGGTCTGGCACCCGCACTCCGCACGCAGGCCGCTGCGTCCGGCTGCGGCGTACCGCTCCCGGGCCGGCTGTGTCTTCGGCTCCCGGGGTCCCCACGGAGGCACGGCTCGCCCGGGAGCAGGGGGGCCGACGCGGCCCGGGGGCAGGCGCAGGTTGACCCTGCGCGCCGCTGGGGGCAGCCTGGGCCCCTCCCGGAGCGGAGCAGCGGCGCGGAGCGGGGCGGGGGCGGAGGGCAAGGGAGGCGGGTCCCCTGACCCCGCTGGAGGCGAGAGGGCGGATCGGATTTGAAGCCTGCGGGAGGCTTGGTAAGAAGTGGCCCCCTGTGCCGCGGGGCCCCGCGGAGGAGCCCGGCTTTGTGGAGGATTAGAAAGCTCCCTCCCTATCCCAATACCTGCGTGTATGTCGGTGGGTATCTGCGTGTGTGTGTGTGTCTGTGCGTTTCGATGCTCCCGTCTCTGAGGTTCTGCCATGCTTGTGCACCCGTGTCTCTGTGCACAAATGATTTCTCTGCGTCCCTACAAATGTCTGGGCTCCGAGTATGTGATTCTGAATCCGTGTCTGATATCCCCGCATCCGTGTGTGTTTGGATGTGAGTCTGCTGGGCCTTCTGTGTCTCCATATAGTTAGCGTTTTTGTAGGTCTTTGTGTGTGCCCCTGCGCCTGTCACGCTATGCGGGTCCCAAGGTCTTTGTATGACTCTCACCCTCCGTATTGTGTATGGGATCCTTTTCTGTTGGTGTCTTGGTGTCACCTTTGTGTGTCTGTGTGTACCTCCGAGTTTCCGAACGATTCATTGTGCTCGCGAGTCTCCGAGTTGTGTATGTCTTTGTGTCTCCGTGTTTTTCTTGATTTCTTGGCGTCTTTGTATGTCTGTATCCAGGACAGCGGATAAGTGGGTGTGGAGTTTCTCCCACAAGCCCTTGGTGCCCTGTCCTTGGGCAACCTGGAAACCCCAGGCCTTGAGCTCCCGAAGCCGGGCCTGGGCCTGGGCCTGGACTGTCCTTGCAGGGTGACTGGGACTGGGGGCGAGGCAGCGGCGGGTGAAGCCGGGTGGACTAGGCTCGGGCGCGCAGAGCCCTGGGCGCAGAGCCGGGCTCAGGGCTGGCGGACCGATCGGGCACATTCTGCCCTCTGCTGGCAGCGCTGCATTCTTGCACCCTCTGTCGGGGGACTGCTTGTAGGAGAGAGGGTCCTTGTTCCAGGCTCAGACCCTCTCCTCCTTCAGAGCGCACTTAGGAATTCTCTTCCATCACTTAGGAATCCTCTTCCATCACAGGTCCTGCAGGCCCACCCCAGACTCCAAATTCCGGGAACAGCAGGTCATCCCCTTCTTCCTGTTTCCCACTCCCGCCTTCCCTGTGCCGAGCCTCTTCTCCACATCTCTCTTATCCCCTTTGTCGGAATGGAGACCTCTGAGCTTCTGGGACTCTATGGCTGCTGTACAGAGTTGAGTCGGAACTGTGCCCAGGGTTGCATTCCCAGGGCGGCTCAAAGGCCGCATCTCCAAGCAGAAGGGTGAGCCGGCAACCCACCTTCAGGTACATGGCTCACCTGGCCCCCGGGCCGCACAGAATCTTGGCCCATCACCCTGTGCTCCTGCTGGCTTCGCAGCCCACACCACCAGGGCCAAGGTGGGTGCCCAGAGCTGTCGGCAGCCGCTGAGATTCGGGCTTGGACCCAGGCCGCAGTCTGCTGTCTCTGATCTGGGAGCGGGGTTGCTTAGGCCACAAACCTGGTTTCCCATCTCCTTCTCCTCCTCCTCCCGGTTTGCTGCGCATTAATTCCCCACCCCACCCCACCGTCTGGATCAACCCGTGGATCCTGTCCTTGCCTTTTGTCTCTGCTCCCCCACTCCCCTAGCTGAGTCCGCGGCGTCCCGGCTCCTTCGCGCTGTGCGCAGAGGCCCCAGGTCTCTTTCAAGCCCAGTTGTGGCTCCTGCGTCTCCCGACGGGCTTCCCCTGCTGAAAACTTGGCGGACTGTACTGTAGAAACGGGGCCTCGGCCCGAAGTTGGATACTGCCGGTAGCTGGCGAGTGCTGTCTTGCTCGGACCGGCCGGCCGACAGAAGCCGCCAATTCCTCCCCAGGGCGACCCCAGGCCCTCTGGCGATCCGGGATTCTCTTGGGCTTGGACTAAGGTGTCAGAAACAGCTTCAGGTTTTCTCCACCTAAGGGAAGACCCAGTCGACGGTGCGGAATCGCTTGGGAAGAAGCAAGAACTGAGATGGAAGCTGTAGGGCGGGAGTCTTAGCTCCCCAATTCTATGGACACCTCATTTCCCCTGAGCCTTTCTCTCTACCTCCTTGCTCCTTTCCTTAGGGCTTAGTGCTCCCGCCGCCTGCCTGCGTGCTACCAGCGGCCCACAAGCAGGGTCCTAGGACCCCTACCCTCTGGGCAGTGGAGCCCTGTCTGTTCTCCCCCAGCCGTGCTTCTGATCAGAGCCAGCCGTGAGTCCCCTCCCAGTTTACAGCCCCAGCTGGAAGCCAGAATCCTGGGCAGGAGTGGAGGACAGGGCGCGGCCCAGCCTGGTGCTGCACAGCTTGGAGGCGCGGGCGCCGGGCTGTGCGGATCTGAGATTCCACCCTGCCAGCCAGGGGTAGAGTCAGGGCTGCCAGAGCACGCAGACCCCATCCTGCCTTGCTTGCTGGCCACTGGCCCCTGAGATCCTCAGATGCGTGCATGTAGGAATGTGGGGGGAGCCAGCCTGGACCAGAGCTGAGGCCCCCAGCCAAGACCTAGGCTGGGGGCTGCTCCTCCCAGGACCTAGCCTGGGCTCTGAAGACCTGGGTGCTCAGGAAGTGAAGCAGGCAGGCACTGAAGGGGTTGAGTGTACCGGCCTCTGGAGCCAGATGTGATCACCCTTGACTCCTTGGATCACCGGCTGTACTTGACCCCCAGGACACAGGGGTCAAAGGCTCAGGTCTCTTCTCAGCTAGCAGAGAGATGCATGTGTGTGATAAGTAATCTGGTCACCTTCCCGCAGCCCAGGGAAGAGGGTCTGTGGTCTTCCCATGTCTGCGGAGAGCTCAGAGACCCTGAGTCCCGTGGAGGTGCCCAGAGGGATGACTGGAGTGGGGGTGCGGTTTCCAAGTGTGTGGGGGGTCCCTCTGACTCAGGACTGGGAGCAGGCCTCACTCTCCCATCTGGGGTTTTCTAGACTGAGGCGGCAGGGGACAAGACTTTAGTTAGAACTTGCTGGTGAGGCACAGTGTGTGTGGCTCCGAGGCTGTGTGCGGGTGTGTATCCGTGTGCAATGTGGGGTCTATCCAGCCCCAGCACCATCCTCAACCAGCTGGTGGGGGGGGTCTCTGGCCACGGACTCATGACTTTTCAGCACAAGGTCTGGGTTACTAGTCATGAGATTTCTCCTTGGTGGGTCAGGAGATCCTGACTCAGGATTGCAGATCGAAAGGCTGCTTTGAGCCCTCAGGGCTGGAGAGGGACAGTGCCCCAGTCAGGTGGCCCAGGGCTGAGATCTCTCACTGGCCAAGCAGTGGGTTAGAACTGGGGTGAAGAGCAGGTCTCAGGAAGTCCCCCCAGATCTGGTTTAGGACCTCCAGAAGGCCCTCCCCTCACTCTGTACTGCAACTTCCTCATCTGTAAAGTGGGCGTAATAGCCTGAATTCCCGCAGGGCCGTTGGGAGAATGGACTACAAGTGCTCACCACAGTGCCTGGCACATAGTGCGTCTCCACTCAGATATCTGGAGGAAAGAGAGTCCCCAGGACTTAGGGGAGACTGCAGCTGCCTCCTTCCTGCCCAAACGCATGCTGAGCTCAACAATCTATCTTCCTTTAGGGGAGGTGAAACTCAGGTCCAGGCAGCTGTGGGCCGGGTCCAGGAGACCCCCTGCCTCCAGCCCAGGCAGTGCCCAGACAGCCCAGCACAGTCTCAGCCTTCACTCCTTGCTTTGGCTGTGGAGCCCAGGCTGAGGGGTTTTTTAGACGGCAACAAAATTAGGGGCTTCAGCCCAATGCATCGAAGCTGTCCGTGTGGGACTCCCAAGGTGCCATTTATATTTATTTCCTAAAAGGCACTTTCCTCAAGAATCTTTGCATTTCTTGCCAAATGGACAGCCTGGGGTATTTCAGCGGCTCCTATAGAACCGGGGCTTCCCTGATGGAGGACCTGAGCCAGAACAAAGAAAAGGCCCAGGACCATATTTCGAGCCATAAAACCCCCATTAGGACACTTACGAATAACTCGCAGAAAGACATTTTATATGAATTGGACCCAAATTCACAAAAGCAAGAAAGTTCATTGGTCTCCACCCCGAGGGTCCGTGACTGGGGAAGGGGGGCTGGGTGTGATGCAGGGGCCAGCGCCCAGCCTATTTGATCTTTATCTTAAATCCACTTCAAAAGCGGGGGATCGGCAGAGCTGGAGGTTTGCCTCTTCCTGTAATTATTTGGTGTCTAGTAAAGTTTTTATGAGTGTCTGTGCAAATAAATGCATTTGATGTGCATTTGTTTTGGCTAGTGCCATTTTATATAGGAGGCGTGTGCGTCTTCTGTTGGCCCTCAGAAAAGAACGAGAGTGAAAATAAAAATAAAACCAAGATATCCGGCCCAGGCAGAGGGGCGGAGCCGAGGCCGTCCCCCTGCAGACCACCACCCTCTGCTGAGGGCTCATAGGAACCGGGGATGCCACCAAATAAGTTTTGTGGCATTTGGGTTTGCTGCATGGAGTTGCCCTGGGTTAGGAGGCGGGTTGGGTGAAGCACAGATTTTAGGAAGGCTTTTTTTGGAAACAGAACTCTGCCTGCCTTTTGATTACTGTCCTTTGGATATTCTTGGTGAAGAAAAATGAATAAAAAATAAGGGTGAGTTTTGCACGTGTCATGTTATCATCCAAGTGGCAGGGTAGACCTACTTCTCTGGAATTTGAGCTCAGCGGAATCTGGTGGAGAGGCAGGTCGAATGGGCATGTGGCTCCCCAGCCTTCTCAGCACAAGTTGACCAGGGTGACGCAGAATGGGCATTCCTCCTGTGTGGCCCGGGGAAGCCGGGGAGCTCCCTAAAGGCCAGGAGCCAGGTCAGGGGGTCAGGGGCTAGGAGCATCTGTGTCCCTGTCTCAGGTGTCCACCTGGTGCCTGAGAGGCCTGCAGGTGTGCTCAGGTTCGGTTCATGCTGGCTGTCTCTCCTCCCAGCCCTGTCGTCTTGATTTATTTGTTCTCAAATTATTTTAGCATTTTTATTGAAGTATGATATGGCTCAGGGGTGAAGAATCTGCCAGCCAAGCAGGAGATTTGGGTTTGATCTGTGGGTCAGGAAGATCCACTGGAGAAGGAAGTGACAAACCCACTCCAGTACTCTTGCCTGGGAAATCCCGTGTATAGAGGAGCCTGGTGGGCTACAGTCCATGGGGTCTCAAGAATCAGACACAACTTAGTGACTAAACAACAACAACAAAAACATGCAGAGAAGTGCACAATGCATAAAATTATGAAGGGGACACACTTATGCCCCCAAGACCCTAATCAAGAGAGGAAATGTTCTGGCTATGCAGAATGTCTCCGCAGCCCTACTCCCAGGCACTGCCCACCCCCTTCATGAAGGAAACTGCTATCTGGTTTCTATCACCATACATGAGTTTTGTCTGGTTTTGAATTTTATATGTGCAGAGTCATAGAGTATGTACATCTTAACCATATTTTAATCATGGGGTTTTGCATGAAAATGGGGATTTTTCTCCTGAAAATCCAGAGGTCTGCTTATCTTGGATCCTTATTCCAGTGGGGTGTTGATAATCTGGAGCTGAATTGTGCCCTCCCCCAGCCCCTAATTAACCCCTACACACCCATCCCCTTCAGTTTGTCAGAGAGTGTATGAATTGGTGACTCCTGCTATAAAACCTGTGGCTTCTCCCCTGCTCTTCAGCCCCTTCCCCCAAAGGAATTACTTTATGTACACTGGGGAAGTGGATTCAGAGTCTTATCCTAGTCCCTCCATCCATATCCAATATCCTCTGAGGTAGAAATCATGAGACCTTTTAACAGGTGAGGAAATCAGCACCTCAGAGAGGTGAGGTCACTTGCCCGGGGTCACACAGCATTCTAAGTGTCAGATCTTGGATTCAAACCTGGATTGGCCAGACCCCAAACCTCAGGCTCTTGTCGCCTCCCCACATGGCTCCCCTGGGCATCCCGGCCCAGGCGTGAACAATCCCCCTCTGCCTCCTTCCAGCAGGGAGGAAGCTGGACTTTTTCCAAAGGAAACGCTGGGAAACACAAAACCCAAAACAGAAAACAGGGCAGGGATGGTTCCCAGGCCCCAGCAGCCTAACCTCGAGGGATGCAAGTCTAGTCTGGGAAGGGCTGGTCTGGACGGGTGCAGCCTCCCAGATGCAGCCAGGGAGGGCGGCATTGTGCCAGTCACTGAGTATCCAGCACACACCAGGCGCTTCCTGTATGTTGTTCCCGAAGATTCACAAGGTGCCTATGAGGTATGTGATGTTATTTAGCCCCACTTTACAGATGAGAAAACTGAGGTTCAGCGAGGTCACATTTCTTGCCTTGAACTACGAATGTGTGAGTGGTATGCCTTTGTGCCACACTGGCTCAACCCTCTTATCTGGTCCCCCTCCAGTCTCCTGTTACGATGGAGGTGCACCCAGGTATGTCCTCTTGGGTGCACAAAGGTTTCTGGAGTTTGCCTGACTTAGTCTGAGGCTTAGTTTCAGGAGCAATGTGATACTTCATTGGACCTCGGTTTCTTCATCTAGGAAATGGGGATAGTATTACTATTCATTACTATTTGGAGGTTCAACAAGACCTATGGGCTTTTGAGTCTGGAAGAATTGGAGGTGGCCTGTTGGAGGCGGGGGCAAGAGTGTCACTGGATATGCAAAGGTCCTGAGGTGGGAAAGAACTCGATCCATTGGACGCCCGAATGGCTGGGTCAGAGGAAGGCCATGGCTGCAGGTGTGGACAGGAGTCTGACCGCAGGACATCCTAGGTCACGACGAGGAGTGTGGACTTGAACCCAAGGGCAGCAGGGAGCCATGGGAGGGCTTGAACAACATCATGCCACAGTCAAGTTTGTTTTTTAGGAAGATCTTTCTGGCTGTGATGAAGGGTGAGACCATAGGCGAGAGGCCAAGTGACGAGGCCTTTGGGTTTCAATATCCCTTTTGTATGGAATGAGGTTGGGCGGTCCGCAGAGCAGACCTTATCCTCTAATTTCCCATAGAGGTTGTGTTTCCAGATTCAGGGTTTCATGTTACACAGAGTTATTCTTTCTGGAATGTGTCCCCCGAGCAACCCCGCTGGACCCTTTGTGGAAGGAGGGGCTCTTCTGAATGCAAAATGCACTTTTATGCAAAAAAGTAGAGCATTGCAGTGCTGGGCCTTGGCGGTGTCTGTCCCTGAAACCATCCAGCAACCAACAGATGAAACAGTGTTTTAGGAGTTGGGACAGGCTGCAAACACCAATAATAACAGTAATAGTAATGATGATAGCAACTAACCTGTATTGATGACCATTCCAGGCTTTTGTGAAGTCTCTAACATCTGTGATCTTGTGCGTGCCTGCGTGCATGCTAAATCGCTTCAGTCATATCTGACTCTTTACAACCCTATGGACTGTAGCTCACCAGGCTCCTCTGTCCATGGGATGCTCCAGGCAAGAATACTGAAATGGGTTGCCATGCCCTCCTTCAGGGGATCTTCCCGACCCAGGGATCAAACCCATGTCTCCTATGTCTCCTGCATTGCCAGGCAGGTTCTTTACCACTAGTGCCACCTGGGAAGGCCCTGTGATCTCATGATATCCTAAAATAAGCCTGTGAGGTAGCGGCACTGATACCCATTATACAGATGAGGAAAGCGAGGCCCAGAGTAGGGAAATGCCTGCTCGTGGTTACTGAGTGGTAGAACCAGGGCAGTAGCCACTGCCCTTATGCTGCCACTTGTGGGTGCTGGGCCGCCCCAGAAGGGTGGCGAGCTGGTGTGTTGTAGAACTCTGTGGCATCCAGACAGCCCTGCAGCTGTTCCCAGTGTGCAGAAAAGCCAGAGAATTGCAACCTGGCACCCTGGCCTCCACCTTCACTTCAGCCCACATAATCTGCCCGGCAGTTATTCTCCCTGGAAGAGCTTGGCAATTCAGGCTTTCCAAACCTAGGAAAAGCCTCCAAGTCTACAATCCTCCCAATGGGCTCTAAGGCTTCTTGGCCTGTGTCCACCCCCTGGCCTCAGCCCTACCTCCTTCCCCTCCACTCTGCATTACTCTCTAAAACTGTTGGCCTTATTTCAGCTTCTCAGACAGCTCTACTCTCTCCTGCCTGCAGGCTCTGAACAGGCTGTTCCCTTTGCCTGGCAGGCTTTCTCCATTCCGTTTTCCTAGCTTACTCCTATTCATCCTTTTGGACTCAGTGTAAATGTCACCACCTCCCAGAAGCCTTCCTTCACTTCTTGGACTAGCTTAGGTCTTCCTCTTATGTGTTTTCAGCAATGTGTATTTCTTCATCATGGGGCAATGGGTTATCTGTCTTCCCCACTCTTCAACAGTCCCGCGGTCTCAGGAAGGAGAGATGGGGAGGACTTCCTCGATGGATGGGGATGGAAGGGGATCTGTAAGATGGGGAGGGGACAAGGGCTCTTGAAATATAACATGGGCCATATTGTGCTTGCTCAGTGGTTGAAGATGCATGTCTCCCACATAGACCAGCTGACGACTCAAGGCAAGAAATCACTTCTCATGGCATGAGATGAGGCTGATTGCACTGAATAATTGCCCCAGTTTGTCCCTTTTCACTGCCCTTCCCTCTGCCAGGGAGCCCTAAGGATGTGGGAGAAGAAAACCTGGACTCACAGCCCAGGCTGGAAAACATGCGAATGGAGACCTGGGCTTGCTAGATTCTAGGGGACGGTGGAATGGTCTGGGGAGACTGCAGCAGCAGAGTTGGGGGTGGGGAGGAGCTTAAAGGCCTAAGGATGGGGGTGAAAGATGGTGAGGTAAGGAGAGGCTGTTCTTTGTTTATAGAATTCTTTTTTTCTTTTTTAAATTAAAAAGTATTTTTAAGATTGAGGTATAGTTGATATGGGGCTTCCCTCATAGCTCAGTTGGTAAAGAGTCCACCTGTGATGCAGGAGACCCCGATTCGATTCCTGGGTTGAGAAGATCCACTGGAGAAGGGATAGTCTACCTGCTCCAGTATTCTTGGGCTTCCCTTGTGGCTCAGCTGGTAAAGAACCCACCTGCAATGTGGGAGACCTGGGTTCTCTTCCTGGGTCGGGAAGATCCCCTGGAGAAAGGAAAGGCTACCCACTCCAGTATTCTGGCCTGGAGAATTCCATGGACTAAGTCCATGGGATCGCAAAGAGTTGGACATGACTGAGCTACTTGAACTTCACTATAGTTGATTCCCTTGTAGCTCGGACAGTAAAGCGTCTGCCCGCAATGCGGGAGACCCGGGTTCGATCCCTGGGTCGGGAAGATCCCCTGGAGAGGGAAATGGCAACCCACTCCAGTACTCTTGCCTAGAAAATTCCATGGATGGAGGAGCCTGGTGGGCTACAGTCTGTGGGGTCTCAAAGAGTCGGACACGACTGAGCAACTTCACTTCACTTCACTTCATAGTTGATATGGGCTTCCTAGGTGGCGCTAGTGGTAAAGAACCCGCCTGCCACTGCAGGAAACATAAGAGACGAGTTTGATCCTTGGACGGGGAAGATTACCTGAAGGAGGGCTTGGCCACCCACTCCAGTATTCTTGCCTGGAGAATCCCATGGACAGAGGAGCCCGACGGGCCACAGTCCATGGGGTCCCAAAGACTCGGACACGACCGAAGCACCTTAGCACACATAGTTGATATACCTGGGGACTCTTTTATTTTTATTTTTCCAAGTGGGGTTTGTTTAATGAGATCTTTTGGTTACATAGGTTAGATATTGGTTTTGTTTTTGTTCTCTGGCCGAATAGCATGCAGGATCTTCATTCCACAACCTGAGATCGAATCCATCACCCCTGCAGTGGAAGCATGGAGTCCTAACCACTGAACCGTCAGGGAATGTCCCTACCTAAGGCTTCTTGATGGCAACCACAGAGGCAACTCCTAGGGGTGGGGTGGTGCCTCACACAGTGCAAGGGGACGAGAAGAGATAGCCAGGAGCCTGGTCCCTTCATAAGCACCCCGTGCATGGTGATGACCATCGGATTTCACCCGTGGGGCCTCAGGCCTTTGTCTGCCACTGCTGAGCAGAGGCCAGATTCCCATGGAAGGAGCTCATTGTGGGAGCAATTGGAGGGTGACAGCCCAGAGGGGACCCCCCAAAAGGAAAACTGTATTTTCAGGGTGTTAGGGCACAACAGCAATTTAAAAAATCTGTTTCCAACCATTTCTTTCAGAAACTCATTTCTTTTTAATAAAGGAACATTAAGAAGCGTAACACAAACAGAAGCATTTTAGACAATAAATGTTTTCTGTGTTTAGGAAGCTCCCCACGGGGGAGACAGAGGCTTTGTGGGAGTTTTGGGGCCCTGAGCTCCAGGTTCTAGTCTATATGGGAGCCCAGAACCGTCCTGGCTGCCCAAGGAGAGCCAGGTTGAGGGAACGGCAGTGACAGGAGATGGTTCCACTGTGTCCTGAACACGTGAGGAGGAAGGGTGAGCACCCTTGTTGTGGTCCAGTTGCTCATTCATGTCCGACTCTTTGCAGCCCCATGGACTGCAGCACACCAGGCTTTCCTGTCCTTCACTATCTCCCTGAGTTTGCTTAGATTTATGTTCATTGAGTCGGTGATGCTATGTAACCGTCTCATCCTCTGTCATCCCCTTCTCCTCCTGCCTTCAATCTTTCCTAGCATCAGGGTCTTTTCTAATGAGTCAGCCCTTTGCCTCAGATGGCCAAAGTATTGGAACTTCAGCTTTAGCATCAGTCCTTCCAATGAATATTCAGGGTTGATTTCCTTTAGGAGTGACTCTCAGTCACTCACAGTCCAAGGGACTCTCAAGGATCTTCTCCAGTACCACATTCAAAAGCATCAGTTCTTCGGTGCTCAACTTCCTTTAAGGTCCAACTCTCACATCCATACATGACTACTGGAAAAGTCATAGGCTTGACTATATGGACTTTTGTTGACAAAGTAATGTCTCTGCTTTTTAAAATGCTGTCTATGTTTGTCATAGATTTTCTTCCAAGGAGCAAGCATCTTTTAATTTCATGGCTGCAGTCACTGTCTGCAGTGATTTTGGAGCCCAAGAAAATAAAATTCATCACTGCTTCCACTTCTTCCACATTTGCCTAATGAGAAGATTACCCTCCAATGTTTTTGGCCAATTTAAGTATAGGAGCTCAAGACAATGAAACTTTCAAATGGCTACTTAAAATATTAATATTACGAGTTGGGTATTATCTGTAAAATTGTAATCAAAAATTTTATTATAATTTTGGATGTTTATAGCAGTAACCTAGTAAATGGGTTAAGAAGCGATAGTAAATATAAATATTGCTTTTTCTTACAGTTTGTGACATAGTGTAATTTTAGACTCCTCACTTGACTTTCTTCCTTTTTTAAATTATTTTTTAATTGTGTGAAAATTTACCATTTAACTATTTTTGTGTACAATGGCCTTAAGTATATTCACATTGGTTGTGGAGCCATCACCCTTTTCCAGAACTCTTTTCATTGCAGAACTGAAACTCTGTCCACATCAAACAATAATTTCTTCTTCTCTCCTTCTCTGACTCCCTTGGCAACCACCATTCAACATTCTGTCTTTTATGAATTTGACTCCTCTAGGTATCTCATTCGGAGAAGGCAATGGCACCCCACTCCAGTACTTTTGCCTGGAAAATCCCATGGACGGAGGAACCTGGTAGGCTGCAGTCCACGGGGTCGCTAAGAGTCGGACATGACTGAGCGACTTCACTTTCACTTTTTCACTTTCATGCATTGGAGAAGGAAATGGCAACCCACTCCAGTGTTCTTGCCTGGAGAATCCCAGGGACAGGGGAGCCTGGTGGGCTGCCGTCTATGGGGTCTCGCAGAGTCGGACACGACTGAAGTGACTTAGCAGCAGTAGCAGCAGTAGGTATCTCATTAGGTGGAATCATACATATTTGTCCATTTACGAATGGCTTATTCCACTTAACATAATGCCCTTGAGGCTCATCTGTGTTATAGCATGTGTCAGAAATCCCTTCCTAAGACTGAATGATATTCCATTGTGCATATATACGCCACATTTTGTTTATCCATTTCTCATTTGTCTTGAGTTGCTTCCACCTCTTTGCTAAGGTGAATAATGTGGCTATGAACATGAGTATACAAATATCTCTTCAAATTCCCACTTTCAATTCTTTTGAGTATAGACCCAGAATTGGAACTGCTGTATCATATGGTGATTCTATTATTATTATTTTTAGGAACCGCCATGCTGGTTTCCACAGTGGCTGCACCATTTGGCATTCCCACCAGCAGTGCACCAGGGTTCCAATTTCTCCATGTCATCCGTTTTTGATAGTAGTATCCTAATGGATGTGAGATGGTATCATGGTACTTTTGATTTACATGTCCCTAATAAATAGTGCGACTGAACAGTGATAACAACGAATAGCCATGCTAAGCGTTTTTTCATGAGCTCATTGGTCATTTGTATATCTGCTTTGGAGAAATGTCTATCAAGTCTTTTCCTCATGTTTGGTAGGGATCTTGGTTGTTGTGGAGTTGTTGTGCAGTTGCTCAGTTGTGTCTGAGTTTTTGTGACCCCACGGACTGCAGCACACCAGGCTCTTCTGTCCTCCACTATATCCTTGGGCTTGCTGTCTGTTGAGTCAGTGATGCCGTCCAACCATCTCATCCTCTGTCTCCTCCTTCTCCTCCTAATACATTCTGGATATTAACCCCTTATCAAATATATGATTTGCAAATATTTCTCACATCCAGTGGGTTGCATTTTTACTCTGTTGATTCAAGTCCTTCCATACACAGAAATTTTCAATTTTGAGGTTCAGTTTACCTATTTTTGCTTTTGTTGCCTGTGCTACACCTGCATTTTTGAGTCTGTGACCTTTGTCATTACAAAGCCACCTTTCAAAATGTCCAGCATCACTTTCCAGAGCACCTCTCATTACTTCTCTAAGTTGCTTGACAGACAAATTCATGATTAGTGTAGTAACTATGCCAGCCACAAATACTGATTGGCCACATATTATGGCACTAGGTTATACTTACTCTCCTTGTAGGTGCAAGTTCATAATCTGCAGAGCTGCTATATTGCATTGTAAAGTGAATTGTAAAAGGCTTGTTTGCAACAGTATCCAACCCCTATGTATGCCAGGCCACACTCCCGGGAGAAATTCTAAAGCTACACGAAATTACTTTATCTCCTTTAACCCATTTGTCAGCTTACTGCAATTAACATCCAAAATGAGCACCCAGTGAGGTCATTTCAGGCCAGTGTGTCTTCCCCAAACAACACACTATTGGTCAAACGAAATACTTGAGAGAATGACCCATAACACACCATGCTTTGGAAAGAGGCAAATATAAGGAATTGGGTGGGGGGAAAGCCTTACTTTATATTCTACCTATAAAATAATTAATATAAAATACTGACAATAATAGTAGCAGCAGAAATAACCACCATTTGTTACTCCAGCCTGGCACTGAGTTCATTGCTTCACACACATTCTCACGTGGAATCCACCCACCAGCCTTACGAGGAAGGAGCTCATGTTGTTCCCCATCTACAGATGGAGAAATTGAGGCTCAGGCAGGTGAAGACACATGCTGGGAGAGCTGGGATTTGAACCTGTGTCTTTCAGAACCTGAGCTCTTAAAAACTACATGATTCTGCTTTTATCCATCCCGTGCCAGGCTGTGAGTGCCCAGCACTGTAGGTGACCCAGAGGGGAGCCCGTTCAGAGTTGGCTGCCGGGCTGGGACCCACACTTGGCTTGGTTCCTTCTGCCTGCTGGTTGGTGGTCTGCCCCCAGGGTGCAGGCTGATACGGGAAGGGGGGATCACAGGAGGTTCTTCCTCACTTCTGCTCAGGCAGGTTAGAACCAACTCACCATCAGACACTTGGAAGATAAAAGAGAAGAAAGTTACCATTCAGGTCAGTTTCACACAAAGAGATGACAACATAAAAACATCAGAGGCACGGGAGACTCTGGGTTACCTCTTATTTTGTTAGAAGGAGCTAATATTTTTATTTTTGGTAAGCTTGTTTTTTTATTATGGAAAATTTCAAGCATACATAAAAGTCGAGAGAATAATATACCTATCACCCAGCTTCAACAATTATAACTCATGCCCAGTCTTGTTTTATCCATATTCTACCCCAGTTCCTCTATCCCAGTGGGCTATTTTGAAGCAATTCCAAGACCCTTTAACATCTCAACCATAGCAATTTGGCTATATCCTTCTAAAAGATAAGAAAATTTTTCTTTGACAGAGGAATGGATAAGGAAGATGTTGTTCTTACATACAACAGAATATTACTCAGCCATTAAAAAGAATGAAATAATACCATTTACAGCAACATGGATGTACCTAGAACACTGTCATGCTGAGTGAAATAAGTCAGACAGAGAAAGAGATATCCTATGATATCCCTTATATGCAGAATCTAAAAAGAAATGATACAAATGAACTTATTTACAATACAGAAACAGACTCACCGACTCAGAGAATGAACTCATTGTTATGGGGGGAAGGGTGGTGGGTAGAGATAGGGAGTTTGGGATGGACGTGTATACACTGCTGCATTTAAAAGGATAACCATCAGGGACCTACCAGATAGCACATGGACCTACTGTATAGCACAGGAAACTCTGCTCCATATTATGTGGCAGCCTGGATGGGAGAGGGGTTTGGAGGAGAATGGTTACATGTATATGTATGGCTGAGTCCCTTCGCTGTTCACCTGAAACTGTCACAACATCACAGCATTGTTTTTTATTTATTTTAATTGGAGCTAATTACTTTACAATGTGGTGGTTTTTGCCATACAGTGACATGAGTCAGCCATGGGTGTACACATTGGGTATGTGTGCATGCATGCGTGCATGCTCAGTCATGCCTGACTCTTTGCGACCCTATGGACTGTAGCCCACCAGGCTCCTCTCTCCATGAGATTCTCCTGGCAAGAATACTGGAGTGGGTGTCCATGCCCTCCTCCAGGGGATCTTCCCGACCCAAGGATCGAACCTGGATCTCTTGCATCTCCTGCATTCAGGCAGGTTCTTTACCACTGAGCCAGCAGGGAAGCCCGCTAATCAGCTATCCTCCTCCTCCTAAGTCGCTTCAGTCATGTCCGACTCTGTGCGACCCCATAGATGGCAGCCCACCAGGCTCCCCCGTCCCTGGCATTCTCCAGGCAAGAACACCCAAGACAAAATAAAAAGTTAAAAAAAATGGATAACCAACAAGGACCTACTGTATAGCACAGGAAACTCTGCTGCATATTATGTGGCAGCCTGGATGGGAGAGGAGTATGGGGGAGAATGGATACGTGTATGTTTGTGTGTGCAACACACGTGTATGTTGTGCACTCTGCTGTGCGTCTGAAGCTATCACAACATTGTTAGTCAGCTATACTCCATAAAACAAAATGTCTAAAAATAAAAAAATCTTTTTTTAAAAAAGAGATTATAGCCATAACACCACTATCAAAGCTAGAGAAATTATCATCATCACGCATATCTAGCCATTGTTTACATTTCCTGGACTGTCTCATAAATGTTTTTTCGCACCTTGTAAAAAAGACCACATCTGTCTCTTAAGTCCCTTTTAATCTGTAGTCCCCTCCGCATCCCCCTTCCCTCCCTCTCTGCCCTTGTCATTTATTTGTTGAAGGAACCTGGTTGTTTGTCCTGTAGACTTTCCTTCAATCTGGATTGTATTCCTGTGGGGTCCTTTAACGTGTTCCTTTGTCCTCTGTATTTCCTGTAATTAGATCTAAGGCTTGGTCAGATTCAGGTTCGATTTTTGGCCACAATACTTCACAGGAGCTATTGCATATTCTTGTGATCTCTGTTTCTGTGAAGTTAGCAGTTCATGGAGGTTCACTGCCCAAGTTCATTCTTTAATTAGGAATTGCCAAAGGATGATATTCTAATTATGTCTTCCTTCTTCATTTATTAGCTTGAAGGCTTGTAAAAGAGAAACTTTCTTCTTCAACTCTTTAGTTACCCCAAGGTACAATACAATATCCTTCATACATATAATGCAGATAGTACAAAATACTTGACTCTTTAACAGTGTTCAAATAATAAGTTGGCTTCCTGACATCCTTGAAGTTATTTTTTAATGGAGTTTTTTGTTTTAGAATCATTACGAACATAGAAATTTAATGTTACTTGGTGTGTTTTAATCCCCTGCAATGATTATTCTTAAGATACTCAAATGATTCCCCCTCAGCCAGAGTGAAGCTCTGCAGGTTTGCTCCTGCAGCCTTTTGACCTTAGTAGACTCTGATACTTTCTTGCTTTCTGGAACAGCAAGATACCCTAGTTTCCCGGATTTGCCTTGGACATTTTCTGCCCAGACCAGAAATCAACCATTTCTCCAAGGAACCCTGGTTTCTTTGAGTGGGGAGTGGCATTTAGAGACTACAGTCAAGGTTTAAGTAATGCTTAGCACCACTGGGCTAGTCATTGTTTCTGGGCATTTTCAGTAGACAGAGCTAGGAAATACATTTGTTTTTTACAGGTAGAATACATTGTGAGTCATAACTGCCAAAACTTGGAAACAACAAAGGTGTCCTTTAGAAGGTGAATGGATAAACAAACTGTAGTACATCCACACAATGGAATGCTATTCAGTGCTAAAAAAAAAAAAAATAAGGTATCAAGCCGTGGAAAGACATAAAGGAGCCTTAAATGCACATTGCTAGGTGAAAGAAGTCAATCTGAAAAGGCTACACACCGTATGATCCCAACACTCTGATATTTTGGAAAAGGCAAAACTGTAGACAACTAGATATGTGGTTGCCAGGAACTGGTGGGAAGAGGGATGAATAGGCAGAACACAGGGCATTTTTAGGGCATTGAAACTATTCTGAATGATTCTACAATGATGGATATGTGTCATTATACATTTGTCAAAATCCTTAAAATGTGCAGCACCTGGGACTTCCCTGGTGGTCCGATGGTTAAGAACCTACCTGCCAATGCAGGAGACACAGGTTTGATCTCCGGTCCAGGAAGATCCCACATGCCTTGGGGCAACTAAACCCATATGCTGCAACTACTGAGCCCACGCACGGCAGCAAGAGAAGCCGCTGCAGTGAGAAGCCCATGGACCACAACTGGAGAAAAGCCTGCATGGCAACAAAGACTCAACATAGCCATAAATAAGTAAATAAAATATTCCTGATTAAAAAACAATAAATGATTCTTTAAAAAATAGTGCAGCACCTAGAGTGAGCCCTAATATCAACTATGGACCTTGAGTCATAATTATGTATCAATATTGGCTCATCAACTGTAGCAAGTATACCCCACTCATGTTAATAACGGAGGACATTGGGAGGAGGAGAGATGCAGCGGTACATGGGAACTCTTGTATTTTTTGCTCAATTTTTCTGTAAACCTAAAATTGCTAAAAAAAAAATCAGTTCAGTTCAGTTCAGTCGCTCAATTGTGTCCGACTCTTTGCGACCCCATGAATCACAGCACGTCAGGCCTCCCTGTCCATCACCAACTCCCGGAGTTCACTCAAACTCACGTCCATCGAGTCGGTGATGCCATTCAGCCATCTCATCCTCTGTTGTCCCCTTCTCCTCCTGCCCCCAATTCCTCCCAGCATCAGAGTCTTTTCCAATGAGGCAACTCTTCGCATGAGGTGGCCAAAGTACTGGAGTTTCAGCTTTAGCATCATTCCTTCCAA
>NW_011494765.1:3850080-3858340 GCF_000754665.1 Bison bison bison | reverse complement strand
TTTCAGCTTTAGCATCATTCCTTCCAAAGAAATCCCAGGGCTGATCTCCTTTAGAATGGACTGGTTGGATCTCCTTGCAGTCCAAGGGACTCTCAAGAGTCTTCTCCAACACCACAGTTCAAAAGCATCAATTCTTTGGTGCTCAGCCTTCTTCACAGTCCAACTCTCACATCCATACATGACCACTGGAAAAAGCATAGCCTTGACTAGACGGACCTTTGTTGGCAAAGTAATGTCTCTGCTTTTCGATATGCTATCTAGGTTGGTCATAACTTTCCTTCCAAGGAGTAAGTGTCTTTTAATTTCATGGCTGCAGTCACCATCTGCAGTGATTTTGGAGCCCCCCCCAAAAAAACTCTGACACTGTTTCCACTGTTCCCCCATCTATTTCCCATGAAGTGATGGGACCAGATGCCATGATCTTCGTTTTCTGAATGTTGAGCTTTAAGCCGACTTTTTCACTCTCCTCTTTCACTTTCCTCAAGAGGCTTTTTAGTTCCTCTTCACTCTCTGCCATAAGGGTAGTGTCATCTGCATAGCTGAGGTTATTGATATTTCTCCCAGCAATCTTGATTCCAGCTTGTGCTTCTTCCAGCCCAGTGTTTCTCATGATGTACTCTGCATATAAGTTAAATAAGATCCATTAATTTATTTTCAAAATATGAATTCATATTGACACTCCTTATTCAAAGTCAGGGCTGCAGTGTTTTTACTTAGCCTCATTCATTTTACATCTGCATATCCTTTTCCCCATGCTGCGTGTCCTTTCTCCCCAGTTCCCAGTGAAAGATGCACTCGTTTGCTGAATCCTATTCCGCATAATGGACTTTCCTGGTGGCTCTAGTGGTAAAGAGTCTGCCTGCCAATGCAGGAGAAACAGGAGAGTGTAGGTTCGATCCCTGGGTCAGGAAGATCCCCTGGAGTAGGAAACGGCAGCCCACTCCAGTATTCTTGCCTGGAAAGTTCCATGGACAGAGGGGCCTGGTGGGCTACAGTCCATGGGGTCTCAAACAGTCAGACACAAGTGAGCACACATGAGCATTCCAGATGACACTCTCAGATGAGAATACAGTACCACCCACAGTGCAATTACTGTGTTTTTGTCTTTTGCAGTTTATTTTTGCTTTGCCTTCAGGGAATATCTTATTAGGGATGGACAGTCCAAAGTACTGTGTTTTAGTTATTTGGAAGAATTCCTCTCCATGGCTTCATCACCAACTTGCCATAAGTTAGCTTTTTGTTTCTTTGCTTTGCTTTTGTTATTTGGAATTCCTTTTCCAAACATTTAACACATGATTATGTAAAATATTTGCCTGGTTTCCAAGTCAGGTCCACAAACCATGCAATGTGACACGTAGTCTACCTTCCGTCTCTGCTTCTCTATGCTGTTCCTCTCCTGTTCGGTAACTTTTGCTGCTTCAAGGTTTTAGTTTATCCTTTCATTTAAAAATACAATGCCTCCTCTTTTCTCAGATAAATAAGAGTATAGTCTACACACTCTTCTCCAAATTTTAAACCCAATTTCTTCCTAGTCAAGTTCCAGATACTTGCTGACCCCGGACTTCGTGTTGTTGGTGGTGGTGTTCAGTCACCAAGTTGTGTCTGACTCTTCAGTATCCCGTGAACTGCGGCACGCTAGTTCCCTGTTCCTCCCTGTCTCCTGGAGTTTGCCCAAGTTCAGGTCCCTTGAATCGGTGATGCCATCCGACCATCTCACCCTTTGTTGCCCTCTTCTCCTCCTGCCCTCAGTCTTTCGCAGCATCAGGGTCTTCTCCAGTGAGTCGGCTGTTTGCAGAATTTGTACACTGTCAGAATCCACCCAACTAGAAATTCATTATTTCTGTTCTTTGTTGAGGGCCCACTGTTATTTCCAGTTTTGTATAAAAAGATGCCTGCATGTTAGTGGAGCCCTCAAACAATCCCAGGAGGTAGTTGTTATCCCCCTATTTTGCAGAAATGGAAACTGGAACTTAATGAACTAGGATTTGAACTCTTGTCTCCCTGACTTCCCCCATTTGTTTGTAAGAATTTCCAAAGCTCCTAACTCTGTTTCAGACTCCATCCCAGGTGCTGAGATGCAGAGATGAACTAGGCAGGCTCCTGTCCTCACGAGGCTCACACCTAGGGCATCATTTGTGTCTGAGCATTTGTCTGTCATTCCACCCACTGCACAGGGAGTGCCTCAAGGGACTCTGTCTGCTCCACTCGAAGCGAGAACCCCACACAGCAGAAACCAGTGGTGTTTGTTGAATGAATAAATAAATAAAGGAGGTTGAAAGAACAAAGCTTGAGGTTGTTATGGAAGTCTTATGTCACTTATACTCAGAAAACTTTGTTAAAAATTTAATAACTTTTAAATTATGGGTATAATATACTTTATTACTATTAGAAAATTATAGAAAATTTAGAAACTATAGAGAACATAAATGAGAATATAAAAATAATCCGTAATACTAGCCCCTGGAGTTAGTCTTTCTGTTTATTCCTTTGGTCTTTTTTATGTATGGATATCTTTGTTTAAGAAACAACATTTGGATCTTTTCTATATATGTAAATAGCTCTGTAGTTTGCATTAAAAAAATCACTAACAGTGTATCATGAACATTTTCTTAATTGAACATCTTTTCAGACTTAAGGGTCTACTTAGAGGTTGGATTTATTTTCACCAGTGACGATTTCCTTTACCACATAAAATAACTATAAACTCAAGACTAAGGTGGATATCATAATGGGAAGACTATTAAGCAGGTTTCTAAGCAGGGTACCGGGCCTCAGCCTTGACTGTACAACCTTTCCCCCACAAAGGCCCAGGGAAATGCCTCAAGAAATCAGGTGGAGACATCAGCCTTACTTGGCTCCTATATAACTCAGCGTTATGTTATCAGCACATTCACTCTCTACAGTTCTGATCTCTGCAGGTACCACTAAAATTCTTTCCTGGCTGGTGAGGAGCTGTGATGCTGGCATCAGAGAGTGTGATTAGGGGCTGGCTCTGGAGTCAGACTCACTCTCAGCTGGGTCCTCCTGAGATGGCTGTGTGATCTCAGTAAGGAGCTTCACCTCTCTGTGCTTCAGTTCCCGCATCTGTAACCCAGGGCAGCACCTGCTCCTGCGTCCACTAGGGGTCACGAGGACACAAGAGCACATGCCTGGCCCAGGATAAGCCATCAATAAATATCAGATATTATTATTATAACTTGTGTTTGGAGGGTCTTCTCTTTTTTCCCAACCTGCACTGGCCATTCTCTGGTGTCAGTGTTGCTCTGACAGCTCGTCTTGATGGAAGGATGTGAAGCAACTGGATGATTGCCATCTTGGAAGGAAGCATTGGGCACATATATCTCAGCTGTGCCCTGACCCCACCCTGAACTTCAGCAGCCAGGCACCCTAAACCCACTGATGGGGGAATTATGACTTTCTTTTGTTTCTAAATTCACCAAAATACTACCCAAGTAATCCTGGAAGGCAATATTGCATAGTAACTAAGTTTCCAGTCTTTGGAACTAGACAATGAGTCCCTGCCTCCTTACTTACTATCTGTATCATTTTGAGATTTTGTTTATTTTTGCCATGTGGGTGGCTTGTGGGATTGGGGTATCTTAGTTTCTAGACCTGTGCCTCCTGCAGTGGAAGTGTAGAGTCCTAACCAGACCACCAGAGAATTCCCCTATCTGTACCATTTTGAACAAACTAGTTCCCAGCTCTGAGCTGCAGTTTCTTCTTTAGTAAGTTGGAGATGATGGTTGCAGTGGAAAGCTTTTCCCCCTCCCATCCACCTGCTACTCTGTTTGTGCTTTTGCTTTGAGAGAACCAATTCTGTTCTACCCTGAACTATGATTTCACTCTCTCGGGCATGTGACCTAGGCTTAAGCCACTCAGTGCACCCATCACCTGGCCACAGAGATGGGTTGGTGGGTGGTCATGTGGACCCATGCCATTCCAATGGAGTATTCCTTAGGGCTTTGGTCAACCACTTCTTTTCCATAAAGCCTTGCAGTTGTGAGGGTGTGACAGGTCCCTGCTACAAAGCCATCTTGCTCCCAAATGGGAGTGTGCTTCAGGGGAGCAGAGCCAAGAGAAACCAGTTGTGGGAAACGTTTGAGTCCCTGCTTGAAGTCAATCATGATTTTTCCATTGACACTTGACACTTCCAAGTGAATTGACCCTCTTTCTTGGCTTAAACCAGTTTGAGTTGTGTGTACATATGTGCTCAGTTACTCAGTTGTGTCCTACTTTTTTTGACCCTAGGAACTATAGCTTGCCAGGCTCCTCTGTCCATGGGATTTTCCAGGCAGGAATACTGGAGTGGGTTGCCATTTCCTGCTCCAGGGGATCTTCCTGACCCAGGGATAGAACCCACATCTCCTGTGTCTCCTGCGTGGGCAGGTGGACTCTTTGCCCACTGAGCCACCTGGGAAGCCCTTTTGAGTTGGGTATTTTGTCACTTTCAATTGAAAGAACCCTTCCTAGTAAAGATTAGTACCTGTCTCTCAGAATTGTTGTAAGGATTAAGTAAGGAAACATATAGAAAGCCCTCAGTGCAGTTTGGAACAAAGTACATGCTCAATAAATGGTAGTTATTTATATTGTTGTCATTATAATTTTGTAGAAAAGCAAGAAAATTCAGAAAAAGTAAAAAATACCAGAGGAAAAAAGTGTACATTATTCCATTATTCCTAATTTTATCTCTTAGGAATAATCAGCTAAATATTTTTCTTCCGGACATTTCATATATATGTGTGTATATGCATGTACATATATAAAGTACATGGGGTTGCAAAGAGTCAGATACGACTGAGTGACTGAACTGAGACTGCTGCTACTGCTGCTGCTAAGTCGCTTCAGTCGTGTCCAACTCTGTGTGACCCCATAGACGGCAGCCCACCAGGCTCCCCCGTCCCTGGGATTCTCCAGGCAAGAACACTGGAGTGGGTTGCCATTTCCTTCTCAATGCATGAAAGTGAAAAGTGAAAGTGAAGTCGCTCAGTTGTGTCTGAGTCTTAGCGACATATATAAAGTCTTCCCAGGTGGCACTAGTGGTAAAGAATCCGCCTGCCAATGCAGGAGACAGAAGAGACACGGGTTTGATCCCTGGGTCGGGAAGATCCCCTGGAGAAGTGACTACCCACTCCAGTTTTCCTGCCTGGAGAATCCCATGGACAGAGTAGCCTGGCAGGCTATGGTCCATAGCATCACAAAGAGTTGGACACAATTGAAGCGACTTAGCATGCACATGTATAAAGCAAAATGAGATTTTTCTCTAATACTGTATTGTAACCTATTGCACTCAGAAATAAAACGCATCACAAAGGTATATCTGAGCAGCACAGCTGCATAGCATTCTATATTGTTGTTGAATATTCAGATTATCTCCAAATCATTTTTGTAGAAATTGATGCTGTGATAGCATTTTCCATTATCTGTCAATTAATTAACCTGTATTTTTGTGCATTTCATAATTTTCTTATAATCAGTTTCTAAGACTAAGATCGCAGAATCAAAAATTTTGCAGATTTAAAAACCTACCTTGTAATTTTTATTGGAATGTTTAGTTTTTGATTAAAACATGTCTTAGTGTTTTGGGGCTGCTATAACAGAGTCTGGGTGGCTTATAAACAACAGAAATTTATTTCTTACAGTTCTGTAGGCTGAGAAGTCCAAGATCAGTGGATTTGGTGTCTGGGGATGGGATTCTCTTTCTGATTTATAGCCACCTGTGTCCTCACGTGGGGGCAGGGGTGAAGGAGCTCTCTGGGGTCTCTCTTTTGTGGACACTAATCCCATTTGGAAGGGTGGAACCCTCATGATCTAATCACCTCCCCACAAAGTCCCAACTCCAAATACCATCATGTTGGGGATTGGGCTTTAACATAGAATCTGGGTGGGGATACAAACACTGAGCCCACAGTAATGTTATCAAACACATGACTTTCTTTTCCAGATGGCAAGGATCCCAGTTCTGTGGGCTCCCAGTCTTCTCTGCATCAGACGCTTTTACAGCTCTGACATCATGAGTTCTCATGATACCCCTAGAGGGCAGAGACTGTGATCTCGGAAACTGATTTCATCAGCCTAGGATGACACTAACCAGGATCTTGCTAGTTCTCAGCATCAGTCTCTTCACTCAGGAGACCTTGTACCTTGCAGGGCCCTATCCTTCGAGGTGTTTCAGGGAGACCCTGAGGGGTGTGGAACGTGCACCCACAGGTAAGTCCTGGTTGTCATTTTATTTTGAAAAGAAAACATAGCATTGATTTACTTGCAGATGACATGATCATCTATGTAAAAAAATCCAGTGTCATCTACAAAAAATGCTGCTATAACTAATAAGTGAGTTTAGTAAGGTTGCAAGATACTACGTCAAAATACAAAAATCAGGACTTCCCTGGTGGGCCAGTGGTTAAGAATCCACCTGCCATTGCAGGGCACAGGGGTTCGATCCCTGGTCCCAGAAGATCCCACATGCCGAGGGGCAACTAAGACCATGAGCTACGACTACTGAGCCTACGCTCTGCAACAACTGAAGGCCATGCACTGCAACTAGAGAAAGCCCACTCGGATCAACGAAGACCCAGTGCAGTCAAAAATAAATAAATAAATATATATTTTACAAAACCCAAATCACTTGTCTTTCTATAAACTAGGAATGAGCAATCACAATTATGTTTTCTTCAACAGCATTATTGAGATACAATTCCTGCAAGTCCTGGTTGTCATTTGACATCTCCTCCCCCTTCCTCACCTCAGTCATAGCCCTGCTGAGCAGAGTTCTCCCCCATGGCCCCTGGCCACGCAGAGTGCTGCTCCCTGTGGACTTCTCGCGCCCTGATGACCTTAGAAGGGAAGGGGAGGTTGTTCCTCCGGCTTTTGTTTGGCTAGGGGACCCTGCAGCAGTGCTGCCTGGGCCCAGGAAGGAGCAGAGTGAAGTGAAGCTTCCTTCCACACAGTTCTTCCCCCGCCTCAGGGAGCAATCCCATTGTTAGGAGAGCCGTGTCCACGTGGGTGTTAGGATTGCCGCTTGGACACTGACAGCAGCCATATCCTGTCCAAGTCACCCTCTGCTCCTCTGGCCCTGGGTTGAGTCTGGCTCTTTTCCCTCTCTCCGGGGCCCTCTGCTCCTCCCGGCACCCCGCTCCCATGTTCTCCCAGGCTGTCGCATGTCACACGTCTGACCCCCAGGTGGGTGAGCTCCAGGTCCACCCAACGACGCTGCCTGGTCCCCGGTGGGCACAACAGCTGCTGAGCAGAGGCGTGTTGCTGAACTTGGATGCGGCTGCCGCTCGGCCCCAGTCCATTCTGTGATGCAGAGGCAGAGACGGTGGTTCAGAGAGCGCCTTCCGGGCCCAAGGTCTCACTGCAGGTTATGATGGAGCCAGAATCTGTGCCATTTCTCTCTGATGCCAAGTTCTGTGCTGGTTCGGCCGAGTCCTCCAGAACTGGCCATGTTCCCCTGGTCGGGAGAGGCTCTGAGCTGAGAGGCTGGGGTAGGGGGTAAAGGGCTGTAAGAGGCATGGACCGGATGGCGCTCGGTGCAAGAGTAACCGGGCAGCTTCTCCCACCTGCGTCCCTGGACTCTATAGTGTCACATATTCCGTACCTAGGACCACCCCTGGGAACCTTCTCTTCCTCAAATCCTTAACCAGACTCAGCTCTCTGCCCCTAGGGCTCCTGAGTTTGGGGGCCCTTCACCTAACTGAGCCCCGCCCCCGGTGGGTGGGGGTGTGTGTTGGGATGGGCTTGGGCGGGGGAGGGAGACTGGGTTTTGACAGGCAGCTGGGCTCTTGGGCTGCTCTTGGCTGGACCCCCTCCCCCCGCCCGTCCTCCCATCCCAGCTGGCTCCAGAAGGGAAGCGGGGGTGGGGGCAACTTCACAGGGAAACTTTTGTTCTTGCCCAGAACAGACACAGGCTGGGGACCCAGCTTCCCCTTGGCTGCCACGGAGACCGGGGCCACTTGAGTTCATGTTTATTTTCACAGTGTGGATTCCATGGACATAATCGGCCCTGACAGGGAAGCCCTGGAAGAGGGCTCGGGCCTCTGTGGAGTGCCTACTATGTGCTAGGCCCAAGGCACGCGGGAGCCAGTGAGACCTCCAACCCCCCGACCCCCACCAAGACTGGACGCCGAGTCACATGACTGAGGAGGAGGCCGTCAAGGTTCAGAGAGGGAAGGCACTTGCCCAAGGTCACACAGCAGGCTAGCAGAGTGCTGGAAGGGGAGGCCACCTGCTCCCCTGGGCTCTCTCTACTTTGTGCCTGAGT
>NW_011494765.1:3849517-3849980 GCF_000754665.1 Bison bison bison | reverse complement strand
GAGTGACTGGCAGAGAAAAAACAGCCTCCCTGGGGCTCCATGGGGGAGGCCCCGCGAAGGGCTCCACACAGGCCGGGGTCCCTGGAGTAGGATGGAAAAGCAGGTGGGCGTCTCCTCCAAGGGGCTCAAATCCAGGCCCAGGCCTCTGGCAAACAGCGTTCCCCGAGCCCCTTCTCCTTGGTGTCATGGGACAGATAACAGCGTCCGTCTCATCAGAGAGCCGTGCGGCCGGATGGCCAGTGAGAACACAATACAGCCACCGTGAGTGCTGTTATCACTGCTGCGTCTCACCCAGTTCTAACCCCCCGGGGCTCAGCCCCCAGGAGTCTCCTACAAGATGGGTCCATGCTGTTCCTAAATGGAAGCTTTCCCTGATGAGGCCATGAGGGGTGTGAGGGCAGCTGACCCGTGTGAATCCCAGTGGCAGGTCATCCCTGGATGCCGACCAGGAAATCTCACGAGG
>NW_011494765.1:3846597-3849374 GCF_000754665.1 Bison bison bison | reverse complement strand
AAACTCAGCAGCTCCGTCAGTAAGACCGGCATCCGACGTGTGAGGACCCGAGGAAGCAGCCGAATCAAAAACCAAACATGGAACCAATAAAGTCCTTAACCTGACACTACAAACTTCCCACAGACTTCAGAGAAATACCTCGAGAAGTGCACGACCTTTTAGTTTCTCCCCAAGGCTACTCCTCCTCCAGCGGGGTCTTTCTAAAATACAGATTTGACCTTGTCACTTCCCGGCTTCAAAACCCCTCGATGGCTCCGCATTATTTATTATTCTTATTCGCTCACATTTATCCAGGTCCTCCGCTCTCCAGTCCTGTGGCTGAATGCCTTTTGTGCATGTGTTCCCGTGGGGCAGGGACTGCTGCTACCCGGGTCTCAGGGAAGAAGGAGCAGCAGTGTGTGCTGGGGGGGTTGCCGTGGGGTTGCATTGCTGGTGGGTGACGGGGCTGGGACGCAAACCCAGATAAGGCTGCGTCCAGAAGCCCCGGCCACTCCAGCCCTGCTGGAGTCCTCGGCCTGCCCTTGATGAGCGCCCCCAGGGTTCTCCCTCTGCCTGCTCCAGGTTGACCCTCCAGCTCATCACTTCTGTCCCTCAGTCTCAAGGCAAGACCCCTCTCCCCTACCATGGCCTCCAGACCTCAACCCTGGTCTTCTCCGCAGGACCCCCTTGCCTCCAGTAACCCGTCAGCTCCCATGACTCAAACTCCAGCAGCTCAACTGGCCCAGTGTGAAATCGGAGCACCCTGTGGATCCTTCTGTCTTCTCTTCTAGTCACTCCTGCTCTGCGTCGGGTACCAGGCCCTGTCACTTCTACCTCCTGTGCATCCTCTATTCCCCTTCTTCCTTCACACCCCTGGCCCTCCGCCCTCGTTCAGGCTGCCGTATTTCCTTACCTCCTCACTGCTCTCCCATCTCCAGCCCTGCTCCTCCGAACTCGTTTCCCCACTGTTGCTGTTGTTTAGTCACTGAGTTGTGTCCGACTCTTTGAGACTCCACGGACTGTAGCCCACCAGGCTCCTCTGTCCATGGGATTTCCCAGGCAAGCATACTAAAGTGGGTTGCCATTTCCTTCTCCAGGAGATCTTCCTGACCCAGGGATCGAACCTACATGTCCTGCATTGGCAGGTAGATTCTTTACCACTGAGCCACCAGGGAAGCCCTCTCCCCACTGTACACAGAGACATTTTTCTCTAATGCAAATTTGATCTGGTTACGTCCCTTCAATGGCCTCCTGTTGTTCTTGAAATAAAACCCACCTCAGTAAAACTTCCCATGATGTGGCCCCTGAGAGCCTCTCCACCCTGCTTTCTCATTGGGGCATCTCGGGTCAGCTCGCTACCCTTTCTTGCCAGTCTCCACGCTTGGTATCAACACGGACTGCGTGCCAATCCCCATCACTTGAGGCTTTGCTGTCCCCACAATTTTACATGTGCTATACTCTCTGTCTTGAACACTCTTCCTCTCTGATCCTCCAGGCAAACTACTGTTCCTTTTCAAATCTTCTCTCAGATGCCGCTTCCCTTTGACTCTTCTGGATGTCTCAGGTGCCCCTTCACTAAGGTCCTATTAAGGGTTATACAGTCACCATGAAAGTGAGTACTTAGTATATACTGTAATAGTCTTGTTACATCTGTCTGTCTCCCTCACCCCACCCCACCCCTACTGGATGGGGAGATTCTCAAGAGTTGGGCTCAGGGAGAATTTAACTCTGGGTCCCTAGTGCTCAGCCCAGGGTCTGGCATAGAGAAGGAGCTCAATGAATATTTGTCAGATTGCTTCCAATTCAGAAAAGCAAATAAAAAGAAAAGCTAGACTGAAGTTTAGAAGATCACCTGGGTGGGGCTTGGAGGACCAGTAGGCTCAGGCTGGTGAATTGAGGTTTCAATCCAGAACCAAACTTAGCAGGGGAGGGTCTCTTGGGCAGGATAATCCAACACCCCACAACATACATCCTGGGCTGCAGAGAGTTCCACAAACTCTGGGGCTAGAACTGGGCCTTTCAGCTTCATGGTTGAGCCCCGCCTGGGTTCTTGGAGCCAAGCGGATCTGGCTTGAAATTTCAACGCTGCTTCCCAGCTGTGTGACCTTGGTTAAGTCCCTTCACCTCTCCAAACCTGTTCTGCCTCTTGCAACTCGATGGTCATCTCCACATGGAGATTACTGCATGGATTCAATGAGTAATTGCCATAGGGCTGCTTCAGTAGTGCTGGCACCTAGTAGGTAGTCAGAACATGGTTTTTCATGCCCCCTTGGGGTTCTCCCTGGTGACAACCCCAGGGGACACTTGGCCTGCTAGAGGGTAATGATCATAAAGTGCCATGCTTGGTGCCCTACTGCATGATCCCATGCCATCCTCTCCATTTGCCAAAGAGGAACCTCAGGTTCAGAGAGGTCAGGCTACTTGCCCAAGATCACACAGCCAGCGAGCGACACCGGGACTTGGAATCAGGATGACTTCTTAATGGGTCTGGTCTGTGTGTCCCCTCAGGCCAGGCTTGCCCAGACGGCTCCTGGTCCGGGAGAGACCCTGTTTCCCTCGCAGCTCCCAGCCAGGCAGGCTCTCCCCCACCTCCCCTCTGCCCACCGCTAGATCTGTTTAAACTAGCTGAGCAGGGTGAGGTGGGGAGGCCGCGGAGAAGGTACAGAGATGTTTGTTTTCCTTGGGGGTTTATATCAACATTGGTCTTGACATTTCGCCTGTTATTATGTGTGGTTCTTTAGAGGGTGAAATAATATTTTCTTTTGCTTGAGAAAAGGACAAAGTTCAGACAGAGCTCT
>NW_011494765.1:3830063-3846497 GCF_000754665.1 Bison bison bison | reverse complement strand
TGGATTTTCCTCCTTCTCTGCTTTCCATGTGTCATAGCTACTCCGAGTTTCTCGGAGCCATCTCCGCGGGCAGACATCCTCCCAGGCCGCAGGTAGCCACGGTGGGCTGCGCATGCGCCCGGGTGCCGCAGACCCACCCTGTGTCCTCCAGATGGTCGGTGGGCTGGGGACACAGTGGGTGGGCCGCACCTGGTGTTCCCGCCGTGTGCACACACGAGTGTGCCACGGGCTCTGTCTGCATCCTCCAAATTTGTCCGCCTTTCCTTGGGCACATGTGGCGAGCTATGTTGATATACACATCACCCCATGCGCCAGCCATCACCACCTTGGACGTACCCCTACCCTCCCCCCAGGTTGGTGCACACAGGTGGCACCGATGGTATACATTGCAGACCGCCAGTGACTCCCAGACACGACTAGATGTCTGGAGATACACTCTCCCCATCTGTGGAGAAAACCTTCCCACTCCAGACTCAGCCTGGGCTTTCCCGTTGCATGCAGGTGCCCTCAGTGGGGTGAGACATCTGTGTGCCCTGGAGCTGTTCCCTCCAGGTAACGTCGGTCACAGCCGCAGGATGGCTGCAGCCCCGGATTAGCTTTCTGGAGCTTCTGTAAAATAGAGCCACACACTTAGGGGCTTAAGATAGCCAAAATTTATTCTCTCACAGTTTCAGGAAGCCCGAGGTCTGAAGTCAAGGTGCAGGTGGGGTTGGTTCCTCCCACAGCCCCGGGGAGACCTGCTCCACACTCTCTCCTGGAGTGAGGGGTGGCCACGACTCTCGGTGCTCCGTGGCTTGTAACTGCATCATTCCGGTCTCTGCCTCTGTCTCCATCTGGTCTCTCCCCGAAGGGGTCTCCCTAGTGCCCGCCTGTCTGAATGTGTCCTCCATTCTTCTACAAGGATATGAGTCATTGGATTCTGGCCCCACCCTAATTCAGCGTGACCTCATCATAGTTTAACTAATTATATCTGCAAAAACCTTTGCAGTCACTGCTCAGTCGTGTGGAACTCTTTGTGAGCCCACGGACTATAATCCAAGAGGCTCCTCTGTCCTTGGGATTTCCCAGTCCAGAATACTGGAGTGGGTTGCCATTTCCTTCTCCAGGGGAATCTTCCTGATTCAGGGATCGAACATGAGTCTCTTGAGTCTGCTGCATTGGCAGGCAGGTTCTTTACTACTGTGCCACTTGGGAAGCCTTATTTCTAAATAAAGTCACGGGTTGAGATTCTGGTTGGACATGAATGGTGGTGAGGTGGGGACTATTCAACCCAGCACAGTCCCCATTCCATGAGCTCTTTCCGCAAAGAACTGAGTTGACCCCTTCTAAATATTATCTCATTTAATCCTCCTGCAACTTATAGCGATGGGTATAGTCTTTCCCATTTTATAGTTGAGGTGGCTGAGGCTCAGAGGGGGAACTTCACTTGCCTGAGGATGCACAGACACTCAGAGAGGATCCAGGCCTCAGACCCAGTTGGCTGGGGTCCTGTTGCCACACTGTCCCATGCAGCAGGAGGCTCAGGGCACATTCCATACGCACCCTGCATCCTCCAACTCAGGGGTTCTCAACTGAGCTCTACTGACATTTGGGACTGACATACGAGGGGCTGTCCATGCGCTGGAGGATCAAGCTTCCTGGCTTCTACCCACTAGCTGCCAGTCACATCCTCCCTCCAGCTCTGACCACCCAAAATGCCTCTGGACATGGCCAACATGCCCTGGGGGTGGGGGTGGCTAACACTGCCCTTGTAGAGGACCCCTGCTCTAGACATACTTCCTTGGAATGGACATGGTCTGTGTGAGAGGAACAGGGCTTGTGTCTTAGGTCTGACAATGAGGGTTCAGTATCATAAGCGGAAAGAATAAAGAACATGAAGACAATGCATATGTCAGGCGCTCCTCACTTGTTCCCCATCCCAACCCCTGAGGAAGCCCCTTCCCACCCCACTCCCTGCGAGGTTGGTGAGTGAGAAAGGACCTTTGCCACTTGCCAAAGGAAGTCCTTGTCATCAGCTCCCCTGGGCTGCTCTCTGGACCTTGGAGAAACTTCCTAATATCCCAGGTGACTTAAAAGCTCAAGGCCATCCAGTCTCCAAGGGAGGATTATGTGTCCCCAGAAATGTTCCAAATGCTGTCTGACTGGTGGATTTCAACATGTGCTTCTTTGTTGACTGCCATCACCTTCAAGGGCAAGGGCCCCTCTGGGTGGATCCAGAAGGTAAGATCCTGTTTCTCAGAGGAGCAGCATCATCTGTCCCCAGGACGAAGACCTACCAGCTTACTAGGTGGTCTGTTCTCAACATGCCTGACCCATCGGATACACGCAGAGTCTGGGCTTCACAGTCTAACGAGCTCTAAGAGGACAGTCAGGCTTGGTTGGGGCCATTCCTTTCAATCAAGCACCAAGTATGCCCTTGGTCCAGTTTCAGGTGTTGGGGATGGCACCCCCATGGAGCCTGCAGTCTAGTTGGGCAGAGAGGGAAACACAAGTCAAGCAAATGAAATGAATACGATCATCAGGAGCATAAAAGATGTGATTTGGGGGTACTGGGGGCTGGGAACAGGCAGCCGGGGCGGGGCCTCTGTCTTAGCCTGGGCTCCCCAGCAAGCTGGGACTGAGACAAAGTTATCAGTTCAAGTACTGTGTTGGCCAAAAAGTTCTTTTGGGTTTTTAAGCTCCTTTGGAAAAAGCCAAACAAAGTTTTTGGCCAACCCAATACTTTACGGGGAGTGCGATCCCAGGGAGGGCTGAGGGTTGGAGAGTGAGTCAGGGAGGAGGGGGAGCCAGTGTGAAAGTTTGTCATCAAGCTGACCTCTTCCATCTAGGGACAATGTCTGCTCAGTCCTGTAGGACCCGTGGCAAGAAGGGGAAAGGCTTGTCCACCACACCAGTCCCCCATTGCTCAAAGGTTTACCCCATTCGCTGGTTAGTGGTTCACCCCACTGGGCATTATCTCTTCCTGAATATTTGGGTTGCAAATATGTGGGCTCTGAGTGGATTTCCACTGTGTAGTGTGCAGAGAGAAACCCCACGGCAGGTGAGCCGAGGTTTGCCCAACCTTAGTGAGGCATTGTTCTACTGGCCCTGGGCATCCAAAGTTCTCAAGGGTGTCCAGACAGCATCTCCGAGAAGGTGACATTGGGGCTGTGGCCTGGGATGAGAATGAATCAGCCTTGAACCTGACCCTCTGGGTTTCCTGTGAGGGAACCTTGCAGAAAGAATGTGTGGTTGTGGCTTTTATGGGTCATATCTTGACTTTTGGGGAGACCTTGGGTCAAGCCTCCAAGCCTAGCTGGTTTCTGATGCCTACACAGAACCGACTCTGGGTCCTGCACAGTTAGAGCCAGTGGGGAGTGCCCCCTGGGAAGTCAGAAAAGACGTCCAGAGATGTAAACCAGGGCTTGGAACTTTCATGATTTGATGATAATTGTGGATACTTTGGTTGGTCTGGAGCAGTGCTGTCCACTAGAAATAAATAAAATACATGCAGCAATTTTTTCTAGGAGTTGTATTAAAACAGAAATAGGTGAAATTAACTTTAATAAAATATTATTTAGGTACTTCCTTGGTGGTCCAGTAGTTAAGAAGCCGCCTTCCAATGCAGGAGACACGGGTTTGATCCCTGGTTGGGGAACTAAGATCCCACATGCTATTGGGCAACTGAGCCCGAGTGCTGCAATTTCTGAGCCCACGCGCTCTGGAGCCTGGGTACCACAGCTAGAGAGAGAGAAGCCCACCCACAGCAACAAAGCCTGTGTGCCACAGAGAAGACCTGATGGAGCCAAAAATAAACAAATATTAAAGAAATTATGTAATATGATATATCCAAAATGTTATTTCAGCATACAATCAATATAAAAATTAATGAGCTGGTTTATGTATTTCATTCATCTATGTATTTGCAATCTGGTGTGTATTTTATGCTGGTCACTTGTGTCATTGGCCCTGGCTGGATGTCAAGTGCTCAGTGGCTATACGCGGCTATTGGCTAGTGCTGGGCAGCATAGCTCTGGAGGTTAGAAGTATAGTTTTTGTGTGTATTCTGATGATGTTTCTATTATCACAAACTAGAAGAGTCTGAGTGGCCAACTGGCCCATTGGCAATCACTGGCCCAGGAGTCAACTGGCAAAGGTTAAGGTTAGGAGAGAGATTAAATTAAACCAGATAATTCGTGGAGCGTTGTTTAGCAGAATGACCGACGAGGAATATATGCCTGACAGACATTAGCCAAGATAAAGTTATTTACAAAAGTGAATTTGGATTTGCTCTAATGCACAGAAAGGGGAGGATGTAAACCTCCAAATTCAATATCACTGAGAGATTTTTACCCAGAGATGTCTCCAACTGGGTTGCCCACTGGGAAGTCGAAGGGCTGGATTCAAACTTGGACCTGCCTGATTCCAAGTTCCTGGTGTTCCTCCATGTGCCCTGGTGTCAGAGGCTGCAGACAGACCACCTGCACTGGCTTGAGGGATCCCAGGACTTTTAAGGGAGCACTCGGAGCCCATTCCTTGGTTCCTCCCCATCCCCATGCCTACCTGCTGGCATGCCCACCTGGCCCAACCTTGGCTTTGCACCTTCCACTCCTGCCCCTCTGGGCGATCAGATCCCAACCCCTGTGGTGCAGGGCTGTTCTCCACAACCTGTGCAGGAGCTAAGGGGGTGACAGACCCTCTGTGATGAGACCCCCGAGCTGTCCTCATTTCTGCAGCCACTGTAGATTGCCATCCACCGCACAGCCCCATCCCTCGCTGCGCCTGCCTGCTGTCCTCAGTGCAAGAAGCCAAAGGCCAGCCTCCACCCACCCAGCCCCGTCTCTGCACAGGAGATTCCCTCCTGCCTCTTGTTTTCTCATTGCCTCCCAATCTACTCCATCAGGAAACCTTCTTGGCGCCCCCTTCCGCCCTGGGTTCTGACACTGCCTCCTGCTCCTGGGCAATGCCTCTGGGATGCCCCCAGGTCTTACCCTCCAATTGGGTCCTTCAGATGCCATCACTCCCATTAGAGTCATGGAGATGGCAGGGCATCATATGCCAATGCAGCGAGGTCCTACTGTGTGCCACACCCTCCCTGGCTCCTAACACTGACCGTGGGATGCAGGTCCCTCCACCGACCCATCCACACCTGAGAGCCGAATACTTGCCGAGGGCCCCCAGCAGGGCCAGGTGGAGCTGGGTGTCGACCTGGCTGCCTGGTGCCAACACCCATGGTGTGGAGTGGTTGAGGGGGACACTTTGAGCTGATGTCTGCAGGTCAGGGGCTACTGTAGGATCTCCATGCCTCTGTGTCCCCAGAGCCACCTGTAGGGCACCTAGGCTGAGGTGTAAACAGGAGGCAGGAGGAGGGGCAGGGGGTGGAGATATGTTCAGCTCATCCAGGTTTTTCTAGATGCTCCAGGGACACAGCTCTGTACAGGTTTCTCCCGTGCTCTTTCAACCCCCCACTTTGGGGTCCATCTGATTCTGAAATGTGGGGGCTGCAGAAGTCCCCACACTGTGGGCTGCCCAGTGAGTCTGGGGCCTGGATTTGTCCTCCTACCACACAGGGACCCACCTTGAGCTTGGGTGCTGTCCCCAGGCAAGGGCGTGGCCAGAGCTACAGGAACTCCGACAGGGACGGGGTTGGGATCACACTGTGGCTGGAGATGCTGGCAACAGTGGGTACCAAGCTCACCCCTGAACAGCGTGTGTGTCACATAGACAGTCTGGGACACAGCGGATAGTGGTGGAGACACAGGGGATGGTCCTGGGAGACACAGCGGTGTGGACAGGGCTCCAGGGAGCCTAGTCCTCCGTTCCCCTCCTCGGGTCCGTCAGCCCTCCCAGCCCGCCTCACCCCAGCCCTCCCGGGTCCAGGCACTGCTGCTTATATTCCGCCCCTGCCACTGTCTGACGCGCCTTTGAAATCTTATCTCTCATCTTGTTCTCCACTTCCTCCCTGTCCAGGCCTCATCTGTCTCCTGCCTCCCACCCGCCGCCCCCCACCTGCTTCCCATCTGTGGTCCCTTCCCCCTTCCAGCCTGGGGGCCTCTGTCCTGTCCTGACAGCCCGTCTCTGCCCCTCCAGAAGGGGAATTTCAGTATTGTGGGTCGGGCTCCTCAGGCTTTCTGGTCAACCCTTCCAGCTCCCTGTCCCCCAGTTCCCAGGGTTCCCTCACTCCTCTGAGTTTTTCTTTTTTTGATATTTATTTGGCTGCACTGGGGACCTTCGATCATTGTTTCGGCATTCGGGATCTAGTTTCTTGACCAGGGATCGAACCCTGGCCCCCTTATTGGGAGCTTGGAGTCTTAGCCACTGGACCACTGGGGAAGTCCCTCCTCTGAGCTTTGCCTGGATCCCATGGGTCAGAGCTGCCTGGAGTTCTGCTTCACTTTAGTTTCTGGAAGGGCAGCAGCAGCTCTACCCCTCATCCTTTACGGATGGGGAAACTGAGGCTGGCTTGACGAGCAGGTGTGCTGTCTCTGGAAGTCCTTCACAAGACTAGCCTGTTCCAACCTCCAGGACTCCGTACCAGTGTCACCTCTTCAGCAAGGTTGCTCTGGCGACTCTATCTTCCGTGGTTCCTTCCCCATTCCCACCCACCCATACTCCATCCCCGCACCCTGGTTTCATTTCCTCTGGGGCTTCACCTCCTATTTTACAGAGGAGACAGATTGGAATGAGGGCACGTAACAGTGGGCCAAACTGGGTGCCCACGGTGCGTGGGGCCCTGGCAGAGCTCTCCGGCTTCCTGCTCCCCACCAAAGCCAGGCATCCCTGGCCCTGGCCCTGTCCAGGGGTCCCAGCTACCTCTGGGAGCCTCCATCCTGTGGAATCAAACTTGGAGTGTAGACCCAGTCTGCCTGGATTCAAAGCCCAGCCCCACCACCTAGCAGCAGAAGGTCCTTTGCTCTGGTCTGTGTTTCTGTACCTGTGAGCGGCTGAGGAGGAGGACGTGCCCATCTCAGGATTGTTGGACATTAGCCCCCTTTCCAGGTGATGTGGACACAGGAGAAAATTGTGTATTTGAACCCAAAGAGCCCCTTCACTGGAGATCAGTGATAACCACAACTATCAATCATTTCACTGCCATGATCTCAGTCCTTCCCGAGTGCCCTGCAAACCAAATCTTTCTGAGTCTTCTCAACATGCTAGGAGGTATGGACTCTTACTCCCAGCTTCCAGGTGAGCCAACCAGGACACAGAGGGCAGAGATACCCAGGGCATACAGGAGGTGGGACATGCAGGCCAACTGTGGGGCTTGGGGGGCTGTCGAATCCTGGGTGTGATCTGGCTCCAGCACTTCCCACTGGGTGACCTGGGGCAAGGCATCTCTCTCAGCCTTTACTTGTCCATCTGTAAAATGGGGATAATAACACAGCTAGAGTTCAGAGACTTCTACAGGCTTACTCAGTGACTACTCAGTAAATGGCAACTGACAATAGAACTCAGACCTGGGGTTTGCCCGGCTGTCAACCCTGAGCCCAAGCTTTCCCACTCCAAGGCCTGGCCTTCCAGGAACGCTCGCAGCCCCTTCTGCCCTGCCTGGGATCCTCAGGCGTCTGAAACCACGTGTACATGACAACGGGTTCTGGGAGATGAATCTTCAGGCCCATTTGGAAGCAACTGGGGCCCGAGTCTCTTGGGCCTGGAGTCCATGTTGAACTTATTTGAGGCATTTGTGTCTTCAAAGTCGAAACCTAAACATGGAAGGGAGGGTAACAGGGTGTTTTGCTGTTCATTCAGATTGTCCTCCTCTGAAGTGTATTGCTGGCTGACATTTCAATGGCTGCATGGCCCAGGCCTGTCTGGGTGGGCTGTGAGCTCTCAAGCATGTGCCTGCCACTGCCCTGAACCTTCCATGGCTCCCAGTGTCCACGAGGACCAGCCAGACACCTCAGCCAGAGGACAGCTCTGGAGCCCACCGATCTGGGCCCCTTTCTGGTTGTGGGACCCCAGGCTGCTGTGCTGTGCTTAGTCATGTCTGACTCTTTGCGACCCCATGGACTGAAGCCCACCAGGCTCCTCTGTCCATGAGGATTCTCCAGGCCAGAATTCTGGAATGGGTTGTGCCAAGCCCTCCTCCAAGGGATCTTCCCAACCCAGGGATTGGACCCAGGTCTCCTACATAGCGAGCAGATTCTTTACCATCTGAGCCACAAGGTAAGCCTACTGGAGTAAGGTAGTAGGCAAGTAGTAAGTAGGTAGTATTCTCACAAGGTAAGAATACTGGAGTGCGTAGCCTATCCCTTCTCCAGGGGATCTTCCTGGCCCAGGCATTGAACCCGGGTCTCTTGCATTGCAGGTGGATTCTTTACCAGCTGAGCTACAGGGAAGCCCCAGGGCCCAGGACTCTGAGTTTCAGTTTCCTCCCCTGGAAAATGGAGACAATGTTCTCCACCTTACAGGTTTGCTCAAAACTGAATGCTTCTTGGGATGCAGGACATTCAGTGCTCGAGCCTGGAAAACTCCAGGCAAACCGGGATGACGAGTTGGTCAGTCACTTACAGGGTTGTTGTGAGAATGAAAAGTGCTGAACATGGGGTCTTGGAGAAGAGCAGCGACGGCTGGGGCCCCATGTGCACTGCACTTCACAGTTTACATAACACTTCCACTCTTATTTCATGAACCTCCCAATGATCCTACTTATTCTTCCTGCTATAAGGGTGAGAAAACTGAGGCCAGAGAGAAATAGGCAGCATATCTGGGGTCAGACAGGACCTGCTGAGGGTGAACGACTAAGTTCCGTGGTTACAGGAACGCCTGTGTCTGCGTGGCATGGGAGACTTGTGGTCAATAGATAATGTTTTCCTGGATAGTGGAGCCCAGGGTCTGCTGGCCATGGCCGTGGCCGTGGTCATGAGAGAAGCCCTTCCCTCTACTCTTACCATCTCTCCCCATGGAGGTGAGAACTGGAAGGACGGATAGAGGTGACTTGGAGTGGGAGGGAGCAGTGAGTCTGGAAAAGAGCAAGACCCTTAGCCTTCCTGCTGATACATGCTGGTCCCCAAACTTTCACTCATCCAAGCCCCTCAGCTGCCACCGTACTCTGTGTCTTTGGACAAGCCGCTTTATCTCCTGGGCCGCGATTTTCTCATCTGTAAGTGGGGAGTAATCACAGTATCTACCAAGCAGGGTTTTTCTAAGGATTCAAAGAGGCGATTTATGAAAGGGCTCTGAAAAATGCTGAGCAAATATTAACTAACAATAAGATTATAATGAAACAAAATAATACAGTTCAAACTGTATTTCCTCTCCAGGATCCCACTGACTCCTCACAACAGCACTATTTTGAGGTGTGCCTGTGATTCTCCCCATTTTCCAGATCGGTAAACTAGGGCCTGGGTCAAGGGCGGAAGTTGCCCAAAGTTAAACAGGAAGTGGGGGGACCGGACAAACAGCAGAGCCACAGGCTCTCCCCGCACCAGACAGTTTTTCAGCCTGCGGCTTTTCTGACCCAGCCTCCAAATGGACTTCGTTCTCCTGGCTCCGTGAGAGTGCACCGGCTCCATTCCCCGCCCTCGGTTTTTGTTTTTCCTTTTTGTTGTAATTCTCACTGGTGGAAATCAAATGATTGTTTTTCTTGCTTGTTATCCATCTCTCCCACAAGAATATCAGTTCCGGGAGGACAAGGTCCTTGTCTTTTATGTTCATCAGAAAATTTAAAGCAGGTCTTCAGTAAAGAGCTAGGGAAGGATTCGATTATCTTCCAATTATTAATGAAGCTTGGAGTCCAGCGGCGCCACCTGTGATGCAGTGCCCTATTCAAGCCAGCAGATGGCAGCAGAGAACAAGGTACCTGATGGGTGGAGCCCAGGTGAAACTCGGTTTGACCTTAGAGGGGAGCCTCTGGCTCTGTGTGTGTGTGTGTGTGTCCACATGTGTGTGCATGTGTGTGTGAAAAGCAGTTTGTGCCAGGTGCTGACTATGCAAGATCTCATTGAATTCTCATTTTTCTAATTATAGTCTTATTATTAACCTCATTCTCAGACAAAGAAACTGAGGCTCAATAACATGCCCCAGGTCATAGCCAGGGCTTTCCAGGACCGGAAGACTAGGAGCCTTTCCTCAACAACAGTGATATAAGACCTCTGAATTTTAGCTGCCCCTCAGCAGACTCAGTGGGCCGCCCCATCAGGAGGAAGTGAGTTCCCCATCCCCGGAGGTGTGCAAGTTGTGCTGGGTAAGCACCCACCAGAGAGGGTGTGGGGCACCAGGTGCCCAAAGCTGCTCCTGGACAGGCAGGACCAGCTATATCATTTTCACGGCCTGCTGCAAAATGAAAATGTGGAACCCTTTGCTCAAAAATTAAGAATTTCAAAATAAAGCAGATCAGCAAGCCAAGTACAGGGCCCTTCTAAGTTCGAGGTTCTGTGTCACTGTACAAACTGAACGCCCAGGAAGCCCAGCCCTTTGGTCTGGGGAAAGCCTATGGGGGACATGTCTCAGGAGCCCCTGGGATGTCACCAGCCCAGCTCTGCAGGAGTCCAGGGAATAGTCCCCCTCTGCGTGTTTTTTCTCATAAGAAAAAACAGGGACCCTGCTATCCTGTACCTTTTATCTTCCTCCTCTGGCTGTGATTTATCTCCATGGGAAGGGCTGGGGCGGCCTGGGAGGCACAAGACCCGTTTGATGGTCCATGAATCTTTCCTGTGTGGATCCTCCGGCCACTCTCCGCACGGCTGGGTGGACCCACGACTTCCTTTCTGACAAGTGTGGATTAGGAAGCCATAAACAAGGAACCCAAACCTCTGACTGGGAGAGCACACACATGGGTCTCAGATGCGCCGGCCGGCTGGCAGGAGATGGATAGGGGCTATGGGACTCGAGCCCCAGAGGCCACCATTTCCAGTCCCCTGCCCCATGGGGATGGGACTTGCCAGCCATGCCTGGGGCCAGAGCTGGTCAGGGCCACCCCAGGGGAAGAGATGACCCTGGCTAAAGCCACAGTTAAGGTAGTAAGGTGAGGCAGGGAGTAAGGGAACCCAGGCTGAGCTCTGTTGGGAAGAGTTGAGCACCCACTCTGCACTGGGTACCTTGACACATGTTGTTCTCGCGTCTCACAAAGTTGCTCTCCTTTGAACAATGTGAACAAGGAGCCTGAGGTGCCAAGAGATGAGCTCACTTGCTAAGGTCACACAGCCAGGAAGTGATGGGGTTAGGATTCCAACCCAGGTAAATAGATAATACATCTCTAGCCCAAAGAGAAATTTAAAAACTGTAATATATGAAAGCTGTATTATTTATTTTTTGAATGTTATCTATTTTTCAGTTATGAAAGTCACCTGGAACAAAATCCAAATGTTGTATGAAATAGGATCATGCCTTTGTCTCCCCTCCATAGCCACCTCGCTTTAAACTCCTTTGAGTATTTACCCAAAAGTGGAATTGCTGAATCATTTGGTAATTCTACTTTTAATTTTTTGAGGAACTACCATACTATTTTCCACTGTGGCTGAACTGTTTTGTGTTCCCAACAGCAGTGCATATGGGTTCCGATTTTGTCACATACTCACCAACACCTATTATTTATTTTCATAATAGTCATCTTAATGATATGAAATGGTATCTCATTGTAGTTTTGATTTGCATTTCCCTAATGGTCAATGATGTTGAGTATCTTTTCATGTGCTTATTGACCATTTATACATCTTCTTTGGAGAAATTTCTATTTAAGTACTTTGCACATTTTTGAATTGGGTTGTTTGTTGAATTTTGTCATTATTAAGTTTTAGGAGTTTTCTATGTGTTCTGGATATTAATACTTTATTGGATATTTGATTTGCAAACCTTTCTTCCCATTAAGTGGGTTCATTTTTACTTTCTTTATGGTATCTTTTGATGCATAAAAAATTTATAATTTTGTTGGAGTCCAACTTGTCTATTCTCTTCCTTTTGTTGTCTTTGCCTTTGGTGTCATATCCGAGATATCACTGGCAATGTGGTAAAGCTTTTGTCCTGTGTTTTCTTCTAAGAGTTTTATAATTTTAGGCTGTATGTTTAGGTCACGGATCTATTTTGAGTTAATTTTTGTACATGGTGTTAGGTAAAGGTCCAGCTTCATTCTCTTGCATGTGGATATCTAATTTTTCCAGAACCATTTGTTGAAAAGATGGTCTCTTCTCCATTGATTAGTCTTGACATTCTTTTTTTTTTTTTAGTCTTGACATTCTTATAAAAAATTGTTTGACTATACATGTAAAGATTTATTTCTGAACTCTGTATTCTATTGTACTTGTCTGTATGTCTGTGTTTATGCCAGTACCACACTGTTTTCTCTCGTGTAACTTTGTATAATAGTGAGTTTTGAAATCAGGAAGTGTGACCTGAATTTTGTTCCTCTTTGTCAGAATTGTTTTGCCTTTTTGGGGTCCCTTGAGATTCCGTATAAATTTAGGGATGACTTTTTTTTTAATATTTACTTTTGCAAAAAATTATTGAGATAATAATTTTGGTAGGGATTGCATTAAGTATATAGATGATCTTGGGTAGCATTGATATCTCAGAAATGTTCATTCTTCCAACCCATGAACTTAGTGTGTCTCTTCATTTATTTGTCTTAATTTCTTTTCAGAAATGTTTTATAGTTTTTATTGTACAAATCGTTCACCTCCTTGGTTAAGTTACTTTCTAAGTATTTCATTTATTTTTTTGGATGCTGTTGTACATGGAATTGTTTTCTAATTTTCCTTTTAGATTGTTCATTGTTAGTGTACAGAATTGCAACTAATTTTTGTGTGTCTACTTTGTATCCTCCTACTTAGTTGAATTTGTTAGTTCTGCCCGTGATTTTTGTGGAATTTTAGAGTTTTCTACATATAAGCTTATGTTGTCTGTGAGCAGATATAATTTTACTCCTTTATTTCCAACGAGATGCCTTCAATTTCCCTTTCTTCCCTAATTTCTCTGGTTAGGACTTTCAGTACTATGTTGCACAGAAGTGGAAAAGCAGACTTCTGTGCCTTGTTCCTGATTTTGGAGGAAAAGTCTTTTAATCTTGCACCATTAAGTATGACGTTTCTGTAAGTTTTTCGTATCTGGCTTTTATTTTGTTTAGGAGGTTACCTCCTGTTCCCAGTTTGTTATATGTATTTTCTTTAAAAAAATCACAAAGGGTATTGAATTTTGTCAAATGCTTTTTCTGCATTGGCTGAGATGATCATGGCCTTTTTTTTATCGCATGGGTTTTTTCCCCTTCCTTCTGTTAATGTGATATATTACACAGAACAATTTTCATATGTTGAACTATCCTTGCATTCCAGGAGTAAATTCCACTTGGTCATGGAGTATAATCCTCCTAATATTATGGTACAGCACATTTTGCACCTAAGGTTCACTATCATAGATGTGTTTCCCTATTTAATATAGGCTTCCTCCCATTATGTTGAACTCACTGAAGGCAGGGAGTGGGTTAGTCTGTTTCTCCATCACTGCACACAGGGCTTGGCACAGAGTAGGAGCTCACCAAATACTTACTCAACGAATGAATAAGCAAACAGGAAAACGTCAGAAAGAAATTACCCCAAATAGATAACAGTATTGAATTACAGGGGATTTTAATTTTCTTTTTATACTCTTTTGAACACATGTTTATCCTGATTTTATACTCAAGTAAGAAAAATCAAATATACATTATTCTAATGATAGAATGAGAGATTGCTCTGGGTACAGGATTTGAAAGGCATGAAATCAGAGCAGGAACCCTGATAAGGAGGCCGTTGGCATGTCCAGGGGTGCAGTGATCTTGGGGTGGGTATACAGTGGGTGATGGGGGCCAAAGCCTCAGCTTTCTCGTGTGGATAATCAGGCTAATAGCCACTCTGGTACTTAAAATACAAAGTTCAAATAAAAACAGCCATCATTCGCTGAGACTTCATGCCCTTCACTGTCCTATCTTAAGCCCCCATTCCCAGTTGAGGATCACTGGCTTCACTTTCTAGGTGGGGAAACTCTCAGTGATCCATCCAAATCCTAGCTCAGTTGTAGTGGCCCATAGTAAGTTGTTTCTGAGCCTCAGTTTCCCAGTCTGTATAAGAGGAATAACGATAGCCTTAGAAGCAGAGACGTTACTTTGCCAACAAAGGTCCATATAGTCAAAGCTGTGATTGTTCCAGTAGTCATGAATGAATGTGAGAGTTGGACCATAAAGAAGGCTGAGTGTTGAAGAATTGATGCTTTCAAACTGGTGCTATTAAACCAGTCAATCCTAAAGGAAATCAAATATTCATTGAAAGGACTGATACTGAAGCTGAAGCTTCAATACTTTGGCCACCTGATGCGAAGAGCTGACTCATTAGAAAAGACCCTGATGCTGGGAAAGGTTGAAAGCACGAGAAGGGGATGATGAAGGATGGGTGGCTGGATGGCATCACTGACTCAATGGACGTGAGTCTGAGCAAACTCTGGGAGATGGTGAGGGACAGGGAAGCCTGGCGTGCTGCTATCCATGGGGTCGCAGAGTCAAACGTAACTGAGTGACTGAACCACTACTACTTCTTGAGGTGCTGTGTGTGGTCAATAGGATTCTGCTCTTTTAAAAAAATTAATTAGTTTGTTTAATTTTGGCTGTACTGGGTTTTCATTGTTGCACTTGGGCTTTTCTCTAGTTGTGGCAAGTGGGGGCTACTCTTTGATGCAGTGCATGGGGCTTCTCATTTTGGGGGCTTCTCTTATGGAGTGTGGGCTCTAGGGTGAAAGGGTTTCAGTGGCTGCAGCACGTGGGCTTAGTAGTTATGGCATGCGAACTTACTTGCTCTGAAGCATGTGGAATCTTCCCGGACCAGGGATCGAACCTGTGTCCCCTGCATTGGCAGGTGGGTTCTTTACCGTTGAGCCAAAGGGAAGTCCAGGATTGTGCTAAGAGCCCATAGTTTCCCCTCTAGGATGGGCCAGTTTATGTGAACTGCCTGTCACCCCCAAGACCAAAAAGGTGAAGTTGCCCTCCTAGGATCACGCTGCAAAGCAGTGGCCCAGGTGTCTCTGACCCCAGAGCCCAGGTCCTTCCAGTTTCTGGCGTGAGGGGCTCGAGGCTTGTTGGCAAGAGCTCTGGATGGCAGTTGCCTTCTGGCGGGTAGTAGGGCTGAGTGTCAGGCGGCTTGTCCAGAGCTTCTCCATGGTGGCACAGTGCGGACAGGGGAAAGGTCAGGGAATCTGGCCCCATCGGGGATTTCTCAGGGCCATGCGTCCAGTGCAGCGAGAGGTTTCCCAGCAGCCGATGCGCCGCTAATGGGCCTCCTTTCATCACAATCTGCCGTGATAACAGACAGATTTAATTAAAAAGAACACACATCCTCCTCTGCAGGGCGGCTGCAGCCAGGGTGTGGGGCCTGCAATTAAAACTTAGCTCTATAAACTCAGCACACAGGCGTGGGTGCTGGGAGCTGCTGGGTTTTCTAAAAAGAACACTCCCCTCCCCGCATGCCCATGTTATTTATCGAGTTAATTTTATCCTCTGGCCATGGCATGAACCAACTCCAAGCCCCTGAGCCCCGACCCTGACTTGCCTGCAGCTCCCAGGCTGTGCCAGGCACATGCTTGCCTCCTTGGGGGAGGAGCAAAACCAGGAATGCCAGCTAGAGATGTGAAAGAGCGGGCAGGACACCCCCGGCTTTCTGATGTCGGGCAAGTGACTCTCTCCGCCCAGATGGTCAGTTTCTGCATTGAGAAGTGAGTTAGAAGTTGAAGCTGCCACCCCTGCCCCCCACCCATGAGACAGTGAGGAAGGGTGCTGGGTTCTCAGTGACCACTCAGCCAACATGGGCTGTGAACATTGTTGACATCCTGAGCCCTGGTGGTGGGGGCTTCTGCATGGAGCCCAGGAGGGCTTGGCGGGAGGGAGGCTAGGGTGGCTGGGGAAGCCCATGCTGGCTGCTCAAGCTCCTAGATACAACAATTAAGAGTGGAGACTTGAGAGTCAAAAGGATCTAGGTTCAAATCCTGCTTCTGCCACTTCCTAGCTGTGTGGACCTGGGTAAGTAACTCCCCTTAGGGCTCTGTTTTCTCATCTATAAAATGGGAATGATCCTAGAGCCTTCCTTTTATGGTTGCAGACTGAGAACCGAGTGAAAGGTGCAGGCCCTTGGGGCATGAACTTTCTGGGTGCTGGCCTGGGAGCCTCTGCAGAGACCAGAGCCACGCCAGAAAACCAGCCCCGGGCCAACCCTCCTCTCAGCTTTAAAAGCCATCCCCACAGGTGCCAGCAGTTGTCAGGCTGGGGACAGGGGCGCCCGCGCCTTGCTACCAGATAGGTACCCTGATAGCAGGGCTCTCGAGACAAAGCTATCAGAGTCTTCAACAGGATACTGAATGGGCTTCTCAGGGCAGGCGGGAGCAGAATTGCGTTCAGCTCAGATTTAATTAAAAAGACTCAAATCTTGCTGATAATCCTCCCAGCAACGGCTGGAGCGGGGCTTGAAGCGGGCTCCCTGGCAACGGCGCATCCTGCCGATAAGG
>NW_011494765.1:3829828-3829963 GCF_000754665.1 Bison bison bison | reverse complement strand
GCGCCCCGCGCCCGCCCGACACCGCTGCTATCAGCCTGCCCATCGCCCAGCCAGAGGCGGCAGCTGCTGCCCCTTCCCTGCTGCCCCCTCCCCACTCCAACCTCCTGTCACCCAGCTCTTCCCTTTCTCCTGCCA
>NW_011494765.1:3827013-3829728 GCF_000754665.1 Bison bison bison | reverse complement strand
CCTGCCCCCTGCCCTGCCCGCACCTCCCCCCCACCCACAGTCCGGGCAGATCTCCAGCTCTGCTTGGAGGCTGTATCTGGAGGAGAATGGGGTGAGGCCGAGTGTTGCATTCTCAGCAGCCCCTCCCCTCCCACCTCCCTGCCTTCACCTGTTTGGGTCCTTCTGTCCAGCCTTCCGTTTGTAGATTCTGTTTTGTCTTTCATGTCCCAGCCCACCGTGTCCCTCCCTGGCCTCCTCTGATGACATATGAATCCCCCGGCACCCAGTCCAGAGCCCGACAAGATAGCATCAACTCAGGGAATAAAGAATTCCGCTACATATGAACCTTCAAGTTGCGAACTTTCAAAGATGCAACTGTGCATCTGGTTCCAACAAGGAACAAGAACCTGTGTCATCCGTGTCAGTGCCTGCATGCTGAATCGCTTGTCATGTCCTACTTGTTGCGACCCAGGGAAGATCCCCTGGAGGAGGGCCTAGCAACCCACTCCAGTATTCTTGCCTGGACGACCCCATGGACAGAGTGACATTGCAGCTGGCCCTCCGTTTCCTACTGCTGCTGATCCTTTAGTTCTACCGTCTCCTACCTCCTCTCCCTGCTCCATTCGGTAGTAACTCTTGCCTGTTCACTCAATGCCAGCCCCTGTATGCCAGCTGTTGTTCTGTACCCTGTACTTTTCAAGGTACCATACTGTAAGATTAAAAATGTTTTCTTTATTATGTTTTTAATGTAGTATTTGTATGAAAAGTATTATAAGCCTATTACAGTACAGTATTATAAAGCCTATTGTGTTAGCTGGGTACCTAGGCTGACTTTGTTGGACTTATGAACATGCTGTCAGAACAGAGCTCATTTGCATGTAAGGAACTTACTGGATCTAATGAATGGATGAATAAATGAACGAAGCCGACAAGCAACCCTGAGTTTGGAACAGAGGCTCCTATACTGGTTTTAGGAACCAAGCAAGCAGATGATTCACTTTCTCTGTGCCTCAGTTTCCTCAACTACACATCAGGAGCACCCATCACTCTGCCCGGGGAATGGGTATGGTCCCTGCCACCCCCCAGTAGGGCCCCGAGGGGCACCCATAGTGCATTCAGCGACGCACAGCTCCGGCTTTGGCTCCCCCAGGTCAGACTCAGGGCTCAGCTAGTCTTCTCCCAGACCCCGTCTCTCCCTGGAATCCGCAAAAAAATATTTTAAGTTTAATTATTTAAAATACATGGGACTTCCCTGGTGGTTCAGTGGTTAAGACTCCATTCTTCCAATGCAGGAAGCATAGGTTCAATCCCTGGTCAGGGAGCCGAGATCCTACATGCCCTACAATGTGGCCAAAATATATACCTATTTGTTATTTTTTTCTTTTGGCTGCACCTTGAGACATACAGAATCTTTGTTCCCCCACCAGGGATCAGACCCATAGCCCCTGCACTGGAAGCATGGAGTCTTAACCCTGGACCACCAGGGAGATCCCTGTATATATAATACATCACAGTTCACATGGTTCAAAGTTATTTATAGACAGAATAGTGAAGTCACCATATCCACCCCCACAGGGCACCACCACTGCTGGCTTCTCAGGTACTCTTCTTGAGTTTCTTTATGCACGTATATGTTTAGGTATGATTACAAGGTACAAACAAAACAAAACAAAACGCTGTGCACCAAGATCTCTACCTTGCTCTTACCCTGATTAATGCTACGTCCTGGAGATCTTCCCATGTTGATGTGAAGGGTCCTCTCCTTTTTCTAGCTGCTTAGTATTCCATTGTGCAGGTGCCTGGGTTGATTTAACCAGACCCCTGTGACAGATGTTTTGATTGTGGCCCGTCTTTTATTTTTAACAAAGATGTGTGGAAGAACCTTATACATACATCATCAGGTTGTTTGTCTATAGGACAATTCTCAGAATAGAACTTGTTGGGTTGAAGGGTAGAATCTCTCTTAATATAGCAACCTCGTTCATCCATCCACCCATCCATCCATCCACTCACCCATCCATCCATCCCTCCATCCATCCATTCATCCCTCCATCCCTTTACCCACCCATCCATCCATACATCCATTCATCCATTCACCCACCCATCCATCCATCCATCCATTCACCCATCCATCCATCCATCCATCCCTTCACCCATCCATCCATCCATCCATCCATTCATCCCTTAACCCATCGATCCATCCATCAATCCATTCATCCCTTAACCCATCCATCCATCCATCAATCCATCCCTTCACCCATCCATCCATCCATCCATCCCTTCACCCACCCATCCATCCATCCATCCATCCCTTCACCCACCCATCCATCCATCCATCCATTCCTTCACCCACCCATCCATCCATCCATCCATCCATCCCTTCACCCATCCATCCATCCATCCATCCATCCCTTCACCCACCCATCTATCCATCCATCCATCCATCCCTTCACCCATCCATCCATCCATCCATCCATTCATCCCTTCACCCACCCATCCATCCATCCATCCATTCATCCATCCATCCCTTCATCCATCCATCCATCCATCCATTCACCCATCCATCCATCCATCCATCCCTTCACCCACCCATCCATCCATCCATCCATTCATCCATCCATCCCTTCCATCCATCCATCCATCCATCCATCCCTTCACCCACCCACCCATCCATCCATCCATCCATTCATCTATTCACCCATCCATCCATCCATCCCCTCCCTGCTCCCACCACAC
>NW_011494765.1:3821155-3826913 GCF_000754665.1 Bison bison bison | reverse complement strand
TCCATCCATCCATTCATCCATCCATCCCTTCATCCATCCATCCATCCATCCATTCACCCATCCATCCATCCATCCATCCCTTCACCCACCCATCTATCCATCCATCCATCCATCCCTTCACCCATCCATCCATCCATCCATTCATCCCTTCACCCACCCATCCATCCATCCATCCATTCATCCTCTATCTCTTCATCCATCCATCCATCCATCCATTCACCCATCCATCCATCCATCCATTCACCCATCCATCCATCCATCCATCCACCCACCCATCCATCCATCCATCCATCCATCCCTTCACCCATCCATCCATCCATCCATCCATTCATCCATCCATCCCTTCATCCATCCATCCATCCATCCATTCACCCATCCATCCATCCATCCATCCCTTCACCCACCCATCCATCCATCCATCCATCCATCCCTTCACCCACCCATCCATCCATCCATCCATTCATCCATCCATCCCTTCATCCATCCATCCATCCATCCATTCACCCATCCATCTATCCATCCATCCATCCATCCCTTCCCCCATCCATCCATCCATCCATCCATTCATCCCTTAACCCATCGATCCATCCATCAATCCATTCATCCCTTAACCCATCCATCCATCCATCAATCCATCCCTTCACCCATCCATCCATCCATCCATCCCTTCACCCACCCATCCATCCATCCATCCATTCATCCATCCATCCCTTCATCCATCCATCCATCCATCTATTCACCCATCCATCCATCCATCCATTCACCCATCCATCCATCCATTCATCTATCTATCAACAGTTTGCCTACTACTCTATACCATAGTTTGCCTACTAAGGCCCAGCCACTAAGCAGGGCACAGAGGGCCAAGTGGCAAATGAACCAAGCTTGATCCTTGTCTTCTTAGAGTGTAAACTTCAGCCCCAGGGACACAGTGCCTTCCATCCACCCTGCCTACTGCTGCTGCAGGGTTCCTCTCACTCAAGAACCTGCAATGGCTCCCTGTGGCTCGCATTCCAACCCCCAACCTGAAGTGTATGATTCTCTGTTGTTTCTCCTCTAGCCTGGTGCATCCTTACTTTTTAGCTGAAAGCCTTCAGTTTCATGGGCTTCCTTACTGTCTTCTTGGGCCTCCATCTCTGGGCAACCCCAGAGAGTAAGCCCTGTGCCGGGTGGGCACCCTTGTTGCTGGAGCACCTTCAGTGTGCTGGCTGCTTTGCTATGCTTGGAATATTGGCTCTGGGGTCACACTGTTGGGTTCAAATCTGAAGCCCCTTGCCTTTGAGCCTTGCTGCCCTGGGCAAACCACTTAACCTCTCTAGCCTTGGCTTCCTCATCTGAAAAATGGGGACAATGGGGATTTCCCTGGCAGTTCAGTGGTTAAGAATCTGCCTTCCAAAGCAGGGGACATGGGTTCGATCCCTGACCAGAAAAAATAAGATCCCACGTTCTGTGGGGCAACAAAGCTGGTGCATGGCAACTAAGACCCACCTGAGTAAATAAATATTTTTTAAAATGGGGACAATAGTCTTGACTAATTCCAGGCTTGTGGTGAAAAGAAGCTAAACCCAGGCTCCTTACAGCAAGCCCCAGACACAGGCAAGTTGTGTCCTGTGTTTGCTTAATCCCCACAAATACTTTCCCAGGGGGGTATTAGACTCACTTTACAGATGAGAAACAGAGGCCCAGGAGGCAGGGTCAAGGTTGGAATGAGCACTGTTTGACTCCGTGATCCTTAGCCTTAATCACCAACTTCCCCAGCTTCACTGGGGTCCCTGTTGGCACAATGATACCCACTCTGCTGGCCACAGTGGCCTTTCCCACCCAGTTCTGTTTGGACCCTCTCAGCCCCCCTGCCCCACGCTGAGCTCTGGCTTCTCTCACTCATTCACTCACTCACTCACTCATCAGCTGTGCCAGGCGCTGTTCAGGTGTCCAGGATTCAGCAAAGAACAAAATGGCCATTCCCCGTGAAGGTCGGGGAGTTGGGGGGCAGGGGGACCAGAGTGCAGAGGGGTAGGGAACCCCAGGGAAGGCCGAGTCTCTGAGGAAAGCTGGAGGGAGGAGCTGACATGGGGTGGAGATGCACTTGGAACAGGAGGCTGGGAGAGCAGGGCTTTGGTGGAGGGGTGGGGCGAAGGTGTGGCTGGGATGCCCAGGACCCTTCTGAGAAGCTTGCCGTGCAATGGAGCAGTGTGAAGGTGTGGCTACTGGGGGAGGGATTCAAAGGACTTGCCTTTTTTTTTGGCCATGACATGCAAGGCATTGGTGCCCAACCAAGTACTGAACCTGTGCCCCCTGCAGTGGAAGCATGGCATCTTAACCACTGGACTGCCAGGGAAGTCCCAGGACTTTCTTTCCAGTGTGGAGAGACCTGAGAGGTTAAAGGCCGAGGGCGGATGGAGAAAGAAAAGGAACCTCTGATGAAGGGGCTGGAGGCAGATCCCACCTGGTCACTGCAGGCCAGGTGGGCACCGCAGTGGGGAGACTTCCATTTAGGGCCCCAAAGTGTTAAGGGGACTTCCCCTCAGAAGGCCCCCACTGCCTTGGGAAGGGGAGTTTGTTGGGTTAGGGTGGGTAGTGAGAAAGGCCAGGAAGGGGATGCCTGAGGGGAGGGCTGGAGGGCCTGGCTAGGTGTCCCCAGTGATGCTTGGTGCCATGGGCAAAGCACAGAGGACTGGCAGCAAGATCCCCCTCAGGGACAGGGAGCTAAAGCTCACAGGGGTTCCGAGCAGGCCCGACCCCAGCCCCGGAAGGCCCCCTTATCTGTTTGTCTCTCTGACCCCCCACCAGGCTCCGAGCATCATTCCTTTCTCATCCCCAGGGCCCAGGGCCCAGGGCCCAGAGCTGTTCCATTACAGCCCCTCCCTGCCCTTGTGTCCCATGGGCCTCCCTGGGCAAGGCCTTCTCCAGGGCAGGAGTGAGCAAAGAGCATCCAGACCCCACTTGTTATTGGGGGGTGTCTCTGAATGGGTGCCCAGAATTGGCTTCCATGGGTAGGAAGGAGCCAGAAGGCAAAGAGGGGGCATTTCAGATAAGGGAGCTGTATGTGCAATAGGGCAAAGGGGAAAAGGGGTCAGGTCTGTTCTAGGAAGAGTGAGGGCTTTAGTGGGGTGTAGAGGGGAATGCGATTTGAGGGAAGAAGGTGCCATACAGGGCTTCCTTGGTGGCTCAGAGGGTAAGGCCTCTGCCTGCAGTGCGGGAGACCTAGGTTCGATCCCTGGGTCAGGAACATCCCCTGGAGAAGGAAATGGAAACCACTCTGGGACTCTTGCCTGGAAAATCCCATGGCAGGAGAAGCCTGTCAGGCTATAGTCCGTGGGGTCGCAAAGAGTCAGACACGACTAAGCGGCTTCACTTTCACTTCACTTTTTTTCAAGTTCCATTTGACTTCAGAGCTCTAAACTGAGGCCAGATCATGAGCAGACTTGAACCCAGGGCATCGTGGTCGAGCCCTGGTCTGTGGGCTGCTCCATACCCTGGCACCAATGGGGCTCTGGGGGCTCCAGACCAGAGTGCCCTCGGCCACCTTGGTGAGTGGGCTCACTCACCATTTCAGGCTGGTCTAAGCTGAGATTGAGCATAACTGTTTTTAATAAGCTTCCGGGTGCAACTGATGCTTATTTGGGATGGAAACCAGGATGTTGGGGAAGGGAATGTTGCGGGCGGTTGTTTGGTAGGTGTGTGCCCTGGGCAGACTGGGCCAGGATGTCAAGCCCCTCCCATCTGTCTTCCATAAGGTCACCAGACCTCAACCACTGACCAGCCCATTTTGTAGGGAAATGATTGGCTTTTATTTTTTTAATCAAAAAGATAATGACAGAAATAAACACAATATCTATTTATTAAAGAAACTTTAAGGAAAAATGGCAAATAGAAGAAAATAAAAAATCATTCATAACCTTATTACTGAGGGACCAGCACCATGTAAGATATCAACATGCGTCTTCTAGCAATGTACATTTAGACTGTCCAACAAATGTTATTAAGCTCCAATTTTGTGTCCAGAATAACACACACACAATAATGAAATGAAACAATAACTAAGCCAGAAACAAAACACACACACAAACACACATGCACACACACGTATTTCTTTCTTTTTTTTAAAAGATGGTATCTTGTTGTTTATACCACTTAGTAACTGCTAATTTTTGATAGCTCTCCCATGTGAGAGCACACACTCATATTTACCATGACTTTTTTGTTTAATTAAAAAAAAAAAAACCACAAGATAAAAATATTAAAAGTACAAATAGCTGTATTCCCCCGCTACCATCACTGTTAACAGTTTTGGGACGGCAATGGCACCCCACTCCAGTACTCTTGCCAGGAAAATACCATGGACGGAGGAGCCTGGTGGGCTGCAGTCCATGGGGTCGCTAGGAGTCGGACACGACTGAGCGACTTCACTTTCACTTTTCACTTTCATGCGTTGGAGAAGGAAATGGCAACCCACTCCAGTGTTCTTGCCTGGAGAATCACAGGGACAGAGGAGCCTGGTGGGCTGCCGTCTATGGGGTCGCACAGAGTTGGACACGACTGAAGCAACTTAGCAGCAGCAGCAGCAGCTATATTCCCCCCCTACCACCCACTGTTAAGTTTTGGGAGGGCATGTTTTTAGAACTTTTATGCATGTACATGTAAATATGTTCCCCCCCCCATAACTATAAACATGCTATAAATAGTTTGGCATTTGCTTACGTACTTATTTATCCACAGTCTTGGAGATGGGTCCACATCAGCACACAAAGGTTTCCCTCATTCTTTTTAAGGCTACTTAAGATGGTTGTGCAAAATGTATCCATCTCGTAGACTTTTAGCTGTATCCAGGTTGTCACATATTTATTAACAGTGCCTCCTTGCATATGCTTGTGTATGGAACTTGTCTATCTTCACTAAATCCTAGAAGCAGAAATGTTAAATAAAACAATGTATATATATATATATATATTATTTTTTTTAATGTATTTTTGGCCTCACTGGGTCTTCACTGGAGCACATGGGCTGTTCGTTGCCGTGATCGGGCTTTCTCTAGTTGTGATGAGCGAGGGCTATGCTTCAATGCCGTTCGTGGGCTTCTCCTTGAGCTGGCTCTCTTGTTCTGGAGCACAGGCTCTAGGGTGCACGGGCTTCGGTAGTTGAGGCAGGTGGACACAGTTGTTTAGTTGCCATCAGCACGTGGGATCTTAGTTTCTGGACCAGGCATCAAACCCATGTTTCCTGCGTTGGCAGGTGGGTTCTTTACCACCCGGCCACCAGAGAAGCCTTAGTATGCGTGCATGCTAAGTCGATTCAGTCGTGTCTGACTCTTTGTGATGCTATGGACCATAGCCTACCAGGCTCCTCTGTCCATGGAATTCTCCAGGCAAGAGCACAGGAGTGGGTTGCCATGCCCTCCTCCAAGGGATCTTCCCGACCCAGGGATCAAAGCTGCGTCTCTTAGGTCTCCTGTCTTGTCAGGCATGTTCTTTACTACTAGAACGACCTGGGAAGTCCAGGGAAGCCCCTATGTATATTTTAGAGACTGTCAGTGTATGCTGCCTCTTTTACAAGGCTGACCAATCGATTTTTCCTGCAGCCTCACCAGTACCCAGTATTATCATTCATTTGAATCTTGACCAATCTGATAAGCCAAACATTCTATCTTGATGCTGTATTAATTTGCCTTTTTCTGGGTATTGGTGAGGTTGGGCACCTTTTCTTACACATACGGACCACTTTCATTTGTTTTGTGAATTGTCTCTGACATATTTCTAGA
>NW_011494765.1:3808194-3821055 GCF_000754665.1 Bison bison bison | reverse complement strand
TGAGAGATTCTTATACGTAAATGTGCATGCAGGAGTGTTCAGTTGCTCAGTCATATCTGACTCTTTGTCACCCCATGGACTGAAGCCCGCCAGACTTCTCTGTCCATGGGATTTCCCAGGAGTGGAAAATACTGGAGTGGGTTGCCATTTTCTCCTCCAAGGGATATTCCTGACCCAGAGATCAAACCCAAGTCTTCTGCGTCTCCTGTTTGACAGGCAGATTCTTTTTACCATTGAGCCACCTAGGAAGCCCATATGTATATGTACTTATATGTAAATATGCTCACTTCTTTCTGTCATATATCTAGCAAATAGCCCTCCTCCCTCCAATTTACAGTGTGTCTTTTATATTTTGCTCATTTGGAATACTTTGCTATGCCAAATTATTTTATAATTTATGTAGTTAGAGTAAATTTTGTTATTTATCTTTGGAAGTCAAACTAGAAAGATATTCCCTATCCTCAAGATTATAAACATATTCACCAATAGTTTCTTCTGGTAATCGAAAAAATAAATTCCCTTCTAAAAACTTAAATCATTAATCTATCTGAAATTTATTTTCACTTAAGGTAGGGATGTAACTATTTTTTTTCAGTGGTTCTTCTAATGTCTCTGATCCTTTATTAAAAGTTCCATTATTTCCTTATTGATTTGAATTGTCTTTTGCTGTAATTAATTCTTATTGTCTTTGGATCTATCTCACTGGCATGCTTGTCTCTCCCTCTGCTGGTATCTCCCTGATTTAATTACTGTAGTTTTATAATATGTTTTGTAATCTTACAAGCAAACCCTTCTCATTAATCTTTCTTTTCAAAACTTTCTTGGTGATTCTAATATGTTTGCATATCCAGATGAACTTTAGAATCATTTAATTTGAAAAATAAAATTCCGTTGACTTTTTGTTTGTGTTGCATATGCAGATTACTTCGAAGAAGGTAGGCATTTTATAGATTTTTACAGCGCTCCACCTTCCTATCCAGTAAAATGCCTTGTTGCCCAGCCAGTTAAAAGTTCTTCTGTGTCTCTCAAGGAAGTTCTTAAGTTTCATTTGTATAGGTCCTAATACATTTTTGGTTGTGCTTAGTTGTAGGCATTTGGTACTTTTTAATGGTGTTTATAATGGGATTTTTCCCATTATATATTTTAACTGCTTGCTACTGAAGTCTAGAAAAGTTATTTCTTTCTAATCATCTAACTATTGGTTTCCCTGGTTTCTCAGTGGTAAAGAACCTGCCTGCCTATGCAGGAGACGCAGGTTCAATCCCTGGGTTGGGAAGATCTCCTGAAGAAGGAAATGGTGACCCACTCCAGTATTCTTGCCTGGGAAATCCCATGGACCGAGGAGCTTGGCGGGCTAAATCCACGGGGTCACATAAGAGTTGGACACAACTTAAGTGACTAAGCAGCAACAACACACTAGCTGTTTTACCAAACTCTCTCTTTAGCTCTAATAATTTTTTATTTCGTTATCATGGGTTTTATTGGCAAACAGCATCTTCATTTGAAGAATGGTGATGCTTTCTTTTCCAGTATCTATACTTCCTTTTAGCCTTATATGTCATGATTATTTGGAATGGATGGGTTATAGTGTGTGGTCTGGGAATCACCAATAACCTCCGATGTGGCTTAGTGATGCTGAGCACCACTTTAAGCATCTGGAGGTGGCCATGAGGAAAAGGGAATGTAAGCATGTCTCTAAGACAAAAGGAGGAGAACTCCTGGGCAAAGTTGTAGCCTAGCTGCCATCACAGGCACCCTGTCAACAACCTGGGCTGGCTCATCTGTCTGCTGTTTGACACCTAAGTACAAAGTCTGCGTGATATTTAAATGGGCATTGAATGTAACGGGCTATTTACATAGTTTTTCCTGGTGTTAACTATGTATTCTTGGACTTGCATTCCTGGAATAGTTGCTATTTAGTCACAGTGTATTATACTTTTATATTCTACTAGATTCTCTTTGATAGATTGGTCTATAGGGCTTACGGAACTGTCTTTGTTGGGTTATGACATGAGATTTTTGATTGCTTCATAGAATTATAAGTGAAACTTTCCATACTTTCCTATTATAAGCAAACATTTTCATCTTTTCCTAATCTCAGGAAAGTATTAATTGCAGGTGGATTATCCATTCTTTGCGAGAGTACATAAAACCCTCTGGGCCTGGTGCCATTTTAGTGTCATCTTTCTAAAACTGAAATTTAACTATGCCATATGCTTTCAACAGCTTCTCACTGACTACAAGTTAAGCAAAAATCCTTTAGCCTGACATTCAAGTTGCAGTATGATTGACCTCTGCACCGTCTGTCACTACTCTCCCTCACTCTCTTATACTCTAGCTGTGCTATGCTCAGTCACGTCCAACTCTTGCTACCCTGTGGACTACAGCCTTCTGGACTACAGACTTCTCTGTCTGTGGGACTTTCCAGGCAAGAATACTGGAGTGGGTTGCCATTTCCTTCTCCAAGGAATCTTCCTGACTCAGGGATCAATCCCTCTGGCCACACCTAACTTCTCAAAATTCCTCAGGCCCTAGAGTAGGAGATTCAAGAGGGTAGGTTGTTTTCAGGGCAGAATCTCTGGCACCCTGTAGAAACTTCCCTTTGACAGGTATTCCTTGAGTTCATGTTGAATGGCATTCACTGTGTTACTTTTATTGTATCTTTTAGTTCATGTCAACACATGTTTGCTGAGCATCTCCTTTGTGCCTGGTCATATGCTGATCCTGGGGGAAAGAATCTTGGCATCTGTACTCAAGGTGCTGTTTGGCTATTGGGGAAACAGGTGAGTAAACACATCTTATACACAGTGATGTAATTGCAGTCAGGAGGACATGAGTGGCACTGTGGGACCCCAGGAAGGGCCACCTGACCCAACCCAGGAAGAGAGGTCAAAGAGGCTTCCTGGAGAAGGTGGCCCTGGAATTTGTCTGGCATGATGAGGAGAAGAGGGTATCCATGCTAAGGGGACACGAGGAACCAAGACCCAAAGGGAAGAACCAGCACAACTCCGTCATCTCTTCTCAGGACGACTGTAGTACCTGCCTCCTAGTATGTCATGTCCCTCCTTTGCTGAAAATCCACTGATGGTTTTTAGCTTGCTCCAGATAAATCCCAGGGCTTCCCTTGGGGCTCAGTTGGTGAAGAATCTGCCTGTAATGTGCGAGACCTGGTTTCAATCCCTAGGTTGGGAAGATCCCCCGAAGAAGGGAAAGGCTACCCATTCCAGTATTCTGGCCTGGAGAATTCTATGGACTGTATAGTCCATGGGGTCGCAAAGAGTGGGACATGACTGAGTGACTTTAACTTTCACTTTCGGATAAATCCCGAAGTCCTTGACACAAGCATGACCGGATGTATCTGGCCTCAGTGATTCTCTGAATTTACCTGATCACTCTATTCCAACCACTGCTGTTTCTCGGAGAGCCCAAACAGTGCTGGCTCAGGCCTCTGCACTGCCTGCTCCCTGTGCCTGGAGATTCCCACCTTCATTCTCCCCCAGTCTCTGCCCAAATGTCACCAACTGGTGAGGCTGTCCTTGACCCCTGTATAAACTCTCAGTTACTCTCTGTCTTCACCTGGCTTTATTTTCCTCTGAGCTTATAAAGTCACCTGATTTAATACACATGCACATACACATGTATATGTATACATATATATGTATGTATGTATCATAATGTGTGATGTGATATATATGTATGATTTTTAACCTTTTTTTTTTTTGCCGGTTAGAATGGGAGTTTCAAGGGAATAGGGACTTTATTCACTCTTGTGGTCCTAGTACTAGAACACCATCTAGAAGCCTATGTTCAGTAACTTCAAACAGTTTGGCATTGCTGGGAACAGAGCAAACTTGAGGAGGGAGGCGGGAGATGAGGCTTAGAACCAGTAGACTCCACCGGCAGGCTGGGGGTGGGGGGTGCCTTGGATGATGGCAAGGAGCTTGGATCTTTTCCTGGAGTCAGTCAGCCGGGCAAGATGAGTGGTTGAACTTATGCTTATGGATAGTCAGGTTGCTGGTTGGGAGGGGCATGTCCTGGAAGGAGTGAGACTGGCAGCCAGTGTGGTCAAGCTACCCCAGTGCAGGTAATGGGTAGTGGTGAAGGGTTGGTTGTAGGGGAGGGAGTCAGGGAGGAGCCAAGTCTGATGGTCAGGCTGCTGGTGTGGCCACTGAGGGGTGAAATGCCATTCACTGAGCTGGGGAATCCCAGAGGAATGATTCTGTTCTGGGGGTGTCAAGTCCAAGGGGCTCTCAGGCATCTTAGTCGGGGGTATCTGGGAAGTTGGGGCCAGGGATCTAAAGCTTAGGAGAGCATCCTGCCCTGGACAGTTTTGGGCTTGGAGCCTGGGGAGCATGACATCCTCGTTGTCATCGCCACTCATGATCTTCACTGAGATGGTGGCTTAGTTGCTAAGTTGTGCCCGACTCATGTGACCCCCTGGACTGTAGCTGGCCAGGCTCCTCTGACCCTGGGCCTCCCCAGGCAAAAATACTGGAGTGGGTTGCCATTTCCTTTCCAGGGGATCTACCCAACCCAGGGATTGAACCTGTGTCTCCTGCACTGCAGGAGGATTCTTTACTGCTGAGCCACCTGGGACGCCCAGTCTTCATCTAAGCGAACTTTAATTAAGCACTTAGTAGGTAGCAGGCACTGTGCTCTTTATTATTGACTCTTCCCTATAATCCAGTGGTGTGCTGATACAGGTCTCGCCACCAGTTCTCCAGAGAAAAAGCATCAGATCAGATCAGATTAGATCAGTCGCTCAGTCATGTCCGACTCTTTGTGACCCGTGAATTGCAGCACGCCAGGCCTCCCTGTCCAACACCAACTCCCGGAGTTCACTGAGACTCACGTCCATCGAGTCAGTGATGCCATCCAGCCATCTCATCCTCTGTTGTCCCCTTCTCCTCCTGCCCCCAATTCCTCCCAGCATCAGAGTCTTTTCCAATGAGTCAACTCTTTGTATGAGGTGGCCACACCCTGATTTGTAGAGTTTGCCAATTTCCCTGGTGTAAATACTCCAACCGTGGTTGATTTCAAGTGACCCATGATGTCATGGGATGTAGAACTAGAAGAGATAGGCAATAACACACCCCTATGTGGGATTTCCACCACAGATACAACAGACCCAGACAACCTTCAGGGCGTTGATGATAGTAAAATGTAATTTTACAGGAATTGACAGATTTGGAGTATTTATTTCAATATCACAATATTTAATTGTAAGTTTACCTAATTTAATTTTTAACAAAGGCTATTTTTAATGACCAGCCCACAAAGGTAATTCTTGAAAATTTAACAAGCAGTTCTTGGGAGCTTGTCTGAACCAATTTCAGTACACGGCTGCTACAATCCCATGACATAGCTGCTGTCATTGGGGAGGTGAAGTGAGGTCACCCAGCTGGTGAATGGGAGAACTGAGCATTCCTGAGCAAGTAACTTCCTGCCCTCGAGCCTCAGTTTCCTCATCTGTAAAATGGGGCCAATAAAATGTATCTCCTGGGGTGCTATGGAGATTTCATGAGTTAAAGCTTGTAAAGCACCTGGCATAAAGCAAACGCTTGACAAGTGGGACCCACTAGTGTGTTATAGTTACTTTAGTAAAAATAATGAACATATATCCTCTCAGGGTGTTCATACTCTAGTAGGGGGGGAGGTGGGCAATGACAAGACCTATATGCATTCATGGGATTCTTTTCTGCAAAGGAAGGCTACCTGGAGGAGGTTGCATTTAAATTGACTCCAGCAGGGTTGAGGACTCAGGATGGAGGGGGGTCCATGGGGGACAGAGGGACGCATTCCTGGCTGACGGTCCACACAGTGGAGGAGGGATGAGAGATGAGACCTAAGGCAATAAGAAGGTTGTGAATGCAGACATATCTTCTAAACTTTCCTCGGAGGGCTGTGGGGAGCCACAACAGGTTGCTCAGAGGGCCCGACGGCATCAGGTTGGTCTCAGGGATCGTCAGTGTGACTGCGGTGGGAGGAGGCCCAGGAGTGGACAGGAGTGGAGGCGGTACAGGCCATGATGAGGAGACGTGGGGATGGGAGCCCACCCACCCGGCCTCCTTCGCTGTGCGTGGGTGGGGCTGGAGGGTGTCCAGACACACAGGTTCCCTTGACCCCTCCTCCCCCTCAGCTACAGTGGTTGTGGGCTGGGGAGAGTAGCAGGTTTCCCTTCCTGAACGGCTATCATCCCCAGCCCGGCTCAGGCCGAGTCCAGCTCCAGCTCCAGTGGCTAATCCTGGTGACACTGGGTCCTGAGGCCGGGGCGGGGCAGCCGGGCAGCTGGCCTCAATTAGCCGGGGAGCCGGGTCTGGACAGTGTCATTAGGAGAAAACCAGAGCCTGGCCATAAACTCTAATGAATGCATTAATGGAAGGCTTGTGCGCCTCAAAGGGGAAAAAAAAAAAGCGGGTCTAAATAAAGTTATTAACACAGCCCACCTGTGTTAGGCTCTCGGCCTATATTGTTCAAATAGCCCATTAACTCCTGAAGCATCCAGTCTTGAAAGCAAGCCCTGCCTCTCTGAAGCAGGCGTTTAACTGCGTTCATATAATTCAATTAGATCCCGCAGTCGTGGTCCAAAGGCATTCTCTGGGCTTTCATCTCGGTAATGGTCTGCAGGCCGGAGTGGAGAACAGGGGGTTAAAAAGAGGGGCTTAGAACCTGCTTTTAGGCCCAATTCACCCCATCACCTGGAGGGGCCTCCAAATGAGTTTCCTGGGGCAGAAAGCTTTCCCCATGCGCCCGGGCTCGGATGGCCTTCTGCGCCTGGAATTCCAACCCGCATCCGTCTTGGGCATCCTCTGTCCAGCATCCAGGCCCCGTGGTCTCCGTTCGGCCCCACCCCCCTCATCCAGTGGTCCAACAGTCCAAAGACCCTGACTCCACTCAGCCGACCCTATTAATAAAGAGTTAAGAAAATTCATTAGGAAGTGGGTCTTTTATAGATTCCGTTAAAGCCTTCTTCCTACTTCTGTCACTGAAAAAGGATAAAAATCCTTTTATCACTCTACAACTTGTTAATGTTCCACCCCAGGAGCACTTCATCTGTAATAAACATCTTCACAAAATATGCACCCCCAGGGAGGAGCCGTTAATTTCCTCAAGGCCTCACACATGTGAGGTTTTATGGCCTGCAGGTGCTTCATGAGATTGCGTGGACTTCTAATAAACGTCCACTAAACCGCAGGTAGCCTGGGAGAGAGATGGGCCCGTGCACCTGTCCACAGAGAGCCTCCATGCAGCCGTACCTCCTGGGCCGGCCCTGGCACCGCCAGCTCCTGAGTTCGCCCTGCCCCTCGGACGCCGGCAGGTAAGTTCCCACGGCCCTGGACTCCATCCGAGCCGCTCCCAGAGCCTGGTGCCCCTTGACCCTGGGGAAGACTCCACTCCGGAAACCCGTGTCCCTTGGCAGTCATGGCAGACACACAAAGACGCATTCTCTGGTTGATTTCTTGTTCGCTGTGGGGGCAGTTGCCCCCATTAGGATCTGCCGTGGAAGTGTGTTTATCAATAAATTTGACTTCCCATTTTCTTAATAACTGAAATGGAGAGAAAAGAGCTGCTTGCCTCTCTCAAGTGCGATTCGTAGGAAGTGTGTTTTGCATATCTTCAGGGCAATTTTTGGGATGTTAAAAATAATTGCTAGAAAACTACATGGCAGCTCAGTCACTAGCCAAGAAAAAAAAAAGATTACTTAAGGAGTAGTTTTCATCAGTGTTCCAAGAAATAATTAGAAGTTTGCATTTAATAAATATGTCTCTGGTCTCCAGGGTTCTTTCCAAGTCATGATCACCAAATTAATCGCGAGGTGTGTGCTGGCTTATGGGCAGATATGAGGCCCTGTGGCTGAGGCAGCTGGCGATGCGGCCAGTGGCTCTTTCTTAACCTCAATGTGAGCTGGAAGGTCACATAGGAGTCTATACTCCTGGGGGGATCACAGAGGGCTGGGGAGGGGGCAAGCAGATGGGGGATCTGATAGATCTGCAGCCCCTTTCAGGACAAGGTGCCTCGGAGGACCCAAGGCAGGGTGACACACTGGTCTCCAAGTCAGAGAGTACACGTTGCTTCTGGACGCTTAACCACTGGCATTTCTGGGATGCTTCCATGGTGGTGTGGGAGGGACATGCCCCCAGGTCTATCCATATGGCTTGGGGCATGTTGGCCCGGCTCAGGGAAGCCACCCACGCCAGGGAGAGGGGCTGTGAGATTCAGCTGAGGCACCACGCTGGGCTCACAGAAGCTTCTGGAAAGAGGAGATAGCCCCCCTCTTTCTGGAAGCCCCTAGGAGAAACATTGAATTCAGCTGCGCTCGCAGGTCCCTCCTTTTCAGCCAGAGGGGCCGGGGAGGTAGAGCTGGGCCTGAGCCAGCTGAGCCTTGGGATGGGCGCTTTTCTGGCCTGGGAAGAGATTGATGACGATCCCACCGCTGAGCACAGTACCCGTGATAATACAGGTTCTGAGCTGTCACTATGGGCCAGGGCCAAGCGTGCGGAGGCGAGTCAGGGGTGAGTTTATCTCTGGGGCCTTAACTACCCCTTTGTGTGCGAGGAAGCTCAGGTTTAAGCAATGAGCTTACTGACCTGAAGTCGCCCAATGGACCAGAGCGTTTGGGACTAAAAGCAGAGGATCCTACCAAGATCGCCTGCAGGCACCCTCCCGTCAAACCTTAAAGGGAAGCGGCTCCCCCGGTTTCCAGACAAGCCGAGACTCACCTGGCAGCGGGGAACCTGGCAGGGCCCTGACCTCCGCCTCCTTTCCTTGGACGTGGCTGCCCCCTCGCCCTCCTCTCTCTGTGCCGAGAAGAGAGCGGGTTGTTCACCCCCTGCCCCGACCCCTGCCGATTCGCCTGGCCCAGCCCAGCAGAAGCCATAGGAGGGCCAGGGAGCCTGGAGTGGCTTCAGAGGCCACGATGGACATGATGAAAGGCCCGGAGCACGGGACCCAGCCGAAAGGTTAGAGGAAGCGGGATTATTCCTCCCGGGGAGCGGAAGGCCCAGGGGGCAGGGGCCCCGGCTAATGGCGAGCACCAGATGCTGACCAGCTGTTCTCTGTCTCCCTGGAGGCCCAGCAGAGCCAGATAGGGCTTCTACAGCAGGAGAGAATTAGGAGGGATAGGAGGAAGAACTGGCTGAGGGGGGTGGTCAGGCTCTGAGGAGCTGTAAGGAACAGGACAGCAGCTCCAAACAGCTCGTGGGGGCCAGAGAGAACTCGGAAAGTTAGCCCCAAGGACTATCCTCCTCCATGACACGTTTAAACAAACCCATCACCCTCTCCCAGCCCTGCCTGTGGGTCTGACGCTCCACTCTTGCAGCAGGCCCAGCGTCTGGGCTCTCAAGCTTTAAATAGGAGCCCCTGAAGCTGCCCCTCCAAGCTTGCTGAACAGTCAGGGTTCTGGGGCATCTCATGTCTCAGCCCACCCAGGCTGAGCCCAGCCGGTCCCAGAAGGTGAAACCTTTAGCGGCCAAAGGCACCCCCCCAAACATCATGATGCCCCCCCACACCCTAAACCGTAGCTCATGAAAATAAACTGTCAAAGTACAAAACTGTTCAGTAAGGGTTAGGAAGGCCTGCAATGTCCCAGTTCTCCCCACAATGAACACTTTGGTGTTTTAAAACAATTCAGCTGAAACCTCTAGGTGTCTTGTGTTCAGCTGGTGCCCTAAGCACAGGCTCTGTCTGCTCACAGGGTGACCCAGCCTGGCGCTTCCTCCCTCGGACCAGGGCCACTGACCCTGGAGAGCTGGGGACAGGAGAGACCCTGGAAAGCCACGCTCAGGGCTGAGCTGAACCAGTTTCCTTCCTTCCTGCAAACCTCACCCCAACCTGCAACCCACAATACGGAAACCTGGGTGCAGCGAGAGGATGGGACAGGTCTCTGGGGTCACAGCCACACGATGGTGGCCAAGCCTTGTTCTAGCCCAACGCAAAGCACTGTTTTCTTGATGGCTTTGGTTCTGCTTCTGGGCGGAAAACTAGGATGTCCCTGCTCAGCTTCCTCGACCCCTTCTAGAGCCCTGGGCCGGGGTTGTGGGATTAAATATAGGACTCTCCATCCGACTGGAATTTCAGGTAACAAGGGATAATTTTCCAGTGTAAGTTTGTCCAGTGCGATATTTGGGACACACTTATACTGAAAAAAAGCTATTCCTTATTTACCTGAAATTCCAATTAAATCCTGCATCCTGTATTTTATTTGTTAAAATCTGGCGATTCTACCCAAGGCCCCCTTCCCCAGTTGGGGCTGCTGTTCCCTTCCGGGGAGAATCTTCTAGGCTCTTCTCTGTCAGCAGGACCCTGGGCTGGAGGCACCGGTCTTACAATTTGGAGACGCCAGAAGCCATAATTATTCCTTTACTGTTGCGAAGAACAGCAAATGCGTTTTCTTGCGGTATTTTTCTTCTGGTATTGCTTCTGGAGGAGGCTTGGAGGGCTCCCTCTCAAGGGGAATTATTTATTGGGAAACGGGGCGGTCCTGAGTTTGTTGCTCGTGGAGGGTATGGCAGTGCCGGGCAGACTGTTCCTGTGGTCTCTAGTTTCTCTTGACGAATGTGGAAAACAGCCGATGGTGCCCTGCGAACTTTTCCTTCTGATGTTTCTGGAAGCTCATCTCCTCGATTTAAAACTTGCTGGAACACAGGTGGATTTTTTTTTTTTTAAAGATGTAAAATGAAAGAAAAACACAAAATACCCGCAAAAGTTCTAGCAAAAGTTCTCGGAGCAGCTCTTGAAATACAATTCTTGGGATCAATGATGTTTCATTTTTCAAACTGTTGAGGTCCTTTTCCAAAAAATTATTCCCAAAAGGGCTGCTGCCTTTGCATATAAAGAGACTTAGATCTTTTTCTTTCCCATTCTCTCTCTTTCTTAAGCTAACACATAGATGTTAAAGACATTATCTGAACTAGGCAATCAGGAAAAAATATTTGCAGAGTCAAGAAAGATCAACAGAACTTGAAAATAGGAAACAGATAAAAAGCAAGTAAAAGACACACACGAGAAAAAAAAGTCTTTTATATTAGATTTTTGTTAATATTTTTTGACATCTAACTTTCTACCTTGTGCTACCCTAGTCACACTTAGTTTCAAGATGCCGTAACTAAAACATCAAATCTTGGATTTTTCTCACTTCTCCCAAATATTTGATGGCTTTTTCTTTCTTTTTGTTTTTTTAAAACATCTTCCCGGACCAGAAAAAAATATTCCAACGCGGGAAAATAATGTATTCAGTGAATTTCCTTTGGAGAACAGTATTTAAAGGCAGTCAGGCTCTGCTTTTAAGATGGCAAAATTTTGCAAAGACAAAACCCGAGTCCCAATTCACATCAGAATGAGAGCCAGGGGAGTTCACCTACGCTCCATCCGCTAAATCTGAACAACGGGGTGAGTCCTGCTTTCCTGAGCAAAGACGCTGGCTGAAACCTAAGGGACCCAAACCTCAGCCAGCACCCCCTTTCCAGTTCCCATCCCTCCTCTTCCCTCTGGGATCATAGACCTCAGAGGGGAATCTTGGCCCCAAGCCTGGAGCCACGAGGTGCGGCTTGATGTCAATTATGCCCCAATTCTAGAGGTGCTATCAAAGAGTTAACTAGGATGTCCCAGTGCGCAAATGTGGGATAATTGGGAAACAAATTCTACAGACATCTTGAAAGGGGCAAAAGACCTTTGATCTTTCTATAGAAAGGCAGGCATTAGCAACGTTACTGCCTTTTGGGGCCTGTACACATCTCATACCAGGTTAGAGTATGCCATCTTCCTGAGGAATCAGCCGACACCTAATTCCATCATAGTTTAATTATCCTAACTGGTTTCATATGTCCAAAGGCATTTTCCCCAAAGATTAGAGGAGAGAGAGGGAATGACAAAATAATTAAATATGCAATTTGCCAAGCGTGGGCAATATGGCTTTGAAATCACCTTTTCAGGAAGTTTTACTGCTTGTTCATGGACATGTATATTGCGGGCTTCAGACTTTTATTTAAGCTCTTTTGATTCCCTTAATGGATTAATACCTGGGTGCCATCAGCGAGGGCCTGAGACCTATGGCTGTTTCTAATTTCGCAAATATTGCGCCTGCTTCCTCCGGTGTTATGACAAAAACAAGTATCTAGAATTTGCCTTCTCACTAAAAGCAACACACTGATCCCCTCAAATAACTGCCTGATGTCAGAATCGGCATCTCACAAGTGGCGTTGTCGGTTACAGGAAACTTTCACGGTGCCAGGGCCTGGGCGGCGGGCGGTGGCCTTGGCAGGACCAGGCAGGCCTGGGTTGTGCTCGGGGCCTGGGTCCGTTTCAGGGTGGCAATCCCAAAACAAGTCCTTGCCTCCTGACAGCGGGATGCCTGTCGGTCTAAGGCAGTGTCCGTGTGCGAAGGAATGTGTTAGTGTCCCGGCTTCGGATTCCTGCCAGTGGGTAAGGAACATTCCAGGGGAAGGGGCGGGGAGGTGCTCGCCAGGATTTGGAGAAGAGTCTCCGGGGCTCAGACTGTTGCTGCTAGAAGAGAGGCATCCGGAAACCGGAGCAGGAGTTGCTCTAGGGGAATAGTTTGCATTCTGTGTCTCGGATGGGAGAACTGGCGTTCAGGAGGAGTAACGCTCGAAAATGATCGCACTGCGCCTGTCTTTTGGCTGAGCTGAGTGTCTGGGGGCAGTGTCTCAGGGCCAGTTGCATGACAGCAGGGTCTTTGGGGGAATTCTTTTTGGGTCTTGAACCTCTGTGGGTACCCAGTGGGCCAAGGATGGGTCTTTAATGACATTCCGAGTCACTTAGTGCTGGAGGGGTGAGAGGATAGGTGGAAAGGAGGGGGAGAGAAAACGAATGCAAAAGATGTGCATGCACATGTACACACACACA
>NW_011494765.1:3783816-3807927 GCF_000754665.1 Bison bison bison | reverse complement strand
GTCATGGCAGAGGAGGCCAAAGTCTCTGGCCTCTGTCTGCGGGGGACGCAGGCCATCCCACCTCCTGGGAAGGGCAGGGAGGTGGCTGGCCCTGGAGTGGGGGTGCTGGCCCAGGCCACGGGCTGTGGCCGAGGGAGGGGGCTTTCCTAGCCTCCATGTTCAGACCTACGTGCCCGTCATGCCAGGTTCACTGGCTCCCAGTGAAAAAAACTCACCTACCATGCATCTTAGCCAACCTCAGCAGCCACGGGGGATGCTGGCGTGGGGAGTGAACCCAAGTCAGTAAGAACAGTGCCGGCAAAGATAACCCTGGTTGCTTACGGAGCGCTCAATCCGCCGGGGACCAACCAAGCGTTTGACGAGGATGATCCTATGTGCTCCGAGTTAGGTGGCCTGCCAGTCAGAGGCAGGGTGGGACCAGACCTGTCACCCCACCGCCCAGCTCTTAATCACTGGCCTCGCTGGAAGGGTGGGAGCCTGAGCTGGTCCTCAGGCCCCCGCGACGCACCACTTCTCCAGGTGCGTAGCCCTTTCCTCGATTCTTCTTACCTGTGCCTGGGCTTTCAGTAAGACCACAGCCATAAAGTTAGCAAGACCCCAGCTCTGAGGTCCTGCTCCCCCACCCCACAGGTGTCCAGAGGTGGCCCCAGGCAGCGGCTCTGGAAGCGGGGAGCCAAGAGTCAGGCACCCTGGAGTGGGAAGGAGAGATAGAGGACCCCTAGCCCAGGGGGACTTGTCTTTGATCTCTGGTTAAAGGAAAGCACCCTCTCCAGGGGTTTCCTCCTCATCAGGGAGGGAAGCCCCCTTTCTGGCTGGCAGACAGTGAGTGGCCAGAGACTGTCCCCTCCCAGAGCCTTCCCGCGAGAGAGGTCCTGCTTTCAAAGGGACTCTGGAGAGGCTCACCTAGACTCCAGGGTTAGAACTGTCCCTGGCCTGGTGGCCTGCTGCCTTCCCCATGCTTGGATCCCAGCCACCTGCCCTTGAGGTTCTCCCGTCAGGGCGCCTCGGGCCCACTGACTTCTTGCCCTCCGCTGCTGCTGCCAGGAAGATGGGGCAGGTGTGCCCAGTCCCCCTGACCTCTGGTCAGCTGTCTGCGAGGAAGGACCTTAAGGTTCATCTAACTTGTGAAGAGAGAACCTCAGTTGGAAGCCTTGACTCACCCTGCCAGGCCCCAGCTTTGTGCCAGGCCCTGGGCTGATGCTGGGGGCACAGTGGCCAGGGAGATGGATGTGATTCCTGTCCTCATGCGGGGAAGTGGAGGGAGGTGGTTCTGATTCTGATTAGCAACGGGTTCTGGGCCACACAATCCACGGCAGATCATGGATGCCCCAGGGTTCCTGAGCAAGGGCTGGGGATAGAGCCCTCACTGTTGGGTGACAGCCCTCCTGGGGTCCCAGTGGGTCCCTAAAGGATACCGGAGTAGTGGTGGTCCTGATGCCTCCTGCCCCCACCTGGACCTGCGGTTTTTGGGCTGAGCCATGTGATGCCTCCATTAGGAGCCAGAGAATGGTGTACTCCTGCTTGAGCCTCGGGCAGGTTCTTCTTCCCATGTCCCGTCACTGACATGCCCTCTCGGACCCCTGGGTCACATCTGTGGTAAGAGGATGCAGAATGATAAAAGGAAGGGCAAGATGAGAGCAAAGGGCTTCTCCCCAACTTAAAAGAAATGTATTGATTTACTGTGTAAATATAGCTGTATTTATATTGATAGTATAGTTGATTTACTGTGTGTTAATTCTCTGGTGTGCAGCACAGTGACGCAGTTGTGCATATACATACATGGTTTGCCATAGGATGTTGAATATAGTTCCTTCTGCGCTACAGGAGGACCTTGTTTCTCTATCCCATACATAATAGTTTGCATCTGTTAATCTCGCACTCCCAGTCTATCCCTCCTCGACCCCTCCTCCCTTAGCAACGACAGGCTGTTCTCTATGTCTGTGAGGCTGTTTCTGTTTCTTAGATATGTTCATTTGTGGCATATTTTAGATTCCACATATAAGTGATATCATATGGTATTTGGCTTTCTCTGTCTGATTTCACTTAGTATAAGAATCTGTAGTTCTACCCATGTTGCTACAAATGGCATTTCATTCTTGTTCTGGCTGAGTAGTATTCCATTGTGTGTATATGTGTGTGTGTATATATGTACATACACCACATCTTCTTTATCCATTCATCTGTCAATGGACATCTAGGTTGCTTCCATGTTCTAGTTATTGTAAACAGTCCTGCAATGAACACTGGGGTGTATGTATCTCTTTGAATTATATTTTTGTCTGGATATATGCCTAGGAGTGGGAGTACTGGGTCACATGGCAACTCTATTTTCAATTTTTTGAGGAATCTTCATACTGTGTTCCATAGCAGCCACACTAATTCACCCTCCCATAGCATACTAGGGTTCCCTTTTCTCCATACCCTCTCCAGCATTTGTTATTTGTAGATTTTCAAATGATAGGTATTCTGGCCAGTGTGAGGTGGTACCTTGTTGTAGTTTTGATTTACATTCCTCCGATAATTAGCAATGGTGAGTATGGCTCATGGGCTTGTTGGCCATCTGTATGTCTTCTTTAAAGAAATGTCTATTTAGGTCTTCTGCTCATTTTCTGATTAGGTTGTTTTTTTGTTGTTACAAATATATTCAAACACAGACTTTTTAAAAATTATAAATATATAGAAAAATTGAGAGCAGTCCAAGGAATGCCAATATACCCCCTTCTTAGATTCAATACACATGAACATTTTACTATACTTTATCTATGTATGTGCTGTGTGCTTGGTTTCTCAGTCGTGTCTGACTCTTTGTGACCCCCATGGCCACCAGGCCAGGCCCTCCTGCTAGGCTCCTTTGTCCATGGAATTCTCCAGGCAAGAATACTGGAGTAGGTTGCCATGCCCTGCTCCAGGGGATCTTCCCAACCCAGGGATCAAACCCAGGTCTCCCACATTGCAGGCAGATTCTTTACCATCTGAGCCACCAGGGAAGCCGATGTATACACATACCTATACCTGTAATTTTTATTACAAGCTTGAAACTAAATTCTGTGTGCCATCCCTAAATACTTCAGGGTGCTTTTTCTAAGAATAAGGACATTTTCCTCTGGAACCATAACACCATTACCATGTGAAGAAAATTAGCTGTAATTTGAGAGAGAAGAATTTTGATAATTAGTTAAAACACAAGGTCTGGTACCTCAGAAGAAAAACAAAAAGCCCAGCAGAGTGTTGTTATTTTAAAAGCTTCCCTTGGTTTCAGTCTCCATCCAGGGCAGCTGGCAGAGGAAGGGGTGGCACTCTGGTAACAAGCCCGTGAGCTCTGAAGCAGAGCAGGGGGCACTGTGGGTACCTTCCAGGTGCTGTTGATTGACTTCACTCCTGGCTAGAGCCCATCCTGAAGCAGCCCCTTATGCCCCGGAGTACAGGGAGGGCTCTGTTCTCCCGGTTCCGTCCTTGCCCAGAGCAGGGAGGTGTGGGGGGAGAGTCAGGGTTTGCCTGGTAGGTAGACTGGAGCCATTTGAGTCTCTAAGACCTGGGCTGACTGGGGTACCCCCAGATCTCCAGCTCCCTCGGGGCTGTCGACTCTGAGCTAGGATCATGGTGCCATGTGGAACCTCCTCGGACACTGAGGCCCCTTGCCCTCCCCAGCCGAGGGGGAGCATCATATACCTATATCTGTGTGAGGTTAGGAGAGCTTGGATGGCAGCTGATGGAATAGTATTCAGCCTTAAAGAGGAAGGAAATCCTGACACAGGCTACGAGCTGAAGGAACCTGGAGGTCATTAGCTCAGTGCGATTAAGCCAGTCACAAAGGGATGAGGACTGTACCGTGTCATTTATGTGAGGTGCTTGGGGCAGCCAGATTCACAAAGAGTAGAGAGGGGGTTGCAGGGGGAAGTGGGGAGCTGTTTAATAGGGACAGAATTTCTGTTTTGCAAGGTGAAAGGGGTTTTGGAGAAGGATGGAGGTGATGGTTGTATGACGTGTCAAGGTACTTAATGCCACTGAATGTCACACTTAAAAATGGTTAGGATTATGGCTAGGTAAATATTATGTTGTGTATTTTACCACAATAAAATGGTGGGATTGTGGTGCCTGTGACTGGAGGCTTTGTAAGGTTCTGCGTCAGAACCATGGTGCCCCCTGTCCCCCGTGGGTGCTTGCTAGCAAAGCCCAGAACGTGATCAATCAGATAAAGTCTCAGAAAGCCAGAGATGGCTTTGGGAGCGTCAGACCAGAGACCCGTTTCTGGAAACGCTGCTGCGTTTGAAGTGAGTCCCGCCAGCCAGGAACGAAACAGAGGCATTTTGTCAGAGGAAAGAACTTGATGAAAAATTGTTTTATGAAACCCGAATTTTGGCATGTTTTCACATTTTAGTTTGTCAGAAGGCAGAGTAATAAATGTTAAGCGTGCTGTTTATTAGTACGCGCGGTTGACTTCTTTATGATGACAATTTCATTTTAAAGTTTGTCACAGAGTCCCTGCCGAACGGGGTGGCGATGCTGGGAGAGAAGGGCAGGAAGGATCGCTGCCAGTTTATCCCAGTAGAGAGCAGTTGTTATTAAAACAACAGAGGAAGAGGAAGCTGTCCAGGCCCAAAGCCCCCCTCCCAAGAGCGGGTCAGGGGGCCACTGTGGCCAGCGGGCGCCTGTCCTGGAACCCGGCCTTGACCTCCTGAGGTCTGGCTGTGGTGGGAGCCACTCACTGCCCGGCCAGGCTTGTGGGCCTCTGGGCAGCTTCTACTGCCTTTGTTCCCCAGGCCAGCACTGGGGGTCAGAGGGGCTGGTGTGTGGTTGTACTTGCAGGGAACAGGGACAAGAGCCCATGCGGGCTGTGACACCCCTCGGCAAACCTGTCACAAGAGCTGTCCGTGGGAGGGAGCGAGGGACTGAGTGTGTGTTTTCTCTCTTCTCCCCTCCGATGCAGTGCCTGGAGAAGGGGTGGGGGTTCCAGCCCTTCGTGAGCGGAGGGCAGGGGGACCCCTGAGGAAGACTCCTGGAGCGTGTCATGCAGCTGGGCCTGCAACCAAGACTGTGGTGGGCGGCTGGTGCCTTCCTTCCCCGAAAGCCTCAGCTTCCCCATCTGTGACATGGGGGCTTCACTCTCACCCTGGGGCTGCTGTGAGTGCCCCATTTCCTGGGTGCTCTCCTGGGGCTGGATGCTCTGGAGGCCATTCCACCTGACCGTAGGGTGACTCTGTGTCTCATCTGATCCCCACTTTCAGATGAGGAATCTGGGATCTGAGAGAGGGAAGCCCTGTTACCCAAGCTGCCCAGCGGTCAGGGTGGGCCTGTGCTGGGGACCCCAGGCTGTCTGCTCAGAACCTGTGCAGGAAGTAGGGGGATGGCCCTGCCCCACTGGCTCAGGGTGGGCTCCTTGGGGTGACCAGACAGCTGACCTCAGGCTGGGGAGCAAAGTGCAGCTTCTGAGGATGCTGGGAGCCCCGATCTGAGAAGAGCCTGGGGGTCCTGGCCCAACATGGCAACTTTCAGTCCCCAAGGGTCTCTCCCTCCTCGAGTAGGGGCCTGGGGCTCCTGGATCTATGCTCTTAGCCTAGGTCTGATCAGCTGGTGAAGGGGCTCCTGGGCCCCTCCCCACAAGTGGATGTACCAAATGATGAATCCCCGTCTCTGCTTGGGCTCTGGTGGTCTTCTGTTTGTGGCCTGCCGAGGCAAAATGGGGGCAGGCAGAGAGGCACTGGGCCTGCTGGCATCCAGAGGGCTTTCTGCACAGTTCCTGATAGGAGGGTATGGAGAGGCTGTGGCCCTGTCTGGTTTCACACAGCATTCTGGCCGAGGGCCATCTGCCAATACCTTCCTGAGGCCACTGGTGGGAGCGTGGAGGTTGGGGTTGGGTGGGACTGGGGAACAGTCTCCCACCAGGTTATGCCTGCTGCCTCCTTGGCTTCCTTTGGCGTGTGGGATGGGTACTTGGAGGAAGGAAATAGACCCCAACACCTCTTGTTTGTGACATTCTGTTTTAGCCCCAGGCCTGGCCAGTGGCTTTGAACATAAATATTGGTCAAGCCAAGGGCTTGCTTGGGATCCTTTCCCTTGATTCAGACCCTCTGGGGCCCTGAGTCACACACCCACCCCCGCCCCCGCGCCTCCATAGGAATCTCTTTTGTGAAAGCCAGGAGGGGGATTGGAGGGTACTGGCTGGTTCGGGCCGCTGGCTGTCGGCAACTCCTGCCCCGTCTGACCTGAAGCTTCTCCGGTGGGGCCTCCAGCGTGGCAGCCAGATCCTCCATAAAAGGATAAGGATCACAGCCTTCACATTTTTAAGTCGCACAAAAGCTGTATGCATAATTAATGTGCAATAAACGTGAGCGGCTGGAAATTAACTAAATGAAAAAAAAAGGAGTATACTTAATTGTAAAAATCTCATTTTCCTTTTATTCTTTTCTTTTCTCCCTCTCTCTCCCCATTCCCCCTCCCTTTTACAACTTGTTATATTCCCGGAGCCCTTCAGATCTTGCCGGAGATCATTTTCTGAAAGACTCGCCTCCTGACCTCTTGCCGGGAGCCGCGGACAAGATTAGTTTTAAGCCGCGGCCCAGCCGGTTACTTTCAGCAGAGGGTCCGAGAGTGTCCACGAGCGGGGTGTTATTGTGTCACACAAAGGAATGTTGTAATCATCCTCTAAGACCCTCCTTGGGGGACCACTGTGCCCTGGTTTTCAAGAGCTTTGGCAGATGCTGCTTTGAGAGTTGCCATTTGAAACTCAAGAGCACCCATCCTGGTATTTAAAATTCCTAAATGCGAATTCAGTGGTTAAAAAAGCTAAAGGACTAAATACATTTACGTAAATTCAAACCAAGTATTTTAAGCCATACTAGCTAAGGCTCCGTTTCTTCTTTTCCTTCTAATTTTTTAAAGGACAAGACCTTTTCTAGGTGATAAAATTGGGTGAAAATTTTTTTCCCAGTGGAAAAATTTATTGACACATTCTTACTGATTGTCACATCTCTTCATAAAACCTGAGAGTTTCAGCTTCAAGAAACAACCCATCCACTTGAAAGAAAAAAAAAGAATTATTATTTTTAAAGAATAAAACACTATTAACAGATACTTTAAAACATGATTTATTGCACACACATAACAACAACAATAACTTAAAATATCAAATCCTTGGAATAAAGCACTGCCGATCCCATCTCCCTTAAGCACCAGCTGTTCTGTTTCTGCTGTCGTCCTTGGCCCTGGTCTGTATTAGCAGATAATTCTAAAAGAGGCTGGAGAATCGAGAGAGAAACCTCAGAGGCATCTAGGTTGTTTGGGCAAGGATTGTGTTTTTAGAACATCCTACTCTATCCTGTATAGTTCGTAGCTGTTCCTTCTCAAGTCTTTTCAAATAGCAACCAACTCGTATCGTCTCTTTGACTTGCTCTGTTACCAGTGAATTTATAAAAAGAAAAAGATGGTCAATAGAGTTGCTCACGTTCGCTGCCACCTCTGCTTAGGTGCCGGTCCTGTTCAAGGCAAACTGCCGTCATCCAAGAGACGCCCAGGTGTCGGGAACCACAGGCGAGCTGTAAATAACCCAGTCCGTGGCTGTAGATCACCTCTGGCTGGACAGCCACGCCACCTCCACGGCCGCCCAGCTGGTAGACGCAGCCGCCTTTGGGAACAGGTGGCCCGCAGGGGCAGTGGCTGGTCTCCGCCGCAGCCTTGGAGGACCAGCCTGATTCCAGCCTCAGACAACCCACCCACCCAGTGCTCGACCAGGCCCCAGCCACAGGCTTTCACGTTAAACAGGTTCTGACACTAAAAATCAAGGTCTGCCGGCTGTTGTCATAGGAATGCAATATCCTCCGGAGGTCTCCTTATTAAAAAACCACATCTTGCGGCTGCCCAGGCTGGATCTCTATTTCATTTGTATTGATCACAGGGAAATGTCTCATTCCCTGGCTGACAAATGCAGCCAGTAGGGAGGGAGTCCGTGTTTGGTGGAAAACATTTATGTTCACAGTGATCTGGGGGATCCTGAGGCCGGAGCTGTGAGGTTTTGTGTGTGTGTGTGTGTGTGTGTCTGTGGGGAGGGAGGGGTCATCTCTAGTTAGGCTGTGGGATTACAAACGTAGTGATAACAGGGGCTTCGGAAATTAGCCAGGGTGACCACTTCATTTTAAAGACTTTGGGTCAAGGATGGGACCTGACTTCCCCTCTTCCCGGGTAGTAGCGCTTCTAGGAGTCTGCCCTATAGATGGTACCTGCCATTGTGTGAAGGGATATTCAACACAGCACTGCTTGAGGTGCCAAGTTGGGGAAACCACCTCCACATCCATTACTGGAGATTGGGTTAAAAAAAAAAGTATGATATTAGGCAGAACCACGTTAAGCTGCCACTTCTGCTGGTCAAAAATGGTTGAATATTGATAATCTCATATGGGTCCATCTACCACCTCTACCGAATAGGATGGTGTGCACTTTTTTTAAATAAAATTTTTTTATTGAAGTATAGTTAATTTACAATGTTATGTTAGTTTCAGGTGTACAGCAAAGTAATTCTGTTATACATATATGTGTGTGTGTGTATATTCTTTTCAGATTCTTGTCCACTATAGGCTATTACAAGATACTGAATATAGTTCTCTGTGTTATAACAGGCAGTCTTAAAAAGGATAAGATGGAGGACCCTCCAAGATGTATTAGAAAATGGAAAAAAGCAAGCTGCAGAATTGTGTACTGGTATGCTCTGTATATATGTTTTTTTTTTTGAAAGGGAAATATATGCATAACTGTTGGAATAAGCCTCGACTCTGGAAGGAAACACTAGAAATGGTCCAAAGAGACTGCTTTGGGGGCGGGACCGAGGAAGGCTGAGACCGAGGTTGACTTTCCTCTTTACAGCTTCTCTATTTTCCTAATTTTGTACGTGTGTGTGTGTGTGTAGGGTGAATACAAAATCATTAAAATTTGAAACAAAGATCAGAATGTCAGGGAAGCCATCATTATATTAGAGGTTAAGTGCTCAGACTGTGGTCTGGGAATTCTGGGCTTCAAGCTACTTGTCTCACTGAGGAGCCTCAGTTTCCTCATCTGTCGAGTGGGGGTAATAACAGTGTTTACTTCACAAAGGGGAACTGAAGATTTCCTTGAGATGTGAAAGGGACAGGGTCAGCCCAGCGGCACAGGGAATTCAGTGAATGTTAGATGTTATTATAGATGATACATAAATCATAACACACAAATCCTTACAATGTCTTACTTGGCATTTTTGTTTTCTTGAAAGAGAATTTTTAACTTGTCATGTATGTTTGGAGCCGGGAACTGAGACCCCCAAATAGTACGTGGAACTCTGTCTAGGGGGCCACTTCACTGACGCTGAGCATGCAGGGTGGCTCTGGTGCCTTTTCTTTTTTTCTGAACCTGTAAATGGTCTTCTGCATCTCTGTGTACACAGGCAGGTGAACTAATAGAATTAGGCTTATTGGTTTAATTCCTCTGGGTCCTCTTGGCAAGGGGAGAGCAGCTGGATGAATATTTTAATTAAGCTCTGACACCCAGAAGTCAAAGTCCCCGAGCGGTCCCCAGTGGGCAAGGTCTTGCAGTTTGGGGTTTAATCAAGTTTGGTTTCGGAGTTCAAATTTCTTCCTGGACAGAAATGTGTCATTAGGCGTCCAAGATTTCGACTGGAAAAAAAATACAACTTGACTGTATTTTCTCTAGAGAATGACACTGCGATTCGATTAGCTCCTTTTCCTTGACATTTTGCCCGCTTTATTAACTTCTGCTTTGCTTTTAAGCAGGCAACTACTGTTTTACTTCCCTGAAGAAGCTCATGATATTATAATTCAAGTGTCAGGACAGATTAGGTTAAATGAACTGTGTAATTCCCGAAGGAAAACAAACTTCAAAACGGACGCGGTTCGCCTTGTAACATGTCATGGATTGCATTAGCGTTGAACGGGCGATTCCATCACCCAAATGTGCTAAAGTTGGCTCAAATGTTCCCCACTCTGCAAGGTGAGAAATTACTTAGCTAACAAAACATTTCGTTTTCCTCTCTTTGCATTCTTTCTTTATGAGATCCTGAATGTGACATTTTCACCAAAAAATCTCTGCGCTTATTTGTGAAAAATGTATATTAAAACCAAAACCCATCAAATGGAAAGAAATCACAGATGGTTTTATTCACAAGCAGTAGAATTAATGGCCTCTCTTCTCTTTATAAATATTAGAAGCAGATGAGTTCATTACGATTTCACCCTAATAAAGAAAACCTGCTTGATTTTGACAAGACATTGACTTATCTAAAACATCTCCTAAATAACAAAGCTACTTCCCGCCCGTAAAACACTAGCTCGCAAACACCAGCTTTACCTGGACTGCTTCTAAATTAATGAAAAACACTCGAATCCAAAGAGCGCAGAAAAAGGGGATTGAGGGGGCGGGGGAGACGGGGGAGTGGTGGTGCGTGGAGAGATGGAATTCAAGATTTTTTTTTTTTTTTTGGGAAAATGTGACTGATTTTTGCAAAGAGCGAGTTTTGAAATGTTTACTCTGTGGTGGTTTGAAATTTTTACATCTTTCAACAAAGCGCGCGCGGAGAAGTGAAACCATCTGAAAGGGCTTTTGAAAAGAGCGACTCAGCACAAGTTGGAGGAGGCTGCGGTTCCTTTATCTTGGGCGATCTGTGCCCATCCTGCGGGAGGCGGGAGGGAGGACCAGCCCTTTCCCCACTTCGCTCCGTGCCTCCCTGCTCCGGGCTCCTAGGCACGGCTTCAAAGCACTGTTGGCGGAGCGTCCCGGGAGGGAATTGGGAATCGGACACCTCCGCGCCGGGAAGCCGGGCGGCCGGCCGGCGCGGTCCTCTCCCCCAGCTCGGCTCTGCCTGATGTGGTCATCTTGTTAGTCATGGCAAGCTCGGGGTCCCTCTGTTTGTGCCTCTTTCAGCACTTATTAAGGGAGAAGTGGGAGGCTTTACACGAAACTGCAAAAGATGTTTTTTTTCCTCCCCAGGGCCAGGGCCGTCGGGGCCACGGCTTATCCATCATTGCAAAGATCTCTCTGAGGCATGGAGCGGAGGCAGCCCTGCCCAGAGGGGTTGGAAAATGAGCGGCATATGGGGCCCTCAGTCCCAGGACCTTCTTGGCTTGGCTCCCGGGGAAGGGCGTGGGCTTCTTGGTCTGGAAACCGCCCAGGGAAGGCCTCTGGGGAGGCAAAGGCACACGGCTTCAGAAAAATGGTACATCTCTGTGGCTTTGGTGACCAGGTCTGCCTTTCCGGGCTCTTCCGATTCCCCCATTTTCCCCCAGCCCCGAGACCAACTTTGGGGAGAGGGGAAGCTCACACCTCAGAGATCCAGACACCTGCCGCGGTGCTGGGGAGGGGATGCTAGTGAAGGTGGGAATGGTGTTTCTAAGCAGCCCTGGAAGGTGAGCAAATTCCGGTACCTCCGTATGGTCTCAGGAACCTGCATCCTTGCTCCTCTGCATTCCCTTCCTCCGAGTGACGAGTGACGAGGGGCTGTGAACTCTCCGACCTGCCCAGGTGGAATTCTGAGATCGTCAGAAGTCCCTCCTTTGAGCCTCAGTTCCATGAGTATCAAACTGCTGGGGAGACTTTGGGGGTGGGGGAAGCAACAAGTTTGAGCCAAGAACCCATGATTGAAATTCTCCACCAATAAATTCCTCCCAGCTGAGCCCCAAGGGTCTGTAGTTGGTTCAGCAAGCTGGGGCGGCAGGAAGCGGGTGGGGGTCTGCCAACTTCAAACAGGACCTGGGGTGGCGGTGGGGGTAGGGGGGAGATGGTGCTGAGCAGGGAGGCCACCGACAGAGGGCTCGGAGCTAATTAAAGAGACTGCGTGGGGGCACCTATAAACTCGACCCTCTCCCTATTCAAGTGCCAGCCACTCAAGTTCTATGCAAGGATGTGCCCCTCACTTAGGGTGAGCCCGGAAAGGGAACAGACTTGAGTCACACATTGGACAGACATTTGCAACCCCCTGGAAGACCCCAGCGTGGGCTGCTTTGCCTCCCCACCAAAAGCCTCTTTGGACATTGAAGATCTATTATTTATCAGGCACTGGGCTGGGCCCAGCGTGTGTGCGTGCTAAGTTGCTTTAGTCGTGTCTTTGTGACCCCCTGGACTGTAGCCTGCCAGGCTCCTCTGTCCATGGGATTCTCCAGGAAAGAATACTGGAATGAGTTGCCATGCCCTCCTCCAGGGGATCTTCCCAACTCAGGGATCCAACCTGCAGCTCTTCCATCTCTTGCATCTCCTGCTTTGGCAGGCAGATTCTTTACCACTAGCGCCACCTAGGAAGCCCAACTCTCCCATTTTACAGATGAGGAGAGTAAGGCTCCTAGAGGCAAAGGCTAAAGGCTCACCAGCTCAAGGGTATTTGGCTGGCGGGTGGGAGAGACTGGGTTGGAGCCAGGATCCTCAGACTTATGACACTGGCTTGGGCCGGGGACCAGCAAAGGACAGGTCATGGCTACTTACAGCCTGCCGTCACCTTGGCCCTGCCCCCTCACACTGTCCTTGACATTCAATCAGGTGCCGATGATGTCTGGCCCAGCAGTTAGGGCTGGGCCTCCCCAGCTTCCCCACGACAAATGGTTCTCATTTGAAAGGGAGGTTATAAAAACACATGCCCAAAGACACTGTCAGGGAACTGAGGATTAATCTCATTTCAGTCAAAGACCATTCCAAATATTTGGGGGGTGAGTAGATGGGGGTGGGTAGCAGCCCTTGTCTGGGAAGGAAGTCAGGGCTTGAGGGTGCCCGTCAGGTCAGGGCCAGTGTGGAGGCACGTTGTGATGTGGACTGGGGAGGTCAGAGGTCATCACCTACCTGGTGAGGTTGAGCCTGACTGGAGGCATTGCTCTGCTGCACAAAGTCCCTGAGGCCGGCTTTATGGGAGGAGGCCGGCTCCATCATGAACGCTCACACTGCGTCTGGTATCTCGGTTATGTTTCAGGGAGATTTAAGTTGCCAAAAGAAAGGGAAGGATTAGATGCCGGAGACATTTTCATTTTCTGGATGGTGTCAGAGCTGTGTGTTTTTGCCTGGTGATTCAACCAGAGAGGGCCCTGAAGACCAACCAGGAGGAGTGGGGGGCCCTGCCTCCAAGCCCCCTGCCCACATGCCCGTGTGGGCTGCACAGCGAGCCCCCCATCTGAGCCAGGGAAGTGAGGGATCATCAGCCATGCTCTAAGCCAGCTGGGGGACCTGGTTCCTAATAGACAACCCCATGGGGTTCTGGGGCTCTGGAATGAGCTGTGAACTCGGTGCCTCTGCAGAGCCTTCCTAACCACCCCAGTGGCTCCACTGCCCGAAAGCTCAGGGGGTGCCAAGTGGCTGCTGCAATCTGGCCTGTTCAGTGACCCTGGGAGGTAAAGACTTTTATTATCCCCATTTTGCGGCTGGGGAAACTGAGGCTCAGAAAGACGCAGGTGGTTTGTCTAAAGCCCGGACGATAGAGACCCATCTCTAACTTTCTCAGCAACTTCCACAGTAGGGACTGTTGTCTTTCCCAATTTATGTGTGGAAGTCGAGGCTCAGAGTTTGGTCTCTAGGATGTGGTCCAAGCTACTGGGGGAGGGCGGAGCCGAAGGCTTTGGGTCCCTCCAGCTGATCCGGATTCCGAGCTTGGCGAGCGGGGCTGGTTATTCCTTTGCGGCGGTCGAGAGCCCACGCGGGCCGCCCTCCGCAAACCTGCGGGGAGCGACTGGGGTGGGACCTCCGAGAGGCGCGGAGGGGCTCGCGCGGCGGGCTGGCCTCCATCCAAACAAATGTCCGCAGTGCGGAGGCGATGGATTCGTTTTCCGAACTGTCAGAGGGGTTCTCGGAGCTCTGCTTTCTTTTCCGAACGGTGGGTGAGCCGCCAGCACGCAGAGCCGGGGCCCCCGCAGAGCCCAGCAAGGGCCGGCGCCGGGCCGGGCGCGGCAGAGCGCCCTCGCGTGGCCGGACTGGGGCGCGCGAGCCCGCGTCCCAGGCTGCGGGCGGAGAGGGGCCTCGTGCTCTGCACCAGCCGGAAAGGGAGGTCTAGGACGCGATAAGCCCTGTTTTTACAGAGGGGAAAACAGGCAGAAGATAGGGGCAAGAGACCTCCCAGGTTCCCCCGACTGGGAAATGGAATTCAAAGTGGGGGAGTGCCTCCCTGCGAAAGGCCTGCTCCCTGGAAGCAACCAAAGGCTGTTGCCGCCCCTCCGAGGGGTGGAGTACTGGGGGGCCCACCGCGGCCCTCTACCTGAGCCGGAAGCGCTGATGGGTGAGGTGGTGCTGGAAGCAAATTCCAAATACGGAGCTCTTGGAAATTTTCTGGCAAAATCCAGCCAGGGAATACTGATGGGGCACCCAGGCCAGGGGCCCCCAAACTGGGTGGATAGGTCTGGGGTGGGCTGGGGTCTCCTAAGAGTGCCTCTCCCCCTTCCTGCGTATCCTAAATGGGCCTTCCTTGGCCTCCTTGGAGCCCAGTACCTTCTGTGGCTGGTAGCCAGCATTAGGCCACACTGTGTGCCAAGCATCTTAAGGGTCTCACTTCAGATCCTCCCCTGGAAAGCCCTGATGATCGCTGGCTGTTTCCTCAGGGCCCCAGGCTTGTGTTCGGAGCTGGGTGCTGAGCTGGGGCCATCGAACCTCAGGAGTCATCCCCAAACGGGACACGACACCCAGAGCATGGAATCCCGGCTGTCTTCAGGCTCAGCATGGGCTCTGGGAGTACTCTGGTTGGACACCCTGAGCTCCCTCTGGTTGACCCATCCTTCTGCAGCCTGGTTTCTGCATAGGCATAACCTATGAAGGTAGAAAGAGTCTGAGCCCATGGACTGTGGTGTAACACATAAAGCAGATTGCTGTGGTCCTCCGTAAACGTGTGCGGGGGCTGTGTGACCAAATGCAAACCCCCCTCCATTTGTTTGCCCCTTACTTGGAACATCCTTCATCCCAGTCCATCCCCTTCAGAGCTCAGTACCCACCTTGTCTCTTCCAAAACCTTTCTTCTACTGTCTTCCAGGACTCCTCTCCAAGAGATGGGGACTAGTTGGAAACAAAAGTCATTTTTAAAGGATTAGAGAGGATGGGCAAAGATTCTTAAGGTGCAGAAAGGAAAAGATTGATAATTGGACTATATTAATAACTTCAAAAATTAAATATTGAGTTTTTTTTTTTTTTACTGAGGTTGCTATTATTGTTCAGTCACTCAGTCGTGTCCGACTCTTTGCGACCCCATGGACTGCAGCACGCCAGCTGCATGACCAGCTCCCAGAGCTTGCTCAAACTCATATCCATCGAGTCGGTGATGCCATCCAACCATCTCATCCTCTGTCATCCCCTTCTCCTCCCGCCTTCAAGCTTTCCCAGCATCAGGGTCTTTTCGAATGAATCAGCTTTTCGCATCAGGTGGCCAAAGTGTCAGAGTTTCCTTTATGATTGACTGGTTTGATCTTGTTGCAGTCCAAGGGACTCTAAAGATCTTCTCCAACACCACAGTTGAAAAGCATCCATTCTTTAGCCCTCAGCCTTCTTTATGGTCCAACTCTCACATCCATACATGACTACTGGAAAAACCATAGCTTTGTCTATATGGACCTTTGTTGGCAAAGTAATGCATCTGTTTTTTAATATGCTGTCTAGGTTTGTCATAGCTTTTCTTCCAAGGAGCAAGTGTCGTTTAATTTCATGGCTGCAGTCACTGTCCACAGTGATTTTGGAGCCCAAGAAAGTAAAACCTGTCACTGTTTTCATTGTTTCCCCATCTATGCCACGATCTTAGTTTTTTGAATGTTGAGTTTTAAGGCAGCTTTTTCACTGTCCTCTCTCACCTTCATCAAGGGTGGTGTCACTTGCATATGTGAGGTTATTGATATTTCTCCCTGCAATCTTGATTCCAGCTTGTGCTTCATTTAGTCTGGCATTTTGCATGATGTACTCTGCATATGATAAATAAGCAGGGTGACAATATACAGCCTTGATACACACCTTTCCTAGTTTTGAACCTGTCCATTGTTTCATGTCCAGTTCTAACTGTTGCTTCTTGACCTGCATACAGGTTTCTCAGGAGGCAGGTGAGGTGATCTACTCTTTCCATCTCTTGAATTTTTCACAGTATGTTGTGATCCACATAGTCAAAGGCTTTAGCATAGTCAATGAACCAGAAGTAGATGTTTTTCTGGAATTCTCTTGCTTTTTCTATGACCCAGTGGATATTGGCAATTTGATCTCTGGTTCCTCTGTCTTTTCTAAATCCAGCTTGAACATCTGGAAGTTCTTGGTTCATGTACTGTTGAAACCTAGCTTGGAGAATTTTGAGCATTACTTTGCTAGCATGTGAGATGAGCACAATTGTGCAATAGTTTGAACATTCTTTGGCACAGGCTTTCTTTGGAATTGGAATGAAAACTGACCTTTTCCAGTCCTGTGGCCACTGCTGAGTTTTCCAAATTTGCTGGTATGTTGAGTGCAGCATTTTAACAGCATCATCTTTTAGTATTTGAAATAGCTCAGCTGGAATTCCTTCACCCCCACTAGCTTTGTTCATAGTGATGCTTCCTAAGGCCCACTTGACTTCACACTCCAAGATGTCTAGCTCTAAGTGAGTGATCACACCATTGTGGTTATCTGGGTTATTAAGATCTTTTCTGTATAGTTCTTCTGTGTATTCTTGCCACCTCTTCTTAATATCTTCTGCTTTGGTTAGGTCCATGCTGTTTCTGTCCTTTATTCTGCCCATCTTTGCATGAAGTATTCCATTGGTATCTCTAATTTTTAAAAGAGATCTCTATTTCCTTTCTATTATTTTCCTCTATTTCTTTGCATTGTTCACTTAGAAGGGTTTCTTATCTCTCTCTGCTATTCTTGGGAACTCTGCATTCAGATGGGTATAGCTTTCCTTTTCTCCTTTGGCTTTCGCTTCTCTTCTTTTCTCATCTATTTGTAAGGCCTCCTCAGATATCCACTTTTCCTTTTTGCATTTCTTTTTCTTGGGGATGGTTTTGATGACCACCTCTTATACAATGTCACGAACCTCCATCCATAGTTCTTCAGGCACTCTATCAGACCTAATCCCTTGAATCTATTCGTCACTTCCACTGTACCATAATAAGGGATTTGATTTAGGTCATACCTGAATAGCCTGGTGGTTTTCCCTACATTCTTCAACTTAAGTCTGAATTTTGTAATAAGGAGTTCATGATCTGAGCCACAGTCAGCTCCCAGTCTTGTTTTTGCAGACTGTATAGAGCGTCTCCATCTTCAGCTGCAAAGAATAAAATCAATCTGATTTCAGTAATTGACATATATTAATTTCAGGTGTACAATATAACAATTCAATATTTGTATATGTTGCAAAATGACCATAACAAATCTGTTTAACATCTGTTTTTATATATCCTATGGTGCATGCATGCTCAGTCATACCTAACTCTTGTTGCCCCGTGGACTGTAGCCCACCAGGCTCCTCTGTCCCTGGGATTTTTCAGGCAAGAGTACTGGAATGGGTTGCCATTTCCTCCTCCAGGGGATCTTCCCAAATCTGGGATCGAGCCCACGTCTCCTGTGCTTCCTGCTTTGCAGGCGGATTCTTTACCACTGTGCCACCTGGGAAGTCATCTGTCATCATACAGTTAAACTTTTTTTCTCATAATGAGAACTTTTATGATCTACTCTTTTAACACCTTTCAGATGTGCAATACAGTATTAATAACTGCAGTTACCATGCTGTTCTTTACATCCCTAGAACTTATAACTGGAAGTTTGTATCCCTTGACCCCCTTCACCCATTTTGCCCATCCCCCACCCCCATCTCTGGCAATTACCGTTCTCTATAATATGCACTAGGTTCATTGTCATGGTGGTGGTTTTACTTATTTATCAATAATACACTGCAAAGTGCTTACAAATCAGAGAATGTATTAAAGAAATTAGCTCCGTGTCCCCATTTTATTGATTTTTAAAATTAATTAATTGGCTTTTTGACTGGTGGGTCTTCATTGCTGCACACAGGCTTTTACTAGTGGCGAGAGGGGGCTACTCTGTTGTGCACGGGCTTCTCATTTTGGTGGCTTCTCGCTGCGGAGCACGGGCTCTAGACACACAGGCTTCAGTCGTTGCAGTGTGTGGGCTCAGTAGTTGTGGTGCATGGGCTTAGTTGCTCTGTGGCATATGGGATCTTCCTGGACCGGGAATTGATCTGGTGTCCCTTGCCTTTCAAGGCAGATTCTTAACCACTGGACCACCAGGAAGCCCTTTGTGTTCCCGTTTTAAACCCACCGTTTATCAGTTAATGTCCTTAGGCAATCACTTTAACCTGTTTGAAGACTTGGTTTCTTCATCTGTAAAATGATGGTGATGGCTGCCCTTTTTATCTTTTTTTGAATTGAAGTACAGTGGATTTACAATATGACATTAGCTTCAGGTGTATAACAGTGATTCAATGTTTTTACAGATTATTCTCAGTTAATGTTATTGCAATATAATGGCAGAATGCCCCTGTACTGTGTATCCTTGTTTATTTTATCCAAATATCCTTATTGTTTTATAGTCTGCAAATATCCTTATTTATTTTATCCAAAGTAGTCTGTGTCTCTTAATTCCATAACCTATCTCACCCCTCTCCATTTCCTTCTCCACACTGGTGACACCAGTTTGTTCTCTATAAGTCTGTTTCTGTTTTGTTATATCCATTTCTTTGCTTTATTTTTTAGATTACACATACAAATGATAACATAGAGTATCTGTATTTCTTATCTGATTTATTTCACTAAGCATAATACTCTTTAGGCCCATCCATATTGTAGCAAATGGCAGACTTGCATTCTTTTTAATGGCAGAGTAATATTCCATTATATATGTATACACACACACGCACATACACTACATCTTCTTTATCCATTAATCGGTTGTTGGGCACTTAGGTTGCTTCCATATCTTGGCTATTATAAATAATGCTGCTATAAACACTGGGATGAAATTATCTTTTGAATTAGGTTTTTCATTTTCTTCAGGTGACTACCCAGCAGTGGAATAGCTGGATCATACGGAAGCTCTATTTTTTAGTTTTCAAAGGAAACTTTATACTGTTTTCCACAGTGGCTGCATCAGTCTATAATCCCACCAACAGTGGGATTTCTCCACATCCTCAGCAACATTTGTTATTTGTAGACTTTTTGATGATAGCCATTTTGACAGGTGTGAGGTGACATCTTGTGGTTTTGATTTGCATTTCCTTCATGATTATGATGTTGCTCAACATCATGTCTGTTGGCCATGTGGATGTCTTCTTTGGAAAAAATTTCAGGTCTTCTGCCCATGTTTTGATTGGGTTGTTTGTTTTTTGTTATTAAGTTGTATGAATGGTTCATGTATGTTGGATATTAATCCCTTGTCAGTCATATCATTTGCAAATATTTTCTCCCATTCTGCAGATTGCCTTTTCATTTTGTTGATGGTTTTATTTGCCATGCAAAAGCTTTTCAGTTTAATTAGGTCCCATTTGTTTATTTTTTACTTTTTTTTTAACCTTAGGTCAAAAAAATATTGCTATGATTTATGTCAAAGAATGTTCTGACTAGGTTCTCTTTTAGGAATTTTATGGTTTCAGATCTTACTTTTAGATCTCATTTATTTTGAGTTTACTTTTGTATATGATATGAGGAAATACTCTAATTTCATTCTTTTGCATATAGCTGTCCAGTTTTCTCAGCACCACTTACTGAAGAGACTGTCTTTTCTCCATTGTATATTCTTATCTCCTTTGTTATAGGTTAATTGACCATAAGTGTGTGGGTTTATTAATGGGCTGTCTGTTCCATGGATCTATCTGTCTGTTTTTGTGCCAATTCCATACTGATTTGGTTAACAAAACTTTAAAATATATCAATAGTTTGACATCAGGGAGCACGATGCCTCCAACTTTGTTCTTTTTTCTCAAGGATGCTTTGGCTATTTGGTATCTTTTGTGGTTCCATACAAATTTTAGGATTATTCTCTTTCTGTGAAAATGCCCTTGGAATTTTGATAGGGATTGTATTGAATCTGTAGATTGCTTTAGAGAATATGGGCATTTTAGGACTATTAATCCTATTAATTCATGAGTATGGGGTATTTTTCCATTTATTTGTGTCTTCAGTTTCTTTCTCCAGTGTCTTGCAGTTTTCAATATACAGTCCTTTCACCTCCTTGGTTAAAATTTATTCCTAGATGTTTTATTGTCTTTGATATAATTATAGGCTGAATTGTTTTCTTAATTTCCCTTTCTGATAATTAATTATTAGTGTACTAAAACAACTGATTTTTGTATCCTGCAACTATGATCTGGTTTAAAAACTCTTCAGTTGATTCTAATGAGCAATCAAGGTTGCAAACCCTTCAACTCCCTCCAGAGAAGGATAAGAGGGTTATAGAGGGATTGATGTACCTTGGGGGTTCCAGCCTGTGCCAACTTCTGCCTGTGTGTCCTCCCCCATCAGGGGATTCAGATCTTCAGTGTCTAAGACCTATGCCCCTGAACCACCTTTCCTGAGATCTGTGTCTCTAGTTGCATTTACCTGGCCCAAGGTGTGGGGAGAAGAGACGTGTCTAGCCCAGCTATTGTTTTGGTGGTAAAAGGGTGAAATAGTGAAGGGACAGTGACAGGATGGCAGTGACCCAGCCAGGGCAGGGTGGGAGGGTGGGAGAGAGATGAACGAGCAAAGCCAGAAAACCGCCTCCCCGCGCCATCTTGCATCTGTAGCACTGGCTGTCTTTCTCTCTGGTCTGGTGTTCGCCAAGCCCCTCCTAGTTTTAGTGCTGGGTCCTGTGATCCACCAGTCTCCCTGTCTCTTTCTCTGACACCCCCCTGAGTTGGGCTCAAGGGAGAGAAACAGCAGCCCATGTCAGTCCACCTTCCTGTCTCAACCCCACCACCATCATTGATTGTGTTAGGTGCTGTAGCTTCAGAAACGAGCCAGGTGAGGGCCCAGCTCTCACCCTTGTCTCTGGTGTCTTTGAAGCCAGCATAGAAAGCCTGTGGAAGCCCAGTGCTGTTCATCATGGTCCCTGGGGCGGTCACAAGCCTCCCAGCAAGTGCCACTGGGGCCCATTCTTCTTGGGCTCCTCATCAATTGAGTTCGGTCCACCTGTCTCTGCACCCATTTCAGGAAACTCATTCAAAGAGCATTTGCCCATGCCTGCTATTCCTCTGGGCTTGTACTAGGTGCTCTGAGTATGTGTACCCAGGGAGGAAGTGTAATAAATGAGACATATACCCCTTCCTCCAGGAGTAGATAACCCAATAAGAGGATCAAATGCCTCCAATACCACCAATAGATCAATGGCTTTTAAACGAAAGGTGTTCAGTGGTTTGAAGGGAGTCAAGAAAGGACATCACAGAGGAGATATATGAGCAAGTCTTGAAGGATGAACAGAGTTTACCAGGCAGAAGAAAATGTGGGAAAAGCATTCTGGGCAGAGGGGAATAGGATATGCAAAGGCAAGAAAGGAGAGCTTACGTTTGAAGAAAGTGAAAGCGAAGTCGCTCAGTCGTGTCTGACTCTTTGTGACCCCATGGATCGTAGCCACGGAATTTTCCAGTCAAGAGTACTGGAGTGGGTTGACCATTTCCTTCTCCAGGGGATCTTCCTGACTGAGGGATCAAACCTGGGTCTCCTGCATTGCAGGCTTTACCTCTGAGCCACCAGGAAGGGTTGAGGAAGTGTGAATAATTCAGCAGGGGTATTAGCGGCAGGTGAGGCTGGGATGGGAGGTGGGGGCAGACCTAGAACAGTGGGGTATGGAGACTTGGGGGCTCAGATTTCATTCTCAGGGTGAGGGGTGAAGCACAGGAAGTGGGGGAGTACTATTGGATCTTGGCCATGAGGACAATGGAAGAGATGGCAAGACAGGGGAGGCAGTGGGGGGAATAGTTACGGGGTCGATGTTGTCATCCAGGCCAAAGGTGTTGAGGCTGGAACTTAAAAAGGAGCAGCAAGAAAAATAGGGGCTGAGTTTGAAAGCAAGTTTAGATGCGAGAACTGCCCAGCTGGAAATGGGGTGATCACAGGCAGCTCCAGGTGGGGGCGTGGGTGGCTCTGGTGAGAGATGGTAGGGCTGCTCCAGAGATGGGGACGTTAGCAGAAGGCAGGCAGTGTGGGGCCTGGGGGCAGGTGGCACACTCGGCTTGGGATGTGCTGAGATCAAGGTGAAATGTCCACGTGGAGACTGTTGCTGGGGCCGTGTGGCTGGAGCTCAAGCAGACTGGCCATCACAGACCTAAGCATAAAGACCCGCTGGCTCCCAGCTGCCAGGAGTGGGGAGCAGCGGGAAGAGGTGAAGTTGGGCTCAGGGAGCATCCTGGGTTTTAGCAACAAGCCAGTTAGTGCGGGGAGTAGGACAGACATGGCTGGGATGTGTGTGTGTGGGGGCGTGCGTGGAGTGGGATGGGCTAGACCATCAGCACCACAAGACAGGGAGGTCTGTGGTGCCAGTCACTGCTGAGCCCGCAGTGCCCGGCTTGGGGCCTGCACGTGGATATATAACACGGCTTGGACAGCTGGGCGGATGTGTGGATGGATGAACGGTGCTCCACCCCCTTCACTGGCCTCCCTCCTTGTCCGAGTGGTGGAGGGCTCCACCATCACCCGGGGAGGTGTCCCACCCCTCTGCCTACTCTTCCCTTCTCTGTAGCAGATGCTTCTCAAGGGTCTAAACCTACACCTGTTCCAGGCGCTTTGAGGTCACACAGCCCCCCTCCCACCAGGGCCAGAGCAGCCAGGAGCAGAAGGGGTCACCTGACCCAGGCAGCCAATCACAGTCTGTCCTGGGACTCTTGTCTCTGGGTCTGCTGAACTGAGAATGTGGAAACATGGAGGGTCATGTGAGCATGCATGTGCCAAGTGTGCTGGTGCACAGAGCAGGTGAGGGGGAGGGCTGGGGTGTGAGAGGACAAGAAACAAGCAGGTGTCCAGACAGAGGGCAAAGAGCTGCCACCTGGCTCTGGCCCCTCACAGGCTCGGCTGCGTCCTGCTTTGGGCTCCGAGTGTCTCCAGGTCTGGCCACAAAGCCCTCCTTGGTCCAGGCTGTTGTGTGTGGACTTCAGTTTCTTGCTGCCTAGAGCCTTCTCCGGGGGCTCTCCAGAGCAGTGCTGGAGGCCCCTCTGGAAACAGGTTCTGTGTCCTGGGTGTCAAAGGCCACCACTTGACCTTCCTGGGTGATGCAGCCCCGGGAGGGACCCGGCACATCCGGTGGGCGGCAACACAGAACCAGGCCCCAAAGATAGCTGGCAGGTCACTCGGTCTCCAAGCTGACTGCCCTGAGTGTCCTCATTCCGTCCTCCCAGGGGAGGCCACCGAGGGAGGCATGGCCTCTTTAGACAGGCGTGGGGTGCTCCGAGCTACGTGCTCAGGAAGCAGCAGCACCGGAACGTGAGGTCAGCTCTCTGAACTCCATGCTGAGCGGCGTTCGTGGCTTTCTCACAGAATTCTCTAGGCTGTTCTCCTTCTCCCACCGTGGAAAAAAGACCTGAGGGGTGCTGGGCATGGGGGCCTAGGCTGGAGGTACCGTTACCTTTTGGGGGATTTTCATGGTTCTAGTGAGATGACAGCTATGGGTCACCCAAGCCTGGTGTTAATAGGCCTGGAGGTGGAGATGGCTGAGACCCAGGTGTCTGGCTCCAAAATGGACAAGTGAAAGTGTTAGTTGCTCAGTCGTGTCCGACTCTTTGCGACGCCATGAACTGTAGCCCATCAGACTCCTCTATGGGATTTCCTAGGCAAGAACACTGGAGTGGGTTGCCATTCCCTTCTCAGGGGATCTTTCCCGACTCCAGGGATCGAGCTGCATTGCAGGCAGATTCTGAGCCACTAAGGTCACTTTATAAAGGAGGCAAAGAGCTCTGATGGTGTAACCTGACCAGTCGTGTCCCACAAGGAGCCTGTGCATGTCTGGGGCTGGCAGCCCCTCCCGGGCATCTGGGGCAGCGTCTTGCCAGCAGCTGAGCGAGGGGATGGGAAAAAACCAGTGGTGCTGAAGCCGTGTGGTTGTATGACCCCCGCTCCAGCAGCCAGACGGCCCCGCCCCGGCACAGACAAGGCTCGGGGCGAGCTGGAGATGAAAGCGCCCTCTGCATTCCTTGCTGGAGACCCATTAATACACGTGCACTTCACATGCTTTTATGGAAACTGGCAT